>NW_004567123.1:4110040-4153802 GCF_000260355.1 Condylura cristata | reverse complement strand
TTGTTTCTGGTTTTGTTTTTTTCATATATATATATAAATAATGACTATTTTCAAAGCTGTGAGATAGTTTTTATTTTCATTTTCCTGGTAAGTGATGACAAGAATTTTTTCATGTGCCTGTAGGCTATCCATATGTCTTTTTTGGAGAAGTGTCTATTTAGATATTTTGCCCATTTTTAAAATTTTTAAATGTTTTTGCTTTTTGAGTTGTATGACTTCTTTGTGGATCTTGAGTCTTACTAGTATAGATGTGTAATGTGGAATATTTTCTCCCATTCAGTTGGCTGTCTTTTTGTACTAATGATAGCTTCTTCAGCTGTGCAGAAAATTTTTAGTTTGATGTGGTCCCAATTTGTTTATTTATGTTTTTGTTTCTTTTGCTGTTGCAGTCAAGTTCCCAACGACGTCCCTGGAGCCAAAGTTGTGCACTGTTTTGCCTATATTATTTTCTATGTATTTTATGATTTCAGGTCTTAAATCCAAGTCTATGATCTATTTTGAGTTATTTTTTGTACATAACGTGAGAGAATAGTATAGTTTCATTTTTTTGCATGTGACTGTCCAGTTTTCCAGGCACCATTTGTCAAAGAGAAAGTCTTCCTTTCTCTAATCTATACTAGGCTTCTCTGTAGTAGATTAACTGTTCATGTAAGTGTGGGTTTATTTCTGGAATTTCAGTTATATTCCACTGATATATAACAATACACACACACACACATATATAATAAAAGCATATATATATATAATAAAAGCATACATACACACACACACATAATAATAAAACCACACTGCTTTTATTATTATAGTGTTTTGGCTATATAGTTTAAAGTCTGTGAGTATGATATCTCCTTTCTTGATCTGGTTTGACAGGATTGCTTTAGGCTAATTGGAGTTTTTTTGTGGTTCCATACCAATTTCAATAGTTTTTTGTTTTTTTTTTTAAGATTTAAAAAAAAAATCTCTACATCGCTTTCCATAAAATGTGAATTCTCCTGATCCATGAGCAAGGAAAATGCTGCCAGTTCTTTGAGTCTCCATTTTTTCTAATAGTCTTATAAATCCTTTACCTCCTTTGTTATTGGTAGATACTTATTTTTGAAGAAATAGTAAATGGGCTTGTTTTCTCTCTTTTTTAAAAAATAACATAATTTTTTTTACTTGTTTATGCATACAAAAACTGGGGTATAGCCAGAAGTGTGGAAAGTGAAAGGATTCACCAGACAAAGTGGGGAGTGGAACAAATGGATCTACTGCAACTCACTGCTGAGAGGAGCAGTGGGTGAGAAAGGAGAGGTCTCCTGCACCATGTAGGACTGATGGAGGACTGAACTCATGCTTCAGTGTCTGGCAACAGCTTGCTGAAATTTTAACCCCTGAGTCACCAGGGAGGTCAAAACGGACATGTTTTCTTGACTTCTTTCCTTTCATTTGATTGTTTTAATGTTGGAACACAAGTGATTTTTGTAAATTGATCTTACTGCCTGCCACTTTACTATATAGGTTTATAACCTCAAATCTGATAACTCTGCATCTTCTTTCCAAATTTAGGTTCCTTTATGTCTTTCTCTTGTCTAATTGCTTCCAATACTTTGTTGAAGAGTGGTAAAAGTGAACATTCTTGATGTGCAATTGATTTTAGAGGAAAAGCTTTCTGTTTCTCATTATTGAATATGAATATCAGCTGTGAGTTTGCTATATATGGCCTTTGATATGTTGTGTATATTCCTTCTATCCCATTTTTTTTAGGGTTTTTAACTTAAAGGGATGCTGATACTTATGCAATGTTTCTCTGCATTCTGATTCGGTCATATGATTTTTAACATTCCTTTCATTGACATGGTAAATTACAGTGATTGATTTGCAATTGTTAAACCATCCTTGCATCCTATTTGGTCATTTTTTTTGGTCATTGCTCTTTTTACATATATTGTTGAATTAGTT
The DNA here is from genome assembly GCF_000260355.1 of Condylura cristata. NCBI lineage: Eukaryota > Metazoa > Chordata > Mammalia > Eulipotyphla > Talpidae > Condylura > Condylura cristata. The sequence goes on along the minus strand of NW_004567123.1, from coordinate 4,151,861 downwards.
TGCTTTATTTGTATTGAGGATTTTTGCATCTATGTTCTCTATAATAGGAAAATTATTCTGTAATTTTTTTTTATTTTGCGAACTCACTAGTAAAACCATATGGTCCTGGGATTTTGATTATGGGGAGACTTTTAATTGCTGTCTCAATTTCCTTGCTTGTAATTGGTCTGTATGGGTTTTATTTTTCCCTCTTTGAGACTTTGAAGGCTGTATTACTTTAAAGGTTACTAAATTTATTGGCAAGGATCCTGTTTCTGAAATGTGTGTTATAACTTCTCTTTCATTTCTAATTTATTGGTATTTTCTCCCTTTTTTCTTTGTAAACCTAGATAGAGATTTATCTATATAGTGGGAGATTTTAGTACATTCTATTTTTGACAGATAAAACAGGCCATACAGCACAGTACAACAATTTGAATACAGTAAGACTGGTTCAATACACACACACACACACAGAGGAAATTTTATTTCTCAGATCTAACTTTCAGGCAACATTTACCAAAAATTAATTTTCTCAGCTATATGAACAAACTCTCAAAGTACAGTTGCACAGATCAAATCAGATTCAGTTTAGTACTGAGAGTTGAAGCTAAAAATTTCTCAACAACCTGAGAAATTTTGAAATCTTCTGAGGAACACTGAAGTTAAAAATAACAACTATAGACTAGAAATTATCAACAATGCAGTTTAACGACAAAATCTTTTCCAAGTAGTGCCAATCACCAAACTATAGATAGGAATTTGAACTGGCAGTGGTGAAGATAATTAAAACAAATATCCTCTGCATCAACAACTTATTTGATTCATTAATAAATATTTTATGAAGTATCCTTTTTCTGACAGGTAACATACAAGGAATCAGAGACAGGGATACAGGCCACTTCATCGTTCCTGCTCTTAGAAGCTACAACCCCAAGGGAAAAAGCAAAAAAAAAAAAAAACAAAAAACAAAAAAAAAAACCTCAAGGATGTCAGTATGTGCACAAAAAAGTGAATAGGGAGTGAATAGGGACAAGGAACACCTGCAAAGGGAAAATACCCTTTAAGTGAATCCTGAAGGGTACCAGGAGTTGGCCCACCAGAGAAGCAACAACAGAAGTCCTACTGTTAAGTGGGACCTTTGCCAATGAAGCTGACAGCAGTAAGATGGGTGATAAAGAATAGAGAAGGCAGAGGCCATATCAGGAAGAACTTGAATAATTCCTTGCTGAAGTTAGACCTAAGGACATGGGTGTCAGAATTACATTATATAGATAACATCCTAGGTGGGTGAGGGACACAGGAAAATTAGTCAGGAGGATCCTTGGGGGTGGGGGAGAAGGGGGGGTTAGAGTGAGATACCATGGGGAGGTGGGGATGGGGGGGGTGGGCACTGAGGCTCTGAACAAAGAATGAAGTGGCCAGCCAAAGTTGGTGCCAGAGAATATCAGCACACAATGTAAAGAGCCATGGAGGAGAACAAAACACTATAAACATCAACCAAAGAAACAGATACACATGGGAACCACTATTACTAGGTATTAAAAATACAATTTCATAAACTTATAAGCTTAGACAATTTGATAGGCTGTAAGAAATTATTTACTCAGTTTGCTTAAGATGATACAAAAGTCTAACCTTTTAAAAGAAAATCAAATGTGTGCAAGACCCTTCACTTCTAATGAAAGGACACCCAATCCTCAAACTGGTAGCACGTAAATCTACCTGTAACATGTGGGTCTTTCCTGTATAATGAACACATTAAAACAGGAAGGGACTTCACGCAAGGATCTTACATAGATGAACTCAGTCACAACCAAATATGCCATGCCCATCTTCATTTCATGCAAGCTTCTATTTTCTAGCTAAAAACTTCCACATTTTCCAGATCTCTTTTTTTGGTAATAGCACAAGCTGAATGTCTTTTCTGTGACACTTTTCTCTCTCTCTCTTCTCTCTCTCTCTCTCTCTCTCTCTCTCTCTCTCACACACACACACACACACACACACACACACACACACACACATACTTATTCACTCACTCACTCACTCACAAATTGATTCCAGAGAGTTTCCAAGAAAGCGATGAGTAGAGTTTGAGTGAGATGCCACCATTTACTTCCAACCACCCAAGAAACTCAGAGGATGTAAATGCCTGCCTCATAGTAATTAAGAAGTGCTGGCTCAGCCACCAACTTCACTCAAGAATACACAAGGTCTGCAGCAGCAGCTGGCCCACTACAGATTTCAAGACAAATTCTTTTCCTTTATAGCTTGTCCAGTGTCACAAGCACATCAAACACTAGGTGTCACTCTATCACAGCCATCATACTATGTACAAGTAAGACAAGCCATGGTAAATTCACAACCTACCACAAATTTGTATAATTTCTAGCAATTTTATTAAAAAAAAAAAAAAAAGAAGAAGAAGCCTATTCATCCAAATTGTGTTAATGTATTCACCTCAATCAATTTAAGGCAGATACATATCTTCTGCTGTTATAACAATAAAGACAACATGCTCACCTTCTCATGAGTTTCTATATGTTTAGGCCTGAGGTGGTTTCTACCACGTGCTCTTAAAAGGCACTTTCTTGAGAAGGGCACCTATACCTGAAGGTGTCAGTTACCAACAACTCAAATGACACAATATGTGAGAGGGGTCAGCGTGCTAGGAAGCCCCGGCGCCTGGGCTGCAACAATAGACAATGACAAGAATGTAATTTCAGACTTCCACAAACATCTTGTCTCCAGTTTCCCTTCACTCAAGGTGAACTGAGTAACTCAGTATATCCTGTTGGATCAATCCCAAGTGTTTAAGCAATAAGCCTCGAGGCATAAGGAAAACACCCACTTTTTTTTTTTCAACTCAGACACTTATAGCTAGCAAACTATGACAACCAAATGTTAACCATGAATAATAAATTCAAAGACTCTCCATAAAGAACCAGATGCTTATATTTTATTTTCAGTGCTCTGGTTTACAGAGATCATAACTATTTCATATCAAAAGCAGGTATCAGAATAAGCTGGTGCTATAGGAATAAAGGTCCTGCACCCTGTGTTTTATTATTTGCCCAGTCTCCATTACCACACACAACATGATGAGATGTTTATTCAGCTAACTCACCACCACACGTAATGCATGAGACCACTAGAAAGAGCCAATCTGGCTACCCAGCTCCCTATGACACCCACTCAGGAATATCACGGTGTAGATCACACCTGCCCTAACAATAGTGCTATCATCTGGGACTGTCCCAATCATGGTCTCAATGTTAATAAAAACGAGTATAACTAAGGAAACCAAAACCATTGCATGCCTCTATTATGATCTCAAAAACATATAACATATTAAAATATATTCCTATGCCACAAAGGAGACTCAAAATCAATAGACAAGAAAACCAGTGACACTGATTTTGCTGCCAACTAGATCTCAGAACAGTTTTTTAAAATGAAATTTGACCTGACTTTTTCTCAGTCATTTAGGGTTGTGACAATGACCCACAACCTGCATTCAATTTTGGAATCATTCTTTTAAAAGAAAAAAATCCACTGAAAGCATCCAAATATTTGAACTCTGTAACAAGAACTTAAATTCCAAAGATTTAAAAAGAATCTGTTTTTCTTGCTCATTTTATTTGTTCTTGTCCCTCCTCCACTCAATAACAGTAAAGTGGTCCTTATGGGAAAAAGCAATAAAAAGCAATAACAACATGAGAGGTTTGTGGAAGGAAGTCTTTCTCCACAGGGAGGAGAGAGCAACATGAAAGTATTTTTGCACACTGGACAGTCTAGAGTAAAAAACAAACAAAGCAAAAGAAAAAAAAGCAGGGGCTGTTCAAACTAGTTAATTGTAAAAATATAGTTTTGCCATTATGTTCTGTATTTGCTCATCAGGAAAGGCATTAGCCACTGACTACAGAAAGAAAAGGGATTGTAACTTAACACTGTAGGACACCTGCCCTTAATAGTGTTGACTTGTCTATGATTCAGCCTAAGCATTTCTAAAGAACCTCTGCAGGAGCTTCTAATTTGTTTCCATTTTTCAAAGAGTTATAAAATATACATAGCTCCTCTGAAAGAAAGGAGAAGGGGGAGTAGGGGTGGAAAAGAAAAATGAAAACCAGCATCGTTGTAGTCCTATTACATTCATAATTCCAGTTATTCTTTAATTCCAGTTATTCTTTAATTCTTCATTAGCAATAGCTGAAGTTGAATGCTGCTATTAAATGAAAAGTTACTAATAAATGTATTAGTATGGAAATCAAATCAACTAAGTTATTGTATGGCATGTACAAAGCATATTTATTGCGTGTGAAAACAATCATTCATTTCACCCTTTTTTTTTTTTTTTGCACAATTCCAAGCACTGTGCTGGATCCAGTTTCTTATTATCATCAGGAATGCTATTAAAAGTTCTTTCCCCCTATTTTCAGGAAAAGAATTAGAGGCTAAACCCACTGTAAGCTAACTTGGAACAATGAACAACAAGACACCCAGTGTTGAATTCCATTAAAGTAAGACAGAGATTCCACTATAGCCCTGGATTCACAGCAGGTCAATTATGATTCCCAAAAATAACTACCCTCAGCAAGACTGCACACACAGGAGACCTGCCTCCAATCCACGTTACCTCCACACTGCAGGGAAAGAACGGAGATGGTATTCAGAGGCCTACAGTAAATTTCAAACTGACATCTTCAACAGTAAAGGAAAAACAAAAACTAGTGGCCACATGCTTATTCCTTCTGCTGCCTGCTTTTGAAGAAGCCCACAAGTTACCTGCACTTTTCAGTGGTTCACCTGGTACAGTATGCCACTTGCCTTCATGCTTCTCCAACCTGAATCTCCCCCCAAAAAAGATGGGGTGGAGGAGAAACTGTGCCTCAGCCTGAAGTGACAATTAAAGTGGTTTCTTATCTTCAGTGGATGGTGGTAAGAGTGGAAAGTATGGTGGGGACATAAAAACTACATAATTTGATGGGCCATTATTTCAATTACTATTTTCACATGGAAATGAGCCACAAAGGCCATAAATGAAATCATATGTGGCTTTTCAATGGTGTTTGCACAAGGCCACTTTGAGGCCAGTTTGCAAAAGGCCACTCTGAGAGCATGCTTCCCCATCCCAAGGCGGTTGATGCCCATTCCCCTTAGTCAAGAGCACTTTGAACAAAAGCCCAGGGAGACAATTTCAACAAAACCCTAAACTTTAAGTCCCCTTTCTGAGGACAACAATGTACAAGATGTTGAGGTTTTAGCCTAGTGTTTAACAAACAGGAATAGACTTTCAAATGAGGAAGACTTCTTTTTCTAATCAGTAGTAAGCCACGTAACTATTTCATTTTAATTTTTTTTTAAAGATTTTATTTTATTTGTACATACAGAACTGGGGTACAGGCCAGAGGCTCACAGGCGGTGAGAGGCTTCACCAGAGACAGAGTGAGGAGCAGAACAGGCAGATCGATGAAGTCCACTGCTGAGGGGAGCAGCGGGTGGGTCAGGAGAGGTCTGCCACGCCATGTGGTCACCTCCGGGGCAGGCAGGCAGGGATCAAACTCATGCGGAAGTGGCTTTAGCTTCTCAGTGCAGTGCTTTAACCCACTGCGCCACCAGGGAGGGCCTCATTTTAAATTTTAAAGAAAATAAAATGACTTAAAATTATAGCTTAAGCCTCAGTTACACTTCGCCACATTTCAAGTACTAACTAACCCATTTGGCTAGTGTTTACCTAATTGGATGGTGGAGATGTAGAGTAGTCCCATCATCACAGAAAGCTGTTGTACAGAACTACCCTAGAGAAAAAAGGAACTGAGATGTTTAGTCACAAAGGCTCATCAGAGTCAGATTTTAATATTTAAAACTAAATGAAAACATGATACTAAATTTCATAGTCAAAAAGATTTTCTTCATGAACTTCTTTGTTTTGAAAACATCTTGTTTGGAGACCTCAGGCAGGTACATTGGCAGTATGATAGGTTGGCGGAGCCACAAGAGTCCCCGAGCCTCATCTAGCCCCATCCCCTCACTTCATGGACATGAGAGCCATGGTTAAGAAAGGTTAAGTACCTCAATCAAGGCCACACAGCTTGTTAAGTGTCAAAGCCTGATCTAAACTTAACCATTTTTTCTGCTGCCTTTTCCTCTTTCTTTTATACAGAATTTGAAATGAGAAAAGAAAATGTTTTCAACAAAAAACATCAACTAACCCCAAGGGAGATAAACTGAGAATTTAAGAGGCTTTACCATAACAATAAATATCAACAGATGCAAAGCACTGTGGGGGGATACAAAGGATTATAAATAATGGTTGCTGGCCTCAGGAACTCTAGAGTCTCATTAGGAAGCTAAGACACAGCTATCTTAAGGAAAACTAAGACCACCCATCTATAATCAAATGTTATCAAGTGCCAGCATATTATGAGTCCGCAAGAAAGAATGGGCAGCAACTAGCTGAAGTAGCCAAAAGAAAATAGTAGGCCTGAATAGAGCCTGAAAAGAATGGGCCAGATGAGGAGGGCAAAGGGCAGTCCTTGAAAAGAAGACTGCATAAACCAAGAAGCAGAAAAACTATGCAAGAAGTGGTAAAGGAGCAATAAGCAGGGTACATGTGTGCAACACAACACATTCACAGAGCAATATCAACAATTATATGTGAAAGAAAGCAACCCAGGGTGGTGGAGAAGAATCAGTGTTAGACTAACTTGAGCCACTCTTTCAAAGAATTTTTTATAAAGAACCCCTATCGTTCTCTAGTAAGGACAAAAGTTGGGTTTATTTAATCTGGTGGGGTAATCTGTGATGTCGGTTTGGAGCTGTGTTAGGTTCAGCGAGTGGGGTCCTTGGGTTACTAATGGGCAGTTTCAACAGAGCTCCCCTTTCAGCTGCATAAGGCTTGTTTCCCCAGACAAGTTTCTCCACCAGGGAGAAGGAGAGATGTTAGTTATGGATAGGGCAGCTTCATTATAAAAAGCAAAGGTAAGTAAAGGATGCTTGCACTGACACAGGTGCCCTGAAAGGGAAGCGCTTGCTCCAAGAGGCCTTGAGAGGAGAGCTGCTGCTGCCGCAGCTGCTGCTCAAAGAGAGACTGGTGAAGAGAGGCACATCACAGGTGAGCAGGAGAGGAGAGCTGCTGCATCTCATCAGAGCAAAACTTGCACTCACATAGTGTTCTCTTTGGGAGGGCTTAATTCCTTTGTGGAATTGTTAACTGTTATTAAATTATTTCTCAGGATGGCACCTAAGAATTTCTTTTCTACATTTGGTTTGACTAGATAGATTTGAAAGGGCCATAGATTATTTGACAATGGCCCCCAATCTCCATATCCCCTCCTGGGGTCTGGGCCCCCAGCATACTTTACTTTTCTATAGCTTGTTTAATAATGATGTTAGTCATTTGTACTCCTACTTCCAGTTCTCAGTCCTGTGAAGCCTCCTTCCCCAATTATCTACTTTTAGCCTCCATCAAGCTGAGTAAACTTTTAAATAACAAGTGTCCTGTGTGTCTGTGATTTCTACAGTCATATTTCAATAGCTAAATGAGTAGCATTCAAGCCCAGAAAACTGAGTCTCTTCTGTGTATATTTTAATTGAGTTGTGGGAGCATAAAGATATGCCTTGCTAGTGAATTCTAGGTGACTTTTTAAAAATTTTATTTATTTATGCATACAAAACAGGCATATAGGCCAGAGGTGCTGGGGTGGTGAGAGAATTTACCAGAGACAGAGTGGGGAGCAGAACAGGCAGACTGACGAAGTACACTGCTGACAGGAGCAGCAGGGAGACAGGAGATGTCTGCCGCGCCATTTGGTCACTTCCGGGACTGGGGATTGAACTGGCACTAAAGCAGCTGTGGCCAGCTTGCAGTGCTGCGCTTTGGCCTGCTGCACCACCAGGGAGGGCCTCTAGGTGATTTCTTAACCCTGAAAGCGTAACTGCAAACCATTCCATTTCTCTACTAAAGAATGATGGCACAGAACATGGCAAACAGATTGAAACATCTATGTTAACTAGTTTATTTTCTAATAGCTATCTAATATCTATGGCCTTGCTCACATGGGAGACACTGTCCCTTTCAGAGTGTAGGCTACATGAAGACTGCTCAGGCTTTTGCTCTGTTGGCCTCTGTGCCTATCATCTGTGGCCTTGAATGCAGGAGGTGCTTGGGAGCGTGTGCTTGGGGTAAGTATGCCTGATGGTGGACACCTGGAGTTTGGTGTGGGCCTGTGTCAGTGGGCACACCTGAGTGGGGAGATGGCAACACATGTAAGGGCGGCATCACAGAGGATGGCATACACTGCGGTGGAGAAAGACATATGGCCATGAGAGGAAAGAATGTGTACAAGAGATTCACAGGCGGTCCCAAGTTGCTCTCTCCCTACTGGCTTGCTTTCCCCTAACCTGTGGAGATGATTCCAAGGGCTACAAGATTATCTTTTAAGCTGCCAGAATTGATGATGAACCTACCCAACCTGGGATGGTTGCAGACACAGCATTAGCTAATTCTTAGCACTAATTCCTGCCAATGTGCCTATGATATGTAATCCCATATTCATACCCCAAGCCAACTCCTTTTATGGTCTCTCATGCTCTGAGACACCATCTTCCTACCTAATAACCAGGGACCCAGTACTGGACAACTAAACCCCTAAACCCCAAGTCTGCCAAAATTATTCATGTTATCCAATCCCAAACCTGCTTAACTTGCCTTGTCTATCCTTCCAACAAAAACCACAATACAGACTCCCACCCTCAGTGACTATCTCACTTTGATGAATATGTATGGCCATACATGGCATGCCATGACTCCTGCTGTTAAGGGGCTATGGGTAAAAAATAAAAAATTTCCTTCATGACAATCATTTTCATATCTTTGTGTCCTGATTACCCATAAATCCCAAGGGCCATTAAAACAACTTCTCAACTGCTTGATTCAGTAGGTTCTCTTTTGAGAAATAGAAATGCTTCACATTTCTACACCAACCATCCTTTATCCCTATGCAAGAAGCTACCTCAAGGGCCACCACCAAATTGTCACTTCTGAAAAAGGTCACTCAGAATTTCTGTGACTCAAAAGGTCATGACATAATTTCATTCTTATCAGTAGACTCTTCAGTTTACTATGGATGTAACAGGGGTATCCAACTCACAACACTGCTGCATCTCCACACCCTACAACATGCATGAGACATAAGAAGTATCCAATTAATATATCTAATGAATAAATGATACAAGCTGGTACAAATGTCCTGTGGAATACAGCCTAGGATGCAGGATAATATTGACACTCTAAGTAGAAAGCAGTATCACACTGAGTTAAAGAAATGGATTCTAAAGTCAAACTAGGGGTGACATCTCTACCATATGATAGATGTGTGATCTTAGATGTCACTTAGTCAGCATAGCCCCCCATATCCTGTCATTAGAGAGAAGACAGAGTCTATCCCAGAAAGAAAAGCTGAAACAGTGTACCGTCTTAACACTCATATTCTACTTAAGATGGCAGAGTTAATTTACCTTATGAAATCCTAAATCATCCCTGCCACTGGCATTTGAAACATATAGCAATGAAATTTGTTTTTGTTTTTAATTTATTCATTTATTCATAAAGAACTGGGGTATAGGCCAGAGGTGCAGGAGCAGTGAGAAATATGTTTTTTAAAAAAAGGGCAAAATTAAAGAAACAGAACCTCAATAGAAAAAAATGTGAAAACATCTCCATGAGCCAACAAAAACAAAACTTAAAATAATACACAGATTTGAAGCTATAGGCAAAGGGGTGGAAGATCAGCTTCCAAGAGGTACAAATACTCCCACTAGAGAAAAAGGCAAATGCAAAAAACTGCCTGCTGCCTGGCACCACGACTCAGTCTGAGTGGGTAGTCCTGACTGCACATGTCAATTGTGGTTTCAAAATACTATCACATCTCCAGTAGTATAGTCATAAAAACTACTGTTTCCTTTTTCAAAGGTCCCTTTCCAGATTGCCCTGACTAAAAAAAAAGGTGGACATAAGCTCTCCCTACATAATCTGCTTTCAAGTCTTCTGCACTTTCATACCTCTATGCTTTTTTCCAAACCATCTCGTATTTACAGACTATCTTTACATAGTATCCATTCCATGATATAACATGCCTTAATAATTTCACTTTTTCTAAAAATGTCTTTCCCAAATATTTACACCATAAGTAATTACTCCAATTCCTATAAGCCATCCCTTTACACAGCTATAACTTGTAGAAAGTGAAAATAACATTACTTAGTACTCAGAATGAAACATAAAAATTACAACGTACCTTCTAAAATCAGAGAAATAGAAGTAATTAAAAGTCCATCACTCAATCATATTTACTATGTAAATGAAAGCTTCATTAAGTTTCTGACTATATATTTATTGTGCTACAGAGATAACTAATTCTCTGTAAATGGCAATTTATCAGTAGTAACACTCTTCCTAATCTAGAATTTCTAGACATGAGGGGAAGGTATTGAAACCCTCTCTGTGGGAAGTATAAGAATAGCACCTCTGATGAGCTTGTCCTGCTACAGGACAGCCAGATCTGATACCAATGACAGCAAATGTAACTCTCAAAACATTTCTGAGCTTTGAAAGCCAAGGGAAAATTAAGCAAGTACTTTTACTTACTTTTATTTATGCATACCAGATCTGGAGTACAGGCTAGAGGTGTCAGGCAGGGATGAGAAAATTGACCAAAGACACAGTGGGGAGCAGAACAGGAGGACTGACTGAAATACACTGCTGAGGGGAGCAGCTGTGGAGACAGGAGATTTCTATTGCACCATATGGGTTAGCTTACTGGTTAGGGTTCAAATTCATGCTGTAGTGGCTAGTAGCACTCAGCTTGATAGTGCTGAGACTTAACCCTGAGACACCAGGAAGACTTAAAAAAAAAAAAAAGTTATAGCAAAATGCAAAAGAAGAAAAGTAGCAAGAGAAAGTGCAAACAAAAAGCTGTTCTGTAAGCAATAATCACAGGAAATGCAGGGTACCAGAGAGTTAATGCTAGGCATAGATATCTGTGCCCTCAAGACCATAGTTCCCACAGCATCATGTGTTTGGGGAAATGAACCTGAGATTTCCATTAATAAATAATGATATACAAATGAAGACAAAGTGATACTAATTAAGAGTACTCCCAGATTCCTGGCAAAAGAAAAAACAAAACCTCTAGAAGAAACCAAGATTTACATAGATTAAATTTGTCTTCAATTAAATCTTCCCTCAAAATAATGGCAGAAGATGCAAGGAAAGAAGCCATGAGCATGAGAAAAAGCAGAAATAACCAAAAAGATTTAAACAACCTAAGACTTTAAAAATTCTCAAATACAGGCCCTCCCTGGTGGTGCAGTGGGTTAAAGCACAGCATCGAGAAGCTAAAGCCACTTCCACATGAGTTCGATTCCCGCCTGCCCCGGAGGTGACCACATGTCGCGGCAGACCTCTCCTGACCCGCCCGCTGCTCCCCTCAGCAGTGTCTTTCGTCAATCTGTCTGTTCTGCTCTCCACTCTGTCTCTGGTGAAGCCTCTCACCACCCCTCAGCCTCTGGCCTGTACCCCAGTTCTGTATGTACAAATAAATAAATCTTAAAAAAAAAATTCTCAAATACAGAACATGAGATACTGCATATTACGCGTTTAAGAGAGATGTCTTAAAACTAACAAAGATCAAGAAACTACTAAAGACAACCAGCTACATATACATAGTAACTCAAAAGTTAAACCTGAAAAAAAAATCAAAATTAAAAACTCAACACAATTATTTAACCACAGATTACAACTAAATAGCTAATGAACTGGAAGAGAGACCTGAATTTTTTTCCCAGAAAGTTATACAAAGAGATGGGGGAAGAAGATAAAAGCAAGCTTAAGACACACAGAGGATAGATTGAGATGTTTAAATATGCAAAGTACAGCCAGGCGATCAGAAAAGAATCCAGAAATATAGGAAGCACACATAAAACAACAAAATTTAAAAAATCATCAAATGAAATTAAAGTTTAAACAAAAACCTCAGCTAGCTATTCTGTGGTGAAATTGCAGACACAAAAGACTTAAAATAAGATCTTAGGGGATGTCAGAGAGAAAAGGCATTTAAAAGATAAAAATTAGACTGAGAACAGAGTTTAAAACTTCTACAATGGCAACTGGAAGACAGAACATAATATCTATGAAGTGTGACACAAATACTTGCACTACACTATTTCACTACATACTATTAGTACTTCCACTTTAAGTAACAAATGTTTCAATACAACGAATATATATTTAGAACAGATAACAAGAGATTATGACCCCTATAAGAAGGAAAGCATCTTCTTGTCAAAATTATTAGACCTTTGGTAATATAAACATATTCTTCAAATTCTTAAAAAATATATAAAAGTTACCAAACCTAAATCAAGATAAAATTAAAATCTTAATACTCCTAAAGTATTTCTATTTTTGCAAGAAAGACTAATAAAGATTCCAAGAACAGAACATATCAATCTTATACAAACTATTTTAAAATTGAAAGGATCATTCACATACCTCTCCTGTCTCGCCCACTGCTCCCCTCAGCAGTATACCTGTTCTGCTCCCCACTCTGTTTAGGGTGAATCCTCTCACCTCCCTGCACCTCTAGCCTGAACTTCAAAACCCATCTAAGGTTTTTCTAATAAAACTTAATCACCTAGGAATTGAAACAAACTTCCTATATCTGATAGAGTATCTGCACCATGGACATGTAGAAAACATTATTCTTATATACATATGTATGGATATATATGGTTTACATCATTACTCATTTTTGTGCAATGTTTGCTTTCTGCTCTGAGGACTTATGCTCAGTGAAATAAACCAGAAGAAAAAGGAAAATATGGGATGGCTTCTCTTATAGAGGAGTATAGGGGAACCAAACAAGGGATCAGGGGAAAAAAAGAAAACCTCATTTTTAAGGATATTAAGAAAGCTTTCTCTGCACCAAAAACAAGATGACCTCTTTTAAAATTTCTATTCAGAGCCCTCTCTGACGACACAAGGACTATGAAGCTAAAGCACAGCACTATGAAGCTATCCACAGCCACCACAGCATGTGTTTGATACCCAGCCAAGTAGCTGACCCACATGACACTGCAGACCTCTCCTGTCTCGCCCACTGCTCCCTTCAGCAGTGTACTTCATTCAATATACCTGTTCTGCTCCCCACTCTCTCTAGGGTGAATCCTCTCACTTCCCTGCACCTCTAGCCTGAACCTCAGTTCTTGTATACATAAAATAAATAGATCTTATAACAATAGTAACAAAAAAAAATTTCTATTCAATACACTGGAGGATGAGCTAGGACAATAAGACAAAGAAAGACTAAGTGGCAAATTTGTCATTATTCACAACCCAAATGTCTACCAAGAAACAAAACAAAACAAAAAAATCACTTATGGGTGAAATATTAGAGTTAAAAATTCATATATATTCACTTAATCCAGCAGTGGGAATGGAATGAATGATATGTGTTTAGAAATAATGTTGTATCATATGTGATTCATTTGTATTACTCCAAAAAAACAAACAAAACTATTTAACGCATTGATTAGGGATGCAACTACATGTGGTAAAATAATTTTTTAGAAGGGAATGATAAAATGCAGAGTAGTGTGCGCCTTCACTGGAGAGGTAGGGAGGGCTCAGGAGGAGTACATAAGCAGTTCCTTGTTCTTAAAATGGAGGGGAAGCTCTCCAGAGGATGAGCTTTAGCATCATGCTATAACTTGCATATATGTTACAGATCCTTTAGTAAATACATTAACTATTACATAAAACATACATTAATGAACTGGTGCAAAAAAATTATGGTCAACAGGTAGATATTTAAGTGATGGATCTAATTAAGTCACTACTGCACAGGTTTCATTAACAGGAGAGTAGCCATAATAAACAGCGTGGAATTACAATGAATCAACGTCTGTTACTCTGGGGCAGTACTGCCCATAAATGAGGGAAAGGAGAGTCACGCAGTTACTGAATTCCAGCCAAAAAGCCAAATCTTAGGCTACATTTGGTTTATTCTACAAACCCAAAAACTTACGGAGAGCCTTTCTCCCTTGACCATCACCCATTCAGTTCCATTCAGTTCCATTCAGCTTTGGAGCAAATACACACACATAGGTCTTTCCTTTCCAGTCATGAAGTAGCTCTTATACCTAAGCACTAACCTAAGCTCATGTTTCTTAAGACAATAACTAACTGCTAGGTAACAATTTAACTTTTAGAACCTATAGTTCACTTCCAAGTATAGGTCTTAAGAGTAACCTGACCACGTATCTAAAGATTTGACAAGAAACATGTTAAGCTTAGTAGATCAAAATCCACACCCAAATGTTCCAATTTTAAGACTAGATGATTGTACATGGACATACAAACACATATAAAGATCAAAATCTCACAAGTAGTCAGAAAATTGTATATTAAAAGTAGTGACTATTTGAATATCTGTTTATATATATTAAAAGGACGTCAATGTTGATTATGGAAATTTACATAAGACTTACATATAACTTTATATATCACCTTTTGAAAGAGAAATTTGGCAATTCGATTAGCATATAAAATGTGCAAATGTTTCCAACTAATAATTTCACATCTAGATATCCAAACAGAAAAAAAAAATGTTCCTAGATTTTTACAAAAGTCAAAAGAACATTCTTTGTAACATTGTTTGTAAAAGGAGGAAAGGGAAAATGGAGGGAGGAGAAGGTGGTCTTCCAGTGAATTTAAAATCTAAAATACCACATTTAAAAATAAGTAAAATAAAATACCAAATTTTTTTACAAGAATATTAAAAACTAAATGAACTAACAAAAACTTACTTCAAAAAGAAAGAGGATAGAGTCCAGCTCCTCCCGTTGTGATTTATTATTCCCTGGAATACATGAAAAAAAATTACGTCAACATCTATATTTTACTAGGTTAAAAATTATGTTAGAAGGCATCTTAAACATTTAACTCTCAACAAGCATTTATATATTCAAAAAATACTGAGAGGTGGTATAGAGCTAGTGTTAAAAATGCATACAAACAATCAAACCAGACCTTCTGGGTTGACATCTAACAGCTGCTCCTTGCTATTTAAACACAGCTTCCATGTTTCCAAGTTATCAACCTGTGGCAGGTAAATTATCCATTTCTCAATTACTTATCAGCTCAAATTACGGCAGAATGCACAGCAAAAACAGAGTTCTAGCCTTGTGACATGAAGAGGGATAGAGCAATAAGAACTATTAAAAAGTTACACATCTCTTTAGGCAATTGCACACTATCCTTTTGATAAAAACAGTAATGAAAACTTCCACACCTACAACAGCCATTACCATCTACTGTCCAGTTTCTAGGCACCAAGCACTGTGCTCAGTACTAAACATACAACATCTAACTCAGAAACAGGGAAACTTTTCCTGTAAAGGAGAAGACAGTAAGTATTTTAGGCTTTCCAGGCTTCTTTGCAATCACTCAATTCTGTCTTTATAACATAAAAGCAACCACACACAATATATAAATGAATGTATATGGCTATATTCAAAAACTGTATTACAAAACTAGGAAGAAAGCTTTAAGGTGTGAACTTCTGATCTAACTGAAACCCTACAAATCTATGAACTTGATACCATTCATTCTAAGACCTAAGAATATGGGAATAAAGAAAACACAGTAATACCTGCTCTGAAGAAAATTACATTCTAGCAGGAGGAAGCATTCAATAGATAAGTGAGAAAAACAAGAGGCACATGGGAAAAATGGTGATGTGCAAATTTGACTAAGAAAATCAAAGAATGCCTTTTGGATGACACCCCAGCAAAGATCTAAAGAGTTTAAGTCTCTTAGAAATTTGGAAGTTAAGAAATCAATCATATGGAATTTGGGTTTAAGTATGTTCCTGGCAGAGGAACTGGACATTACAAAAATCCTCATGGTGAAGCAGGTGTGGTATAGTCAAAAATCAATTAGAAGGCCTCTTGGCTGAAGAAAAGGTGGTGGGGCAGCAGGTAAGGTTAGAGCTCTCCAGCTCTAAGGCACTCTGATCAATAGCTTGCCCACCATAAGACATATGAATGGGGTCATTTGCCGTCAGATGATATCAGACAGCCTACACCAGAAACTAAATCATAAACTAAATGACTATTTAATGTCTTAAGGCACTAGTTTTGGAGATGGCTCGTTATGCAATTTGTTACACAGTACAAACTGATAGTTTTGAATCACTACGTTTGTCTAAAATGATAGAAGCAAAGGAGAAAAGGAGGAGGAAGGGAGGACCCTTTACAGAGTTTTCCAGGTCATGTCTTTTTTTTTTTTCCTTTTTCAGATATGAGGTTTTGTTTTCTTCTTTGCTATTTTGACTATACATAATGTCACACTTTTCTCCTTGACATATCATGAAATAAAGCAGAGCAATACTAGGAAACAAGATAAAAGTTGGATCTTTTCATAGTGAAAATATATATCAATTTCGAAAAAATAAAAAGTTTAAGTTCAAGATTTACGTCAATTGATAAATCACAAGAAAATATCAGCAATTAAGATACACACTTGCTGGTATCCTATATGTTTGTATATGATTTAATAACCTACAAAGCCTGAAACATTCTAGACCATGAGCCATCGGTTATATGTCAGAATCTACCACAGTGCCTCACCCCAAATTTCTTCTCCTCCACACCTAGCAACTGTCTCCAGTTTTACAGAAACAGTTGGGGCATTTCTGCATCCTTTTCTTTTTATTTAACCCTCCTCAGCCCACTTCCCCAAACACCTTGCACCTTTAGTTATCTCCATGTCTTCAGCCTGCAAATAGGCAAATGCATCTTAAAAGCCTTTCCACAACCAAGCTACTCCTTGAGACACAATCTTCTGTCTTCATTCTCAAACTCTGTAAAAGAATATTTTCACATGCAGAATTCACTTACCACCAATAATGGAAATTATTCCACTTCTGTTTTTGGTTTCTGACTTCACTGATCACCTAGAACTTCTCTTCGGCAGTCAGGGACAACCTCATTGCTAATGTTTCATATCATCAGGCATTGATCTTTTATTCCTCAAAATTTTCCCTGGATTCTGTGACAAAACACCTTCCCAGTATCCTCCCACTATCCCCCCACCCCACCCCCACATTGTTATATCTTTCTCCTTCATTTACTCAATGAAAGAAAGATTCAATGCAAAGCTCTCACTGTCATATGTATATAACTTTTTCAATGGTAATAGGCATGATTTCTCCCCTGTTCTTCCAGACTCTAGTCTCTTTATTTTTACTGTCAATCAGAATCAACACCTGGGTGTACCACAGACACATCAAATTTAAACTGTCAAAAGCTATACTCACCCTCCCAAAACTGGCTCACTTCTAGGGTTTCTCTACTGTGATGGTAAATTATGAAGCAGAATCAACATCCTGAAAGCCTCTTCAACTTTTCCCTTCTGTATCCTTTGTCCTATATCCAAGTCTCATGGATAAGGCACCCACTGAAGCATATTACTTTCTCTGCCTTTAACTGCCACTTTCTGGATCAAGTGTCACCAGCTCTCATGTGAATGACAGCATCGGCCTCTATATTGATATTCCTGCCTCTATTCATTTACCAATATGAGATTTTGTCTTAGTAGCAAGCATTTCAAGATTTCCAACTACCTTGAAGAACAAAGTCCAAATTCCTTATCCTAGAAATTAGGGCTCCTTAAAAGAGATTTCCTGCAAATCTCTTTTTCTTTTTTTTACAAAAAAGATTTATTTATTTATGCATACAGAACTAGGGTACAAGCCAGAGGTACAGGAGTGGTGAGAGGATTCACCAAAAACAGAGCCAGGAGCAGAACAGGCAGATTGATGAAGTACACAGCTGAGGGGAGTAGTGGGTAAGACAGAGGAGGTCTGCTATACCATGTGGGTCACCTCCCTGGCCCAGGATCAAACTCATGTCAAAGCAGCTGCAGCTAGCTCCATAGTGCTGTGCTTTAACATACTGCACCACCAGGGAAAGCCCTGCAAATCTCTTTTTACACATTTCGTGTTGCAAGGAAAAGAAACACTTTCCCCATAGATAACCTAAAAACAGCATCCATGCCTTTGCTCATGTTCTACCCCTCATCTGTAGTGCTGTTCTCCTGCACTTGAAATCTTATGTCTTCTTTAGGATCCATCCCCAAGGCTACATTATAGATTTGCACCTCTAACCTCTGTACATGCCCACATCCACTCACTCAGGTGTCCATTCAGGCATGGGTGCCCTGTGCCCATGCTTCCAAGCACCCCCTGCTTTAACAGCATCAGTCTAAGGGGTGCTTGGAAGCATGGGTGCAGACCATACATGCCTGAATGGACACCTGAGTGAGCATGGGTGTGGGCATGCATTAAGTGTGCCCATCTGAGCCTGGACGCTAGGTTATAAGGGTGATGTTACTCAGAGATGGCTATGGAAGAACCGCTACAAGAGGATAAGTGATGACTACAAGAGGAAGAGACCATAAGAGAAAGCCAGAGAGAGCCCAAAGAGAAAGAGTAAAGATTCCCCGGGGGGCTGGGAAACCTGCCAGTCTTCTGGACTCTTGGCCTCCCTGCCTTACCAGCCTGTGGGCTTACCCCACAACAACTGGCATAGAAAGAACATTAAAGCTTAAAAAAGCTACTGAGGGCTCCAGGACGCTCCTTGATCTGTCTATCCAAATCAATAGAGAGCCGGCCCTGCGCTTTCTGGCACTGCAAACCTCTTCCCTTAATCCTCACTTGTATCCTCAGCCAAAAGTCATCTCTCCCGCTCTCTTAACAACCACAACATCTTCCATATATTTCTACTACAGGACATTTGAATTCTAGTATCTTTCATAGTTTATACACAGGACTTATTCCCAGACCAATCCACAACTACCAGTACCACCACCACCCATCAACATGTTCAGTATCTGACACATCTCTGGATTCCCTCATAGAGATTTAGTACAGTGCCATGTACACTGTCAGGATTCAAATACCCCTAAATAAATGAAGGAATAAGTAGAAGAGAGTAACAGAACTTCCAGAACCAAGTTCCACACGGCTAGGTCATAAGAGACACCAGTACTAGAGACAAGTTTCAAGATGCTAAAGCACACATGATTCAGGCTATGGGTATAAGACAGTCTCTTCTGCAAGCGTATTGCTAAACAATATTTCAATGCCTATCTGTTGATCTATTATCAATATTGTTTTATTAATGGGAAAAATATGAAAGAGAACACATTACTATCATTGGAGAGGTTGTTAACACACTGATTACTGAGTTCCATTTGCAGAGTTTCCGCTTCAACAGGCTTGACAAGTACCCAGGTGATACCCACACTACTAGCCTAAGAACCAAGCTTTGAGAACCACTAATGAGAAGAAGGATTCAGAAGTGGAACCTGGTTGCAATTCTGTTTATGCAATTAAAGAAAGTCTGTGTGACATTAGGCCAGTTATGTAACCTCTCTGGATGCAGTTTTCACAACTCTAAAATTAGGAGTGTGGACAACCCAATCTCTTGAGTTCCTTCCAACCTTAAAACTTTGGGATTCTCTATCTGTCACTCAGAAGTTAGTTATCAAGAAGTATGGCATTTCTATTCAATATAGTGCTATATAATTGTTTAAAACTGAGGAAGAAATAAATGTGCTAATACAGAAGGATTCCAAAATAGATTACATGAACATGGCAATGGCAGCAAACACTTAGTGAACATAAACTATGTTTAGTATGCTGTCCAGAGATCCATTCAAGGCTTACCCATTCAAAGTTTATAGGCGGAAGCTGAATCAGAAAGGTTAAGTAACTTGCCCAAGGAAAAACGGGCAGACAGGTAGGACCAGGACCCATACCCAATCTGGGTCCCCAAGCTACATATCCTACCAACCAAATATAAAGCAGAATGCACTGTGATCTCATTTACGTGATTTTCAAAGAATATTTTAAATAAGTTATGTTTAATAAATTGTATAAACATAATTCATACATATGTGTGTATATATATTTATGTAATATATAAAGCTACCTGTAGGTTTAATTAATATTGTTTGCTTCTGCATATCAATCATGGGGGGGCTCTGTGAAATACAAACACTTCAGTTTTCATTTCAAACCCTTTAGTAGATTCTGCATTTTTAATTTTTTTAGGATCTGTTTTTATTTATCTATGCATACAAAAACTGGGGTATAGGCCAGAAATATAGGGGAGGTGAGATGATTCACCACAGACACAGTGCAGAGCAGAACAAACAGATCTCCTGAAATACACTGCTGAGGGGAGCAGCAGGTGAGACAGGAAAGGTTTGCTGTGCCATGTGGGTCAGCAACCTGGCTGGGGACCGAATCATGCCATAGTGGCTGGTTATAGTTTGACAGCACTGACGCCTTAAATGCTGTGACACCAGGAAGGGCAGATTCTGCATTTTTTTAAATAGTGTGCAGGTACTACTTTTCTTTCTTTTTAAGCAAATTATTCCTTTGAAACTCATACCATCTGTAGATTTCTTCTATTTTCTCTGTTGTCATTTGCTATTAATTAACACCTACGTAAGAAAAAAAAAACTCAAGGGAAACAAGGATGTCAATCAGGCCACTGTGATTTCACAGCTTTGTTAAGGACTTGGGAAGAAAGTTAAATATATACAAAATGTCTAAAAATAAACTTCCTGAATACTTTTTAGACTTTTTATATATATTTTAAATTGTAGAAATGCTTACCTTTTAATTTCAAACTATTTTCCAGTGTTATAAAGTTTTCATAGAAGATGAAATAAATCTGAGAATAGTTGGTCTCAAAAAACTGTTTAAGATCACTTGCATCCACATTATCTGAAAAGAAAAGGATAACATTGATGATAGTATACTATACAAATATCAAAATTCACAATCTTTTCAGAAATGAACTAAAACTAACTTTATCCCCCTTATAAGACAAAAGAAAATAGTATTCCCATCCACTTATTCTCCACCTAAAAAGTCTCAATTGTGTTTGGTACCATCTTCCCCAACACCTCTCCACTGATCAGCGGAACCCTTGCAGGAAATATATTTAAGGAGATCAGAGCTATGGGGGCCCAGCACAGGCCAGCTAGATGCCAGAAGTCAGGGTTTAGGAGGGACAAATGACTTCTTCTTATAGCATGAGGAAGTTCAATAGAGAGCTGGGATGGCTTTAACAGAGGCGATAAGGAAAGATGCACCAATTTTGCTAAACCAGGGACTTGACATTCAGGAACTTGGCATCAATAGTCAGGTTGTGTAGGATACTTAGCCCAGTGACAACTCCCACTACAGCAACGAAACAACGGAGTCACTTGTTCAGGGGCCCCAACATCCTTCACAACTCTCATCAGGGCAGCTATCTACTGTCAATACACCTTTGTACATATTCCTTGGCAAACAAGGTTGTTTGTGCCATTTACAGAACCTGACCAAAGTGTTAGGTCTTTGGAAGGATACATTTGTAACCCTAGGAACATTTAAAATAATATCAGATGTTATCAAGGTTCTAATACTCTGAATATAGGTGAACATTCCCTTTACCAAGTTAAAATTCTATGAGGTTAATAATAATAATGGTGGTGAACCTGAAGAATTGCTTTCCTCTAATAATTCTATAAGGAATTTTTGCAAAAATCTTCTCAGGTGCTTTGATGCACACATGGTGTGTATAAAGTCACATGAGCTGTCAATTTCATGTATTTCCTGTTCCACAAGAAAACTAAACACAGAGCAGTGGAAATTTCTAATAACAAGTATTAAACAGTAACAATGAAACCAGTATCATTAACTCATATCCATATTAACATTCTTAAGAACTCCACAGTCTTGCCAGGAAACCTGAGTGCCTCCTACAGAATCTGCCACTTCACAGAAAGGGTTTTGTTCATTTTTACTCTAGAGCAAGCTGCTAGCCCACCCAACAAATAACTTTTTTTTCTGGAGCATACTTCACCCAGAAAGCTCTTACTCATCACTATGGTCAGCTCAAAGAACCCCAACAGACCCTAAGAATAGGTCAGCACCTCTAGCACATGCACCTCCATGTTATACTTTATTAATGACTGACAGAATTCCTGAAAAGTCTGTCAGAAGATTTATCCTCTCTGCTGGAGATGATCCCTGCCCTCACAGAAACCCCCAGACTGTTTCATGCATCACATGTTCCTTGTATCTAGTACAATATTTAGTTCCATAGTTTCTTGAATTAAATAACATAAACAGCCTACAGCAAACAGTAATATGACAATGACCACAATGATAAGACCATCGGCCTATAAGAAAGAAATGGCCTAACCGTCTTTCAAATCCTTGGAGTAATCAAGAGAGACACGATTACTTTCTGCAGTCTTAAAGCTCCCACAACACTCTCCCCACTACCCCTACTCTCCTTCCATAAGCTTTATTCTCATGGACTCCTGCCAGCTGGATTTCTCTGATTGGGATCTAAAAGACTTCTCAAATTAAAAATGTCTAAAGGGAAGCATTGTTCTTCCCTCAAACATTTCCATCTTAACAAGTGGTTCTAATGTTTATCCAGCTGCTCTAGTCAAATGTAAATACCATCTTCTCACTCCTTCAGTGGCCCTGTCCAGTGTATCACTCTGTCCTGTCAGTTCCACCTCCAAAAGGTTCCAGCTCTGGAACCTTGTCACTCTCCATTGCCCTGCCTAGACTATGTCACCAAGAATGCTCACACAGGCTGCAATTATGTAGCCTTGACTCACTGCTTCACAGTCATTCCCCACAATGCAGTCAAAACAAAAATTTACTAATGTAAATCAATGCATATCATCCCTTTACTGGAAAATTTCCAACAGCCTCTAGTACTTAAAAATGCAAACTCTTTACCACACCCTGCATGATTTCCCCCATTAGATGCCAACTGTCTCCTTCATGTCCTACGTTTTATAGTCACTGTGATTTTCTTCCTTTCTGCAAACTTGCCAAACTTATTTCCTATTTAAGGCATCTCTTGTATGTTGTCTCCAACTCCAGATGTGCACATAGCTTATTCCTTCTCATCCTTCAGAACTAGGGGCACACATTACCTACTCAAAAAAAGTCTAAAAGTGCCCTGTATGGCACTGTTCACATTTCATCTTATCACCCTGTCTTCTTACTTCACTGGCTCTGTGGTAGATGAATAGATGGTACAAGCCTGCTCACCAGTGAATGGGCCTGAAAGAAAATATGATAAGCAAGCAAGCAACTTCTCTACCATCAAGGCTGCTGGAGCACCAATGCAGGAAGATGGCACAAAACAGTTATGCTGGGAAATCAAAAACTTCCCATCTTCTCCAGTGCTCCTTTTCTCCCTCAGAGGCACTCAAACATCAGTAACTGAAACAAAGAGAATCCTCATTAATGTTGAGGAGCCCCCATATAGACTGAGGTGCTTTCATAAAACCAAAAGCACAAGTAACATCACCTCTTCTGCAGTCATTCACCATCTTTCCTATGGTTGAGGCTGAGCTTAAAGTACTCACAAACAAAATAATTAGATACCCTCTAGGCAGTTGAATACCCAATGAAATGAACAGCATAGCATCTATATCATACCCAGTTTCTTTACATGTGTAAGGATTCCCCATTGGCACCTAATAGTAGTTGAAATTATCTCATTTATACATTTACCTCTTCACTAGGTGGCACTCCCACTAGAATGGAGCCTGCATAAAAGGAGGAGTTTCATTTGTTTTACTTACTGCTGTATCCCAAAACCTAGGAACAGAGTTTCATATTGAGCACCAGGAGGTACTAATGCGTATATGTTAAATGTATAAACAAAGAATATTAAAAAAAAAAGTATATCTCTAATTTAAAATGTTGGACGATTCCTTGATGTGCTTTATTTAAAAAAAAAAAAAGACTCATCAGATGTGTATTTATAAAGGAAGTACAGATCTTGGGAAGGTAACCACAGGCACTAGAATTAAATCCTGTAAAAAGAAATGCAAGAAATTATCAAAGGGCTGCTTTTTAACAAGATTAACTTCAAGAAGCATAAAGGGATATGGCAGGAACAGTGCTTAGAACCAAAAAAAAAGGACTATGACTCCATGATTAAACTTCTTTTAGACAGACATTCTTCATCCATTCAAGTATTTATTGAGTCCCTACCTATGCCAAAAAGCCCTGTGTCAGGGATAGATGTTCAAAGTGAGTAAGACATAGGGCACTAGAGAGTAAAACAGGTAAGCAATGGAAAAGGCACCAAGACCCAAGCTTATATAGAGTAATACACTACTTTGGGGGGAAAAGGTGGAATAATAATAATCCCATACATTTATGGCATACTTTATAACTTATTTTACTTGACCTCCATCACAACCATGTAAGGTAGAGGGGGATAAGTGATCAAAAACAAAGAACCATAGAATCATATGGGGTCTGGGTCAGAATTCTCCTGTCCAAGCCATTTCACTCAAACCTAAGCCATAAAAAGGTCTCAAAGACAAGTGGGGATAAATCAAAACTAGAAATAGAAATTGGGTCAGAAATATAAAGAAATAAGTCATCATCTTGGGGATCAGCAGGAAATCCAGATGAGTAAGATCAGGAGGGAAAGAAGACAGCTAAGAAACAAGAGAGATGAGTGCCACTGGAGGTGGAAAAGGCCAGTTCCCTAAGAAGCAGCTCCTGATAATCTCCATCCAGCTTCATGGGAGCCAGTAAGGAAGGGATGGTGAGCACAAGTCCCAAACTACAGAGCCAAAGACTATAAACTGCCTTGACATGATTTTCAATGTCTGGCCCAAACACAAGCATGTTGCCTTACGATAACCACAGAGAAGTACCTCAAATTAACCACAGGGAAGCAGAGTTTACAGAGCTGGGGATGGATCACCCCTGAGTTTTAAATTAAATCTCCTTCAATTTGGTTATCTCTTTTACCAATAACCAACAGCCAGTAAATTGTTTCTATATTGTCCCACTACATCTCAAAAACTGTCTTTTATGTCCATGCCAAAACTAAGCTTTTCCCACCCCTTTGTCCAGTTAGATCTCTTGTTGATAATTATTTCTGCACATTTAGTTGACAACCAATAGCAAAAACTGAGGCCAAAACCTTTGGAGTAGTCTACCTGGATTCAAGCCATAAAGCAAAAGAATCTTGGACCAATTACTTAAAAACTCTGTGCTTCAATTTCCACATCTGAGCAATGGGCCTACCAATGGTGTCTACATCACAGTATTGCTGTGATAACATGAGCATATGCTAAGTGCTTCAAAGAGAGTCAGTCAGCATTCTATAAATGTTAGTTGTTTTATAATTGCTTAGTTCCTGGCAGAGGACAGCTTACCACGTGGGAACAGCCCAGCTTCACCTACTTATTCTAAAAGTCATAACATTCAGTGACTCATAAAACTCATACACTCCATGACATCGTTCCTTATTAAGGCACTTAATTCCAATACAGCAGTAAACACTAATAAACCTACCTACAAAAACACTGGGGTTATAGCACATCCTTTTACACCTAATCCTTTTCAACAGCAATTCTACTTTTTAGTTGGGAGACTCAGAACACAGCCTCATAATAGCCTCTGGGAAGTACCAAAGAGGAAAGTTATGAGTAGGTGCTGTCACCAGGAGTTCCTTCAGGTCATCATCTCCCTTCTACGGAACAATCTTCCCAAGCAACTTTCCTCCTCTATCCTTCTCCTTCCCCCTCTACTCCAGAGCTAAGAGTCATCCCAGTGTTGCTCACACATAGTATAAAAGAAGGTTCTCTAGGTAATGGCTCAAGGTTATAGACAGGTGATAAGAGATAAGGGAAAAGAGATAAGAATTGAAGGTGAACTTGACAAATGACAACTTCATAAAACAACATGGAAATGGGAAAATCAACTAATCAGACACAAGACAGAAAATACCAACATGGAGGATTAGAAATGTGTGATTTCTTAAAGTTGAATATCATTCTGGATTTCACCTTTAGACAACTGACTTCTTTCTAAATGTCCTGCTTGTAAAAAAAAAAAAAAAAAAAAAAAGCCACAACTTTTTTCCTTCCCTCCATCCATGCCTTTAGAAAATATGCGTACATACACCCTCCCCACCCCCAACTAATTTGTGGCTTATCTCTTTATTTGCTTTGGCCACGTGATTGGGCCTGCCTGGTGGTGCAGGGGTTAAAGTCTCAGTGATATCCAAGCCTGAGTTAGAGCCCTGGCCAGGAAGCTGACCCACGTGGCCCAGCAGACAGCTCATGTCTCACCCCTTAGCAGTGTAGATCTGCCTGTTCTGCTCCTCACTTTGTCTCTAGTGAATCCTCTTACCACCCCACATCTAGCCTACACCCCAGTTCTTATAGGCATGAGTTAAAATAAAAAAGATATGAAGTAGCTGAGAAAGCCTGGGGCAGCTGTTGACCCAAGGGAAAGGAGAAAATTCAGGCACAAAGCTAATCCAACTTATAGTGGAGCCAAACCAGACAACCTGAAGTTATCAGTAAAGCTGCTCCAGACATGATATTGAGATAGAAAATTAAATACTTGCTGTTAAGAGTATGTGTAAGTCTCTGAGACTGAGGATGGTTAAGTAATATTATTGTGGAAATGTAATATTATTGTTATGTCACAGCAGCTTCACTAGCTGTGACATAACAAGCCCATGTAGAGTCCCGCAAATATAACACATAGTCCCTCCTGCTAAAGAAATAAAAGCAGATAAAATGGATGCAAGTGTTGAAGCAACCTGTCAACAGGAACTTTCTATCAACCATGAAACGTGTGCACCAGAATGCAGGCAGAGATTCCTTTTTCTGACCCCAGCCAGTATCTTATGTGTGTGCAGTACTATGCCAAGGGGAGGTAAAAAAAAAACCCTGGAGCTCAGTAGGTGAGGAGCCTTCATCTATACAATGAAGACTTTTAAGACTCAACAGTCAATTGGTCATAAAACAGTAGGTATGCTGGCCATGCTTCACTGGTAAATGTCACTTTTATCATCATTATTAAAGAGAAATTCACATCTGAAAAAGGCATCTGCTGATACATACAGACCTAAAAGGTCTCCTGTACTGGTTATATGCAAACACAAAACCTTCATTGATATGGAAATACTAACTTATGCAGATGAAAGGCTCCAGCCCTATATATCAGGGCTCTGCTGTCTAGCACTTAAACTCACACAGCAGACACTAAGACTTCCCCCTAGCCTCACCTCATCTTCTCTCACAGATCCCCTCCTTTCCCTTTCAGAGCCTACATTTGTTCACGGGTCATCCTCTTTCACAAAGTCAGTCCTTCAGGGAGGCTGGCTTGTCCCCAACCCCAGAGGATGGAATCTGATGCTGCTGAGCCAATTACGATGGCAACATATGCCTGGCTAGTGATTTTTTTTAGGCTCAAGCTTGTGACACAAAGTCAATTAAGAAATGGAAGAAAATTTGATGGAGACATGTGGAAAAGATTCATTGTTTTTAAGGGGACACAAAGAAGTGTTTCCCTTTTCCCCTACTGCTCAACAGTGTTCTGTGTGCAATGCCTGCAATGCCTCCAGGCATTCTGCCACCTTAAGGACAAGTCTGTCATACTAAGGACGCTGAGGACATCAAAATAAGGTGGAGAGTCTGGACTCCTCATATCACTGAACTGCTGACTTAGCTGACTCTGGCTCAGCGCTGCCTTGGGATCACTTTTTATGGAAGAAAATAAATCCTTGCCATTTTCATTTATATTTGAATTTTCTCTGTCACCTATAAGCAAAAACTTCCTGGTAGATCTGAAATAAAAGCTGACAGTAGAATAAAAAACAAATAGAAGCATAATTTAAAGAGTCATAAAGATTATACTCATCTCATTGTATTTCCAAAGACGCATTATTTTCATTTTATACTTACAGATAAACCAAAAGTAAAATGAAAAATTCTTAAACGTTAGAAAGATGTTAATGCTTTGTTATCCAGTAATGACAGTTTGTGTGTAAATGTTAAATCAGTATAAAAATATATTCCAAATATCTAGTGATAACACTTTTTAAAAGTAGAGCTATTTTAATTTTAAACATTTCATACACATTTCTCAACTGCAAGACTCTGAAAGTTCGTTGCTAACAGTTATCTAGTAACAATATAATAAAACACAACCTGCACACTATATTGATCGATCAAATGTGTTTTATATACATTTTAATATATTTACTCTATTTCTGGGAAATCAGGTTTCCCCAGACTTTTTAAGTCAATAAACAACTGTTTCGGGCTTCCATCCTTCTTGATCTGAATTGGTGTTAGACTACATTATAGTCAAAACCACTCACTAGGGAAATAGAGAGATTAAGGTGAGTAAAGCAGGGATGAATGGGAACCCCTCTACCTTCAACAGTTTAGGAAGCAGAAAAGTGGTAATAAGGGTAGAAGGAACATCTTGCTTATCAAATAATTATTAATTACAACAACAGCTTATAAAAAAGAACTTTGTATATATTAACGCAATTAATACTCCAACTAGGAATTGGGTATACTGTCCTTACCACCAGGAGGAGTGCCACTGAGGTTTAGGTCACTGCCAGGACTCAACCCAGGCAGTCAGGCTCCCACACTGCTCACCTAATTAAGTCTGACATTAACGAAAGTGATGGAGGAAGTTCAGGCTAGTATACCTGACAATTCAACTGATTTTAAGTACATAAAAGAAATGTGTTAGATATCACAGAACTAAATAGTAACCAGACCTAAAAACGGATTGAGAAGTTGATTAATTTAGGACACTGGACCCAGCTTGCTAGTAGAATGACCTTCCTTCTGGACAAGTTAACACAAGCTAGCCTTTCTATGAAATTACCTCAGCAAAGACAGAGGTAGGGCTTTTTCATGGGGCTGTTTTTATCTCCAGAAAATCATCATACTGTCCCTGTATGTATATATAAATGTATACTGTCCCCGTGCCTCCGGCAAGCAAACACTGTCACATCTGATGTATCTCTCACCCCAGAAACCAAAGGCCCTTCTGACTGCTGCACAGCCACCCTTCTCACTCCAAGGCTATAATACTCTGCTGACAGCATGGGAAGGTCTGAAACTTACAACCTGAAGAATGGGCGGTGGATAATTTGTTATATAAGTTCAATGGAGTATGACACAACTATTTCAGTATAATGCAACACTTCATTTCTGATGTGAAAAAATGCATGCAAAATATTCACTTACTGATGTGAAAAGAAGCAATGCAAAGTCAAAACTAGTGTGTGAGACCAGGTATAATGACTTTTCATGTAAAACTGTGCTTGTTTATGTGTGTCCACAAGATGGGGGAGCATAAAAGAAAAGACAATGCACATAAGGAAGAGCAAGTGCAGAAAGCACGTTTACCCAAATTTTAATAATGATTTCAAAGATTTACAGAATTTGAAGAACTTTTTCATTTTAAAAATACTTTTGGCTTTTTCATTTTATTCAAATGTTTATAATGATATGTAAATTTTATAGCCAGGAAAAATATAAAGCTATTTCCTCATTTGAGGGGTAAAAAATAAGCTGCCAGATGTTTTGGAAAAATGCTTTTCAATGTCTTGAGTACTTACCATGAAAAAGAAAAAAAACAACCTACACAAGACACAACACCAGGCGATAATTATCTCCAAAACTGTCTTACTTTTCAACACTGAAGAACATACAAGACCCAAACAATATCTAAAATTACATCCTTACCAAGACTAAAATGTCCTAAAAACAGCAAATAATTTAAATTTCTTCTGTACAACACTGCATTTAATTTATTCTATAGTAACACTTATATTGTTCATAAAACAACGATCTAATTACAGAGGAGTTCTGCAGCCTTTACAGAAAACTCTCTTTCTCTAGTCATCATTTACTGAAAGCATAGAAAAGTAATAGAACCAAACTGGAAGAACATGTCTCTGTCCAGCCATTCACTAACTTGCACTGAGTAGTAACAAGCAAGTGCGGAATGTCTTTGAAGGAAAAAAGGTGATGAAATTTCCAATCATGGCAAGACTGATTCACAAGCCCTCATAGAGGCAGCTCACATAAGTCAACTTTTCCTCTTTCTGTTTGACCCTGGTGCTGATTATCAACTGTGTGTGTTTCATAGCACACTCAGCAACACTGGTTCATAAAAAACACATGCCTTTTCAACTAACATTAAACCAAAGATCAAGGCTCCCTCAGGCCATTCCATTAAGAAACAATATAAAGAACAAGTGGGAATCCTAATTTTGTTCGATCTGAAATGGAGCCAGTTTTTAGCATTTGATCCTTTTACGATCACTTATATAGCTAAATTAATATTGTACTGACCCATCAACATTTTCCTGTGTTCATTCTTTTTCAGTCATACACAGTTGCACTTTTTATCAAAATCAGGGGCACTTCCTAATGTTTCTACTCTCTGCATCTTTCTAGAATTTGGAGTAACACAGAGGGTTACTCCAAGCTCCAGTCTGTGGTTACCAAACTCCCGTCGCTGTGTGGACCCCATTACATGCTCCGTGCACCTTAGCTCGATCCTGTTGTCCACAGTGTTTCTAAGCTGCTACTGCAATAAGGACACAGAAAATGAAGCCCCCACCTCCCTCAAGACCTGTGTCTGCCACATATCATCTTAGGTATCACTTCTGTCTCTCTTTTCTTTTTTCTATCACCAGTCACTGTTCAGTTTTGGGCCAGAGGATCTGACTTTTAAAAAGTAAGCCAAAGAACAGTTTCTTTATACAGAAAGCTGTGATCAGAAAAGGAATCGCTGGCAGGCTCACCAAGCAAGTCTATTCGGTAAGTGGGAGCCAGAGAGTGATTCCTGTAAACCTAAAGGTCAAATTTAAAGGTCAAATCTGGTCAGTCCTTGTCATTAGCCTCCCAGGACACCACACATCTTATCTTAGAGAAAAATCCCAAATCTTCCTGAAACCCTCAAGTTTCACCTACTTTTATCCTTACTTCTCTACCACCCCTGCGCATTTTCCCCTCCCTCTCTCCCCCAATTATAAATTTCTGTGAGAGTTCCAAACCTATGTATGACTTAGTCTTTGCACTTACTATTCCCTCTGCTTGGAATAACATTCCCCAAAATAACTTCAAGCTTCTCCCTGCTTAACCTTGGTCTTGGCTCCAAACTCTCTTCAGAGAGGCCTTCCCTGTACCCTACCAACACACACACACACACACACACACACACACCCTCACTGAGTTTCATCTTTCTATAGTCATTACATAAAATTACATCATATTTAAGTTTTTTAATTTGCTTATTGAGCACCATCCTAGTAGAATGAAAATCAAATGAAGCTGGAACTTCATTTGAAAAACTTAGTGTGGAATGACGAAAAAACATATATATTGTCTAACTTAGCAAACTCAAAGAACACTCAGTTCATTTATTAAAAGGGTAACCCTACCCTCAAATTAAATAAATATTCAAATATAGTTTTCATTGTCTTAAGGAAAACTTAGAGAATGACAATTAAGGCTTTTTCAGTGATGTAATATTATTAACACAAAAGTCAGTGAACATTACCATGTGGTAGGTATGGGCATGGCAATAATATAAGCAGTATTGTTTGTGTGGGAATGTGTCAGAATGCCCTTTCAGAACTACTTTCTCAGAAATATATAAGCTAGCGTGAGATTCATTCTACAGAAAAGGGTTAGTAATCCAGGCCACCAATCAAATTATCTTATCTCCCTCACCCAGCAACTGATACAGGGATGGGTTTCTACCTGTCAAGGACCATCTCTACTGTTCCTTGAAGAGTGAACCTGAGAATGAAGCAAAGGCACAGAAAACAAACAGAACCAAGAGTGGAAAAAATGTTCCACTGGGCCTCCCTTATAGTCCAGTGGTTAAAGACATAGCACTGTCAAGCTATCACCAGCCACTGCAATATGAGTTTGATCCCCAGACAAGGAGCTGACCCACATGGTATAGCAGACCTCTCCTGTTTCACCCACTGCTCCCCGCAGTGTATTTTAGTAGATTTGCCTGTTCTGTTCCCCACTCTATCTCAACTTCTATACCTCTAGCATATGCCCCAGTTCATGTATGCATAAATAAAATAAATCCTTAAAATAAAAATAATATGATCCAACAAGGCAGTAGATGGAAAAAGTGAGTGAATGTGAGAGTGGTGTACTGGTACACCACTTACATCTCTGTTAACAGCCACACCTAGACTAGTTATGTGACATTAAATCCCCTCATTTGCTACTTAGTTTGAGCTGGGTTTCTATCACTTGCAACCAAATGTTCTGACTAGTACAAATATAATGAAAAAAGCTCCAGTTGGTTACACACACACACACACACACGGTTGCCAAGGGCTGGAGAGAGTAAGGATTAAGGAATAGCGGCTTTCTCACATCAGAAGTGTAGACAAATTCAAGCACTAAAAGCAAGGATGGTGTAACTGTGTAACATCTATGTGTCCAAAGTTCATTTTAGCTTCTAGAGGTTATGGATGTAAAATGTTAGTAACTAATGAAAATAAGGGAATATTATGGTAAAATCACTTTGCTTCAAACAGGTCAACTGAAAGAGATCACTCTAGGGCGGCCTGAAGAGCCTGAAATTATACCTCCCAGCTTTGTTCTGGTTGTAGAATGTCCACGTGGTACCAGAGTCCACGCAAATATCTTACCACCTGCTATGCCTGCCAAGGGCATGGAGAGGCCAATGAAGAAAACACAGAGTAGTGTTTTTGTGTTGATTTTTATCTTCCGCAATGATCAAAGCAAATACAGCCTTAAATCTCCCTAGAAGTATATAGGTCAAACCGACCAAAAGAGGATAACAAAAGTCATAAAAACATTGGGGAAACAAGCAAAAAAAAAAAAAAAAAAAAGTCGAGTCTTTGTTTATAGGTTAACACGCATCCTGATGGGTAAATATGTTTTCTGATATATAAATATGCCTTTGAGTCAGATAACTAGAAGCAGCACAACTGGGCTTTGTAATGAATCCCAGCTCAGTTCCTTATCAGCTTGGAGCAAGTAAACAAGTAGTTAACCTCAGTGAACCTCAGTTTCCTCATAAAGGCTGGGGGTAGTCACACTACCTTCATCATAGGTTGCGGGAAGAGTCATTGAGCTCCTGACAATAGTAAAACAATCATAGTATAGCATTCCATCCAGTCATTAAGTTCCAGACCCTGTGTCGAATAAGCTCACAGATATTCCACTTGGATCTTGCCTTTTTTCAAACTTGACACCAGTGGCAGTAAACACATCTTCCCCAGTCATTAACCAGAATCTCCTCTCCTCTGGCTCTACCCATAACACTCCCATCCTCCCTCTTACCACCAATTATCAAATTATAAAAATGAGTTTATTGGTAGCCAGACTATAGTGGAAATAGCAGTCTCAATCCTTGCTGCTAGCTGAGCCAACAAGAACAACACTCAGCAGTGTGAATAGTCATAAAAAGTTCAAGCAAAATGACTCCAGCAGAACCTATTCTGTCTTAGATAAATAAAACAAAATACAGGAAAGCTACTACCCCCGGTGTTTAGGTGTTTATAGCAGTAATTGTATGAGAAAAAAAGTGGGGGGGTGGGGGCGGGAAGCAATACAGGAAATTAAATTATGGTATGTAGTCTCAATAAATGTCTGCAGTTAACAATAATGAGATGAACAAAATATAAGGAAGTGCTAGTAAAATAAGTTTTTTAAAGGCAATATTTAAAGCTGTAATTGCACTTGTCCCTACTTAAAGTAAAAGGTACACAAAAGAAAGTATACCAAAATGTTCCACTTTGCTCTATCAATATATACAGCATTTGTAAGAAACTGTTTTCTCTCCCCTAGTTTCAAATATTTGGTCTGAACACTACTGTAACCAGTTTGATTTAACTGTGACATCTGTCCCCAAACTTCTCCTTAATTACTCCTTCCCCAGTTTCTGCAAACTTCACTACATTACTTCACACAGAGAATCACTAGTTACTGCTACACAAAACTTTTAAAATCCCTCTGCCCCCAAATGATGACCAGTGTCTTATTTTAGGCCCTCATCATGTATCTGTTCCATCCAGTCTACCAGTCTTCTCATTACCCACAGAGAAGTATTTCTCAAAGCTTTTTTTTAAAGATTTGTTCATTTATACATACAAGAACTGGAGAACAAGCCAGAGGTGCAGGGGGTTAGAGGATCCACCAGAGACAGAGTGGGGAGCAGAATAGGCTGACTGAATGAAATACACTGATGAGGGAAGAGTGGGTGGACAGGAGAGGTCTGCCACACCATGGGGGTCACCTCCTGGCCAGGGGTCAAACCCGAGCTGCAGTGACTGCAGACAGCTTCATGGTGCTGTGCCTTAACCCGCTGCACCACCAGAGAGGGTCCAGTTCTCAAATCTTATCATTTGGACCTGTTAAAAATTCCCCAAGAAAGCAGGCCCTCGCACCTTTTTGGATAAAATCTGAACTTCCAACTTAAGCAAACAAAATCCTTTCTGATCTGACCCCCAACATGCATCAGCTTCTGCTGGGTACTTTTCTCCTATACGACACCCCAGCCCAACTCATTGTCCTTCCTCTATCTTTGGCAATGCAGTACTCTAGTCACTAATCTTACTTGTCACCCTTGGGGCAAGGGTTCTAGCACCCTACCCTCAGTTACCAATTAGTACCCCCACAGTTTCCACACTGGACAGCAAGTAGCAGCAGGCTGGTGTTCCCCAACTTCCTACATCACTGTCATGAGTATTTCACCACCAGCTCTCCACCTTCCTGTGTCACATTGCTTCCCCCCCACACTCCCAAAGCCTAAGCCTGCTCTACCAGTATGTAGCCACCAGTCCCATATGGCTACTAAGCACTTGAAACTTGGCTAGTCTGTAGTGTAATTGTAAAATATACACGAGATTTCAAACACTTGGTATAAAAAATATTTAAAAAATTACATTACCTATAGACATATTATTGGGTATATGGAATGAAGTAAATTATTAAAATTAGTTTTACCCATTTCTTATTTTTTAAAACATGGCTATTAGAAAATTTCAAATCACATATTTCTACTGGATAGAGTTAGTCTAACCATTTTTCAGGGCCCAACATTAGTAAAATCTTCTTCAAGATCTTTGTGCCATTATATTTACAACATCCAAAGTATGGAAACAATCTAAATTCCCAAAAGCAGATGAATGAATAAACAATATAAGGTATATCAATAAACCCAGTGGAATACTACTCAGTGATCAAAAAAGATAAACTCATGCCATTTGCAGCAACATGGATGGAGCCGGAGGGATTATGCTAAACGGAATAAATCAGAAGGAAAAGATAAATATAGGATGGTTTCACATACATTAAAACTATAGAGAAATCAAACAAAGGGTCAGGAAAAGGACAAAACTTGCAGGCTGCCCATAGATCTGTAGCATTCAGGAGGGAAGAGAAGGGAAAATGAGAGGGGTCAAAGGTCAAAGCAGGGGTAAGAACACAAGAGACTATGGTGATGTATCAAGGGGACTTGATGGTAGGAGAACTTTGGTAACTACACTTGCAGGGAGAAATTAAATGCTTTGAAATACCACAATGCAGTCTACCATATAAGTCAGTATCTAATTACATAACACACTATACATTTACTATTATTTTATGTCTGTCCTTGCTACAGCAATGCCACTTCTACTTTGGGACCTAAAATAGGTGCTCAATTTTTATGGAATCTTTGCTGCAGCAATACACAGTATGGTTTTTTCTTTCTGTGTTGTTTTGCTTACTGTACTTTCCCAATGATGATTTCAACAGTGTAGGGAGAACTGGAACTCAACAGACCTAATAGCTTTTTTTCTTCCTCTAATTAATA
Organism: Condylura cristata; assembly: GCF_000260355.1. Lineage (NCBI taxonomy): Eukaryota > Metazoa > Chordata > Mammalia > Eulipotyphla > Talpidae > Condylura > Condylura cristata. The sequence goes on along the minus strand of NW_004567123.1, from coordinate 4,116,069 downwards.
AACACAAGCCATTTAGTACATGGCTACCCCCCTTGTAAGGCCTACCTATGCCTTAATTTCCCAAGTTAATTATAGCAGCCCATCTACAATATATAGTCAAGTGAAAATAGCTAAGCAAGTTCTTATTGTAATTACCATGATATTACAAACACTCTATTTTCACAGCTAATTGTGTTTCTCAGTCAGTAGTCTTCAATACTAATTTTATGAAGAGAAAATTGCCAAAATAAGAAAGCTGGGACTATTTATCAAAGACTTGTCCTATCCTATTAATGATGAAAGATAAGCAAAGGGAGAGGAAACCATTAAATGCCTAATCCAAGCTACAGTAATTTATACATCATAGCTTTTTTGGGCAGACATTAAAATAGCTATATTACAAAGTGATGAGGTTCAAAGACAATTTAAATATTAAATAATTAACCAAAAGCCGTGCAGCTGAAAGACTGCAAATCCAGGTTAATGGTATCATGCTATATGTGAAAATAACATCTTGATTACATTTAAAGATAAAATACATGAACAAGGAGAACATTATATAAATATGCAAATAAAATACAAAATAGGGCCCTCCCTGGTGACGCAGCAAGTAAATGCAGCACTACGAAGCTAAAGCCACCTCAGCATGAGTTCGATCCCTGGCCCCGGAGGTGACCCACATGACGCGGCAGACCTCTCCTGATGTGCCTACTGCTCCCCTCAGCAGTGTACTTCCTCAGTCTGCCTGTTCTGCTCCCCACTCTGTCTCTGGTGAAGCCTCTCACCGCCCCTGTACCTCTGGCCTATATCTCAGTTCAGAATAAAAAATAAATCTTTTTTAAAAATAAAAAATAAATTTTTAAAAAATACAAAATAATGCATCTTAATTTACTTCAAATAGTTTTCTTGATCTGGATAATTCCTATTCTTCAGTTCAAGGTGCCTTTTTTTCTTAAAGTAGCAAACAAATAAGATATTTAAGATGGTAGGAACTAGTGTATTAAGGTACTATTTCTTTAGTCTTTAAACAACAGTTGCAAGCAAAGTTTATGTTAAACATTACAAGAACTCCACAAACACATTTAAAAAATCTAGTCCCTAAGAATAATGGGGGCTTAGTAATAAATTGTACAATTCAACAAATGAATGCATCAATAAAAAACTACATACACCTAAGTATATATCAAAGAACTTCTCCATATTACAAAACTGCGGTCATAATGAGCTCAATGAAGTGACAGAAGAAAGTTCCTCAAAATAAAGACACACACTTTAAAGTGCAACCACAATTACACAGCCTTAAAAACTACTTTCTCAGAATGGTAACACTGTACTGTGTATCTCTGAGAAAACAAACTGATCTAGGTTTAATTGATTCTGTCCTGAAAAAATGTAGTCGACTTATCCTGTAGACTTGGAGAAAACAATAGTTTAAGTTCCCTATCACAAAGTAAGTCCCAAAGTATCAAATACAGCTCAACTCCTTTATCAAAAATGTCCCTGCAGTAGGTGTTAATCAGTCACTACTGAGAACTCCACACAATGCCAACTGTGTCTGTATGGTATTTTACTACAGGAAGTAACAAGTTCAGTTAACCAAGAACATTGCAGTGCACTTTCAAACGTCTTGAAAACTAGTCCTTTTAACAGTAACTAATTTGCATTTTTTCCAAAATGAATAAAACAATGTAATCTCAAGGATTTTGAGACTGTAAATAACTGCACTTAGCCAAACGAGGTGTGCTGTTGCTTGTTTTTGCTTTCCCCTCCTCAGAGAGGTACTTCAAGAGTGTAAGTACCAATAATTAGCAACTTTTAATCTCAGAAACAAGATTTGATCTAAGATACTCACATATAAAATGAAATCTGTGCATTATTTCCTCAAATGATAGACACAGTAAGACTATATGCCCAAAATCAGACTTTCTCTCGTTTTAAGAATAAAAAAGACATTTATAAAAAATACAAGCTGTCCTTTTCTCTGCTTCCAAATACTCAAAAGACTAGTAGTCTCCAGAGTACAAAGGTAATTTTGTCCTAAACAAAAGTTAAGAAGGGGGGGGAGGGCAACACAATAGAAAGCAAAACAGTCCAGCAAACAAGCTACAAATCACATGCAGCAGGTGACAGGAAGCCTCATTTCATACCCAAAAAGTGAACTTCATCGCAGGTCAACTGCAGGTCCACCTGGGCTCCAAAGAACCTCCCCCAGTAGTCATAAAAAACGGAAGAAGGCAAATAATCGTCATTGTCAATTTGGCAATAAAGAGGCAGCTGTGTCTTTGAACCCAATAAACTACCCCTCCCTCCGTGCAGACACTAGGAGCCCCCTACACCCCAAGGACACAAAGAAACCGGAGCAACCAACCCCAAAATAACGACGAATTTTAAAAGATGGGTAGGGAAGAGAGATGACAGTTGCATTTATCATGAGACCACTAGGAGTCTCATTCTATTTGGGGACTTACTCAAAAGTAAAAATAAAAATGTAAAAGCGCGGCGTGTGGGGGAGGGAGCGAAAGAGAAGACGATTCAATTAAGTCTGCTGGGACCACTTAGGGTCTCAGACTCAAACACTAGAAATGAAAAATGGGAGGGGAGATGACAGTTCAGATGTATATATGCGCTGACCACTTACGATCCACTTATTGCTGGGGAGGAGAGAGTCAGGGTTGTGCCCAGTCTCGAGGTTACCGGGTGATTATCTGGAGTAAGTTTACACTGAGGGCGACATGGCAGTGATCAAGGGCCAGGTTGCCCGCTTTCCGGGGAACAAGGCCGGACCAGGAGCCGAGGGTCGGACGCACCCCACCCCACCCCCGCCACGCCCTCGGCTTCCCAGCCCCCGGCCCGCGCTGGCAGGTGTCCCGAACGCCAGCGCCCCGACTCCGAATCCCGAGGGGCGCCTCACCCAGCAGCGCCCTCAGGTGCTTCAGGCGGGTCAGCACGTCCTTCTTGGGGTCCAGCACCTTCTGGGTGGACTTCTTCACATCCCCGTGGCTCCTTCGGGAAAACATCCCGCCGCGGGAAGCCCAAGCCCCGCCGGCGGGGCAAGAGGCCGCGCGAGTCACCGCATAGGGTCTGGGTCAGCGCGTGTCGCGCGGGCCACTCGCCGCCCCCCACCCTGCAGCCGCCGCTGTGGCCGCTGTCTCAGCTCTGGCTCCAGGAAGGAGGGGCGGCCCGGCACGGCAAGGGGCGGGGCAGGAAGGCGGTGTCGACGCGGAACCAACCGCCCCGCCCCACTTTAGGCACCGGACAGCCCCTAGGGCGCGACGCACGCGCGCGCGGTCCAAACCCTCCTCGCGGAGGCGCGCCTGGGGCGCTGAGCCGGCTCCTCGAATCACAAAGAACCTGGCCCAAGCCACACGCTGTACTACAAGACCCGGGATGCATCGCGATAAGATTCTCCAATCAGGCAAGCGAGCTTTTGGCAGCAAGGAAATTAATGAGCAGCCTCCGAGCACTCACGCTCCCTCCACCGCCGCGAGCCGCAAGGGGTCTTGGGAAATGTAGTCCTCCTGTAGCCTAGGCCCTGGGACTTCTCCTGGTTCCCAAGTTGCTGAGCAGTTGTGCAGTCTCTCAACCTCTGTCCTGCAACACTGCAAGACTTCACTCCCCTCTGTAGGCGTCCAACCTACATCCCTATAGTGCAACGTGAAGCACAAAAGTAAGAAATGTTTCGGGGTTGTAAAATTCAAGTATTTTTATTTTAGGCGTCCTGACTCACACTGGGTAGCAAATAGGAGTCCATATAAAAATCGAGTTCCCGTTTCCTACTAAAATGAACCATTTTGGCAGTTGGAAAGGACATGTCTAGGCTCTGGGTGAGGAGTCCAGCCAGTATACTTGGTTCTTGCCTCCCAGTCTTTCTTGTGGTATGAGAGTTCCTTACTGGCCTCTGGATGCTTTGGTACTCCAAATTTTGACATTTTAGCAAGTTCTTAAGCTAGCTGTTTAAAATCATATGGTTTCCTCCACATTGAAACAAAACAGCTGTCCTTTTCTCATTCAACTGAACTGTAACTTAGGAAGACAGCTAAGATATAGATTTATATCCTCTTTCATTGAGCATAGTATTCGGCCTCTACAAGCACTCAATAAAAGTTTGTTAAAATAAAATGAAATAAAAAGCTAAAATGGGTTTTTATATTTCAGCCTGGCATGCAAAAAGAAAAAAAAATTACAGTAGTTAGAGTCTTTAGATTACGGTTGGCAAAACAGCACAGCTAGAACTGGGATATATTCATACAAACAGTATTACTCCGCAATAAAAGGGATGAACCCCAATAATATGAATCAATCTCTGAGATGAATTACTAAAAAACCCAATAATATGGACCAATCTCAGACATGGCAATGGAAGCCCCATGCTCATGATAATGTCAAAATTTCCCTACCAGTCAGCTTGATCAAGGCCACAAATCCACCTTACTTACCAATAAAAATGTAGGGCTTCAAATCTTCTCTAAAAAAAAACAAAAAATATGAGTGATTGTTTAATACTTTTCCACTCATGTATATTATATGTGAAGTAAACAAATAAAATACCGCACATTTTTTCTTCTTTTCAAAAATCAATCCTGCTAGACTGTGACCTCCTGAGGATATCATCTGCTTTGTTATTTATACTTGGTGGCTTAGAGTGCAAGTGTCATTGACTAAATGTCCTACTTAAATTAATTAATTAATTAATCAAAAAATTAAAAGCTTGCAATGTAAATAAAGACAAACCCAAATTGCCCTTTGGATTAGTATAAAACAAATTCCCCAAGGTTTGATAACACTTTCTGGTAGCAAACTTACAGAAAAATATAACTAATAGAAATGTAAACTGGTTTGATTCCTATGAAGAGGAATTTGGTAAAATTATCTTACTTTGGTAAAATTATCTTTCCTTTTGACCAAGAAATGCTGTTCCTAAGAATTCACCCTGAAGATATACCTCCACATATAAAAGGTCACTCCTCCTTGTGCTAGTTATAATAGCCAAAATAGTCATTTGAACATGTTTTGTCCCCTCAAAAAAGATATGTCTATATCCTAATCCCCAGAATCTGTGATAATGACATTTTCCAAAAGGATTTTACAGATATTATAAAGTTAAGAATTAAAAGGTAAAATCATCTGGATTAACTACTGGGCCCTCAGTCTAATAAGTGTCCTTATATGAGATGGAAGAGAAGAAGCCCCACAAACAGAAGAGAAAGCCATGTGAGACGAAGGCACAGGTTGAGGCCATTTATTTAAAATCCAAGAGGCTCCCTAATACCACCCCAAATTGGCACAGGTGAGGTAAGATTATTCTTGTGGTCTTCTGGCAGGAGCCTAAACCTGCCTATGCTTTGAGTTCAGAATTCTAAGTCTCAAAACTGTGAGAAAATTTTCTCAGAGTTACCTAGTTTGTAGCAATGTATTGCAGCAGCCTTAGAAAATGAATACAGCAGCTGTGGGAGAGAAGCTAACTGATGGTCTAACAGGATCGAATTGAATATGGTGCATGCAGGCCCTTCCAAATGTGGTTGAATCCAATACATCCTTATAGAGCTGTTCTATGCAGCCATTAGAAATAACATCTTCATTTGCCTTGATCTCCCAGATATATTGTTAGTTATGAAAACAATGGACTGAACATATAATACATATTTATTTGCTATGTTTTTCAAAAACAAACATTGGCATAGTAAATTAAAAATTTAGTTTAGCTTACCTGAATAGAATGGAGGATGGGAGTGGAAAGAAGAGATCGCACTTGTTCCTCTCCAAGTATGCTTTTTGGTATAGTTTCGACTTCTAACTTGTCTAAAATACTCAAAAATTAAAATCTAAAAAAGCAACATGAAAATTTAAAGTAAAGTGATAAACAGAACAATTAAATGAACTCAACTGCTAGCTAACTGGCTACATAATTATATAGAGCAAATAATTATTTCAAGTGATTTTTAAAAACAGTATTCTAGTTGTATATCCACAGAGAGGTATATTGCAAGGGCAAAAAGAAATGCTAAGTTATTAAGAATTAAGGTTTTTCAGTGTAAGAAAAAGAAGATACA
>NW_004567123.1:4074332-4107435 GCF_000260355.1 Condylura cristata | reverse complement strand
ATATATATAAACTCTTCTGTGTTTCTTAGTTCTTCTAACCTCCGAAAGAGCCTAGTGGTACCCAGTGACAGTGAACACACATCTGACACCTAGCACTTGGTTTCCACAGTAATCAGTGCTCTCCAGAAAAATTACCATTTCTGGGGCAGGAAAATATAGAGTGAATATAAAAGTGTGTCCAAAGATTAATGAGTAATTCTCTAAAACGCAGAACCCTACTGAGGTTCTTATGGCCTAATGAGGGATAATGTGATCACTAAAAAAAGAATGACTGCTTTATTAGTTATAACATTTTGAATAAACACAAATTCAGAAATCCAAAATGATATTCAAAAAGATTTTTTTTCACTGTTAGGTAAATATTTCACATAGGAAACATTTCCTGGATGTTGTATGATTTTGGGAAAACTTAAAAAGAGGGTGAATTTAAGAGTCCTGAGATGGTTATGGTATTTTCTCAATAATAAGTGAAACTTACATGAATTGGGTATGTGTTTCAGACCCTAACCAGGGGAGAGTACAGGGCTTAAGGCTGTTATGATTCCTTCCCTTCATTTCTCCCCAGAAAAGCATCATGTTTTCCTGATGACAGTTGAATTCGGTTGTTCAGGAAGACAGTTGACCAGTAACCATGACAAATTTTAAAAAAGGAAATGAGAGACCAAAGAACAAATTAAAAAACTTACTATTGTTGATGTTATGGAGAAGAATTTAGGATTTTTGGTTTTGTATACTATTTACATATTCAAACAGCTACTCAGCTCAACTGCGACAGTCATAGTTTTACACTTTCATAATCTTTCCTATTATACTAAAAGTTGGTTTTTCAAGGGCCTAGGTGAAGATTACGACTGTTGTCATCATTAATTTTAAATATTTATCAAACAAGTCTATAATTTGTTATTGCCAGATTTGTGGCTAGGATCAGAATTAATGGATGTTTGCTGAATGAGTAAACTTATTCATTGCTTCATTTATCATTCATTCATTTTTTCATTAATATATCTCAGTTAGCATAATTAAAGAATACTTTTTCAGTACAATATATTTAATTTAACTGATATATTAATATTATGTGCTCAGATATGAAAATTTTACCCATTTTCCTCAAAAATCCTCCTAAAAACTACTTCAGGCTTCCGGATCTTCTTAAACAACATATTCATTTTATAAATCATAATTTATCTTCTCACCCCCTCTCTGACCTCCTGTGTTTCCTTCTTAATTGGTGTTGCTACTAGCAACAAAGTAGAAATCCCTGGTAAGCTGTCCTCATCTGATTTCAATCATTTCTTGCCCCAAAACTAAGTCATTGCTATAAGGGATAATTGGTTTGTCTTTTATCTTCAATAGCTGGAATCATTCTAGATGCTTAGACCTGTCAGTTCTGTTGTTCCCAGAAAAAAATAACTGTTAATGTCTTTTATTTCCAGTTTTTTCATTTATCAAAGTTTTTCAGTTTGGAAAGATTTGAATTTTGTCAGATTGATTATAAATTATCTTGTGCCCACATCTTAATTGTCATAACTATAGTGTTAATTTTACTATATGGAAAAATTCATCTTTTTTGCTATAAATTTTCTTACAAGATAAACTCATTGTGACTATTCTCAGGAAGAAGAGTTATGTCAGACCTACTATAGAGCTTTCATTAAAATGTTACACAGAGACAATCCCAGTCAACCCACAGTCTGTTTTTATTGACTACAGGACCCTTTGCATTCTTATTTTCTTTGTTAAAAACGTACAATTTACTAAATTCAAGTTTTTTTCTTGTACCAGCTTTCATTGAAATATTGTGTCCCTAGGGTTCTACACCTACCTAAAGTAGGGTAGGTTCTACACCTACCCTTTTTTTCCTAAAAAAAGGGTGATGATGACCCTTATGAAAAAAAGAAATGCCAAACCATTGTTCTTAAGCATAAGAACAAGACATTCAATGTGTTTGGTTTCCAGATGATACATTACTGTATATAATGCAAATAGATGTTATTTTTCACCTCTAAAATATCACTTACTAGTTTCTTTTCTAACAGGAAACTACTAGTTTCTTTGCTTTTCAACTATCTGCCAAGCAGGGAAATTTAATACTTAACTTTAAACTTAACTATAAATCATTTTATATGAGAAGTTCACTTCAGAACAGACTTGGAAAGGATTCTGAAAATGTACAAGTCATTTTGATATGTCTGATAAATACCTGATAACAAAGTAATGCCTAAAGGCATAGAAATCTAATCATTTTTCTAAATTTATTCAAGCAGACATTTTCACAGTTGTGCATTTTAATCATATATCATCTGCTTTGAGGATATATATGTATGTGTATATACATATATATATATATACATGCCTATGTAAACACATATATTTATATATTACAAATCAAAACAGTATTAACATTTTAGTATTGACTCATAAATACACATAAATATTAGAAAAATGTAAGTCTGTTTGTGTTATGAGAGTATTTTTTAAAGATTTATTTATTTATACATACAGAACTACGGTGAAAAATTGAATAATGTTGTTATTTTTGTTTAACCAAAGTTAAAGAATTCAAATGCCACAGAGAATATTAACTTGAAATCTTCAGAAACATTTGCCTTCAGAAAATTTCCCTCATACATACACACACACATATCTCCTGTATATATATATATATATATATTCAGTTCTCTTCTCTGATTTGAGTACCTCCATATGCTGTACACTAACACTAATATTTATCCACATTTTACTGTCCTTCATGGTAATCTTTTGGATCCATAGATTTAACTATGTTCCTGCTTTGTGCTAGTTTTATGAGTAGCAAAGAAGTTACAAAGATAATGAAGATGCAGCCTCTATCTCCAGCAAAGTCATAATCTAATCAAGGGAAAAGACCAGTTCTTCCTTCAGAGAATTGAGTCTAAAAGTAGGAGACAGATAGTAGCTAGCTAGATAGTAGTAACTGACAGTAGTGACTCATAAAAGCATTATGGAAAATATCAGGAGTACTGGGCAGTGGGGATGAGGAGACTTAAGAGAAGCCTTCCTGGAGAAGGTGACACCTGAACTAGGAAAGGAGCTGTACATCCTGTGGGCAAGGCAGGAAGGCAAACCACAGTGGATGATGTTAAGATCAGCAGAAGCAGCTTGATTTTGTGTGGTTCCTACGCAGGTTGCACAAAATGTGTGTATGTTCTTGTAAAAAGAGCAAGGGCATGCGGTAGTAAAGGGTTATGATGCCAGAACAGGGTGAGACAAGCAATACTCTTTTGAATCTGTGGAAAGCAGAATGAGATGACTACAAGAACAAATGCTTAAATTGCCAGTCCTTCTCCATTACCAACTGCATACTATTAGGTGGGTAACTTCATTCTCCAGTTCTTAGTTTTTCTCATCCAATTCAGCTATTTATTCTAAAGAGTGTGTATATAAAGAATTGAGTATAATACCTAACACAAAAATTTTTAGTAAGTATCCCATTTTTGTACTCCCCTGGCTCCCCCAAAATACAAACAAGGTAATTTCTGTTTGTTAAAGATTATCCATTTGTGTGTGCACTTCATTTCTAAAGGTTTTGAACATGATAATTTACCCAACTGTGTAAAACTGTGGTTTCCCATGGTTCTTCACAGTTCTCATTGGATAGCATCAGAATCAGTAGGAGTGATGTCCCAGAACCCTTCACACTCTGTGTTGTTATGTAGACTCTTGGAAAAGAAGGTTGTTTTCACCAGTACCCCCATCAGACCATGTGAAATATCTGCCTTTTTATGGACTTTAAGTGATAATGGACTACAAATTTTGGTCAGAGACTCATGGATCTAAATATGTGACTCAGCAGTTTATTCTAAAGAGTATTTTCTTTTCTTTTCTTTGGGTACAGTAAGACTAGACCCAATAATAGGTTATGGATCCCTTCAAAATTTAATCATTCAGGTTATTTTAAGTCAGATTATAATCAACGAAATCAATAACTTTAGCTTTAAAAACAAAGTAAGTTTGTTTAGCATAAAAACAGAGTAAGTTTGAAAAAAAGGGGGGGGGTAAGTTTGTTTAGCATAAAAACAAAGTTCTCAGAGACCAAAAACTTTGACATTAATGGTCTGTCTAAAAGATGTCAATAGACGCTTGTCTTCACCACTTAAATGGTCATTTTGTAAACCAAAATACAGTGTCTTCACAATCCTAGCATTTTCTCATTTAGTCATTCATTATCTGATCATTCATTCAACAAGCACTTTATTGAGTTTCTTTCTGTCAGGCCCTTATTAATCACTGAATAGATAGTGGCAAAAAAAGACAAAATACTTATTCCCATGGAACTCCCTATCTGCTTAGAAAAACTATCTAGAGATTACAAAATAAATATGTGGTTGTTTTTTATGTTTACCTTACAAACTAAGAAAGTGCCACATTTCTTCTTTCTTTGTTTAATTCTGTCCCATGATACTGTCCTCTATAAATCTAGGGTAAATAGTTTTGCATAGCTTTTGAGAGTTACTAGCAAGAGTTTCCTGAGATTATAGAAGAGTGTTTAGAGAATAAAATGTAACTGAGAGAGAGAGAAAGAGAGAGATGCCCTAATTCTAAAGAGGAGGAAAAAAGACACACTTGGTTAATGATTGTTAACAAAGCTGGGGATGAAAATATTTCCACGATTCTGACGTGGTGCTTCTGATGTCAATAGTATGATTACAAAGTTCCACATGTCCACTTTGCTGGACTTCTCATCCCAGTTTCATCTACACTCAGAGAAACTGTATGTCTTCTTAAATTCATCCAGCTCACAAGAAGCTAGTCAAAAAGACAAATCAGAAGAACTTGGAAAGCTTAACATAGGAAGTAAATATATGGCTTGGTTGCTGAGGCAAGAGATGACAACAGACTAGTTTGGAGAGAGTAGGAAAGGCTTTTAACGAAAAATAAAATGTCTCATCTATGAATTAAAGACTTACCAAAGCACATGACTGCAGTAGGAGTCAGGCTACTTTAATATCTAGATAAGAAAACTTACAGACTTAAATTACTTCTTCAGCTCTTTAAAGCTAATTGATTGTCAGGCTTGGTAAGAAATTCAGGTCTCCTTACTCAGCCAATTCCCATCTAACTACATCATTTGTTGACTGAAAAAGTCAATGGAAGCTCAAGTTTTAGTAAAAGCTGGAAGCATAATCTTTTACAATTGTGGTTCTCCGTAAACCACACATCCTGTACTTCTTGTAATTTCTCCTTCTCCTTGAATCTAAACAGTCCCTCTGACCTTCTTTAACAAATAAACATAAAGGAAGTGTCAGGGTGAAAGTTACAATTATAACTCATTAAAAAGGTCTGGTGGGCTTCATTTTTGCACTCGGGAACAATCCAGCTACCATGTAAAAAGTTTGACTTCTGGGCCCTCCCTGGTGGTGCAGTGGGTTAAAGTACAGCACTAAGAAGCTAAAGACACTGCAGCATGACTTCAATCCCCTGCCAGAGAGGTGGCCCACATGGTGCGGCAGACCTCTCCTGACCCGCCCTCTGCTCCCCTCAGCAGTGTACTTCATCAATCTGCCTGTTCTACTCCCCATTCTGTCTTGGGTTAAGCCTCTCACCACCCCCACACCTCTGGCCTGTACCCTAGTTTTGTATAAATAAACAAATCTTAAAAAAAAGAAGTTTGACTTCTTACTGCTAACCTATGAGGAGTCTCATCTAGCCATATGGAGAGGCCATTCAGAAAGGAACTGAGGCCCCTGGCTAGTAGCCCCAGCTGAGCTCCAAATTCCCAGTCACCGGGATGAGGCCATCTTGCATTCCCTAGTTCCAGTCAGCCATATAGAGCAGAGATTCAGTGTCCCAATCAAGTCCAAATCCAATTACAGGATTGTGAATGAATAAACAACACAGTTGTTGAAGTCAGCCACTAAGTTTGGTGATTGTTGGTGACATAGCAATAAGTAGCTGGATCAGAAAGAGTGTCTATGACCACAAGGATCTAGAACAAAAATCTTTAAGATTCATCTCCTCAGTTAGACAAAACCAGATGCTGTATCCAATGGCTTATCTCTAATGTCCTTCTGGTTCTAAAATTCCTTGAGCATTGGCTCACACTTTATGGCCTCAGGAGAAACTGATATCTACATGGAAAAAAGATTTTTGTTCCCAAAAGCTGACTGACCTGATAGGGATTGCTTTTTTCACGCAATAGTAAGAAAATTGGTGAGAAGAAGGAAGGATAATGGCCTTCCAGAGGTAGAGTCAGGTAGAAGAAGAAGCTGTAAGAGTTTGTATACTGAAAACAAGGAACGAAAACCCAAGTTTGTCTCCACAAGTATAAATATTGGGCATATTTATAACATAACAGACTATTCATGGGAAAAGCACCAGTAAGTCAGAAACAGGCAGGTCTACAGAAATTGATTGGTCTACCGAAATTCTCTTCTTATGTATCTGGTATTACTGGAAGTGCTTGTTACAGCAACTATGCTTATTAGTAGCTCATAGCAACAGATAAGCAGACATGAACATAGATGGAGTCCTCAGTAGAGTTGTAAAGAGGGTATCTCAATTATCTATGTCTCCCAAAAGCTGCATGGTATACAACTACAAAACTTCAGTGGCATACACCAATAAACATTTATTTAGTTCAGAAGTCTGTGCAGTTCATCTGATCTGGATTGGGCTTGATGTCCAGGACTCCACTAGCCATTAGCTGATCTAGTGTCCTTAGCTGTGATGACTTGACTCAGATCCATAGTCTTCTCATCCTCCTCCTAGAATCAGTGAACAAGCCTGGACAAGTCCTTTTTGTGGTTATGACAAAGAGCAGCAGGGAACAAGCCCAACTGCATGAGCAGTTTCAGCCTCTAATTGTGATGTTTATTATTATGCTATTGTCCACAGCAGCTCACATGCTGAGCTGAGAATCTGGAGATGAAGGCAAAAGGAATGACTGAGGAAAGGTAAAGAATTAATGACCAGGCCCTCCCTGGTGGCGCAGTAAATTAAAGCACAGCATTGAGAAGCTAAAGCCATGAGTTTGATCCCTGCCCCGGAGGTCATCCACATGATGCGGCAGACCTCTTCTGACCCACCTGCTGCTCCCTTCAGCAGTGTGATTTGTCAGTCGGCCAGTTCTGTTCCCCACTCTGTCACTGGTGAATCCTCTCATGGCCCCTGCACCTTTGGCCTGTACCCCAGCTCTGTATGCACAAATAAATAAATCTTTTAAAAAAAAAAAAAAGAGCTAATGACCATTCATCCATCTATCAGGAAGTAATTTATAAAAGCCTACCCTGAAATTGGAGTTTTTTGAAGACTATATCAGGACCTTCTGTCTGAGGAGGCAGTATTCTTAGTCCGTGGGGACTCAACACAAAGGAAACTTGCTCCTTCAACAAGGAATGCCTGCTGCTATGCATAGTCCTCAGCCCTTCATCCACTCTACAAGAACTCCTAATTCTGCCTGTTCATTCACAGATCTATCCATGATGACCCCCTTGCACATGCCCCACTCTTCTGAAGACACAGAGACTGCCAGACTTCAGAGTATGAGGAAGGAAATTCTTCCAAGGAAAGGGAATAGATGTGTCAATGGTGATATTAGTAAATTTTCCAAGTCTCAAGAGGCCCAGCTGTCTTTTTAGGGGGAATTGCTAAAATGAGAATGATATAACAGACTTCATCATACTTTTCCTACTACAAAGTAAACACAACTTAGATAGTAAAACATTGTCAAGTCACCTAGGATGCCCAAGGGAGAGACATAGTACTTCTGTCAGTCCTAATTAATGGTTACAGAGAAGGGAAGGCTATTGCAAGGTGAAAGGAACAGTCTAGAATTGCCAATTTCATTGTTTTAATCTGACTTGTCTTTATAACGTCTTTTATGAATTGGGTCATTAAACATTTATTAGTTACCCAGAACTTGAAAACCACAAGCAGACATGATACTGGGTTTCTGAACCTGCAGAGTCCAACTCCAGACACCAGTGTTATAGTAATCCTACCACTGGAGCAAAATAACTCTGGGGGATGTAGTCCTTAGCTCTTTGATAACGAGCCCAATTAGGCCACCTTCCCTGCGCTGTCTCCTTGCCAGTATTTCCTGGGATCCCCTCATAAATCAAGCATTTGCTTTCAAATGTGTGTTTCAACCCCAAAGTGGCACTCCACCTCACAAGCAAGCACATAATAAGGTAAGGTTGTCAGCAGAATAATACCTAGGATTTTCTCAGTTTTCCTTTGCCAATACTGAATTTGGCAAAGTAGGAATTCATATTATAAGCCAAATGAAGGTGAATTAAGATGATCAGATTCAAGTAAGATAAATGCCATAGTTTTTAGGTAGCTGACAGAAGAGAGGATGGCTCCAATCATCCACATGACCTTTAAGTCTGGAGGCCAGGCAGGCAAATTTTAAATTTGAGGCAAGTGTCTTTAGTTTTTACCACCTAACTCTTGAAAATACATATTGCCTTACCTAAAGGATCACATCATTTTCTATGACATTCCTGCAACTTGCTTTTCTTGCTTAATATTGTGTTACTGGCTGTTTTTTCAAAGTGATATGTACACTCTTATTCTATTATTTTAAATTGTTTTAGGTAGCTCACATATATAAAAATATCAAAGTTTATTGACTGTCCTGTGGGTTTTGGAGGGAATGTGATTATACAATAGGTATTGGCCTCATTATTTCTATAGGTGTTTGTATATATGAACAACATTGTTCATGATTAAAAAAACATGAATCTGCTCCTGTTTTCAGTAAGTCCAGATACAACCGTCTTCTAGTTTTACTTTGTCGCCTCTACTATTAAAAGTTTCTCTCAAGCATATTGTAACTACTGATGACCAAGAAGCATGGTGCTAAAGAAATATCAAATTAATTCTGTGCAAAGTTAACAAACTATCAATATTATTAAGGAATTATTATGTGACCAACAGAAAGAAATGCCCTGATTTTCAGTTTTTTCTTCTCTCCCCAACTTAAAAAAATTCCATTTTTAGAATATTGACTTAAGTAAACCATTCTCACCTCTCGGGGAATTCCAGGATATGCTTTATACACTGGGTATGCTTTATACACTGGGTACTAAAACATAACAGCGCTGTGAGAAAAGTGATCTAGGTCATTTCAGACTTTTATTCTTTGTTATTTCAAGTCAATAAAAATAGTTGGCCAGGAAGGTGACTCAGGCTTTGCGTGTTCTGTCTCACTTGATTACAATAATAGCAGGTTGATTTGGCTTATTTCACTCCTTTTCCCCTCTTGATTCCTGTTAGAAATTAGATAAAATGTCTATTATTCCTTTTCACTTCCAATCAGCTCACACTGACCAAAAGTTTATTTTCACCAAAATGATGTGATTGCACACAGGATTTCGGAATTAGACAGTCTGGGTTTTCTTTCCTTGCTCACCAAAAATTCCATTCATGAAGGTATATTGTAAAAATAGAAAGTGAGCAAAATGACCATGTGAGTTCCCCTATGAGGACTTGGGCTATGATTCAGCTGTTCTGTGAGCACATATTACCTAATCAAGGCAGCAACCACTCTGCTGCTATTTAGAGGTGAAACCCCAAATAATGAAGTCTTTCTCCTTTTTAAGTGTTTTTTCTTTTTTTTTTTTTTTTCCAGATAGAGAACTCAGAGAATTCAAAAAATATTAAGGAGATCTCAAGGCATTTCTAGGCTGGCATATATTTGGACATCGTGGCTTACCCTAACTAAGTAGTAGAAATATTACCTCAAAAATATTAATAACCAAATTTCATACAGCACATATATGTGTGAGGCATTACTAGGTTTTTGTTTATTTTTTGATAGTATCTCATTTAACCCTTAGAATATTTTCATGCACTAGAGATTACTATATTCTCCACCATTGAAATAAGGGAGTAAATTGCAAAAAGGTTAAGTAACTTGCCTAAAGTTACACAGCTAGTAAGTGCATAAGCAGAGATTTGAACCCACGCATTGGGTTCTTCACTCATCAATATATTTGACTTTTTTTGCCATTCAGAAGCTCAAAGGGGGCTAGGTAACTTTTAAAAAAGTCACACATGTGCTTTGGAATGGAGAAGCTCAGGTTTTCAAGCACACCATCTTCAAGTGAATCCCAAAGTGTTAATTACTAATTTTCCAGAAAAAAAAAAAATAGAAGTCTTAGCTCCTTATTTAGACTGTTGGCAATTCATACAAGAAAATATTTATCCCAATTACCAGGCCACCTCTGAAGTGCTAGCCAATCATTTCAAATGATCGATATTATTAGGGCATAGATTATGTATATATATATATATATATATATATATATATATATAAAATATATATATACACGTATATAATATGTGTGTGTGTGTGTGTGTGTGTATGAGCCACCAAAGATCAAAAGATAGAAGAAAGAGGTAAAATAAGTCTCTATACTCTCCCCCCAGAAAAACAAAGTTACCAGCTGTTCTTGGGTGGCTTGAGTTAGAAATGATCCAAAGTCTTCTTCCAATTTAGAGTAAAAAGACAAGACAAGCCAAGTGAGGAATCCTGGAATGAACTCTGCAAATAAGATACTGTAAGAACTTAAATTCAAATAATACATTTTCTCTGGCAAAAATGCCAGCTCTTTTAGCATGACTGAATGAAATTCACATTAGAAGATGAGCCCTGGGTGAAACCCTAGTGTAGGGTAACCAGTATGAAATTGCCCCAGGGGAGGCACTTAGGGCTCTGGATTTAGGGGGAAATCACTCTCAGGATCATGCAAATGCCAGCCTGCACAGGACTGATGTTGCATAATTTTTTCAGTTACGAGTGTAAGTAAAGGGCAATCTCCCCAAAGGATTCAGCCTGAGGTCATGGGGTTAGACAAGGATAGCAGGAAGAAAAGCTGAACCAGGGCCCAGAGAACGTAGTCCAGGGGCATTAACACAAGGGCACCTCCAGCATCTCTCATTCATCCCATGGGCCTGGGACAAGAATGTCAGGGAGGGGGAGGGGCATTATGGAAGGGAGCCCCCTGGTGGGCTGCAGAGGGGAGGCATCTTTTCTCTGCTAATGAAGAACTTCTAAGCAGTAAACCCCAAAATAAGATATGCAAAGTCGTGCATAGCTGGAATGCCCTCACCTCTCAGACTTCTTCCCACGTTCTCTCCCTCACCTGTCCCATTCAGTTCACACTCATTTCCTTTCCCTTCACTAGTCCCACCTCATGTTTTTACACTTGCTGACACCATGACTGGAAACTGCCTCCAGTCTGCACATGACTGATTTCCTGTCATTCCAAGCACCATCATTGCCTTTGGGGACCTTTGCAGTGACCCCCAACTCCCATCTCCCTGCCTACAGAAGGGCTCAGTCCTTCTGCTCTTTCTGACATCAATGCCATCTTTTCCTAAAGGCATTTTTTTGCAAACTGATCTAGTTCAAGTATATATGCCTACAATCCTCCATAACAAAAGCTTCCTCTGTAGCATGAACTCTCAGGAAGTCAGGGTTTTGCTTTATTTATTGCTGTCAGAAGTGCCTGGCACATAATGGGCACTCAATAAAGGTGTATGGAATTAGCAAACACCATCTGCCTATTTACAGGCAAGAAAAGACTGTCAAGATTACAGTTTTTACAGGCTCCCTGTGGCCTATTTATCAGATCCACCCTCTCTGATGAGCATCTGTTTGAGAAATCAGATGTGAGTTTTCACGACTCTAATATATGGGGGTCATGCTGTGCTTCTGAGGTTTGTGTGACATGGTATGAAAAACATCTCATCTTTGAAACAATGCTAATATCCAACAGGAAAAGGATGAACATGCTGCCCTGTGATAGCCTAAAACATTACTCCGCAAAAAAAAAGAAAAGAACTGATGACAACCCAGGTGGATCTCAAAGCGTTATGTTGAGTGAAACAAAGAAAATGTATTGCGGGCCCTACCTGATGGCGCAGTGGGTTAAAGCACAGCACTAAGAAGCTGGAGCCAGTTCCGCATGAGTTCAATCCCCCGCCTGCCTGGGAGGTGACCCACATGGTGCGGCAGACCTCTCCTGACCTGCCCGCTGCTCCCCTCAGCAGTGTACTTCATCGATCTGCCTGTTTGCTCCCCACTCTGTCTCGGGTGAAACCTGTCATCGCCCCCTCTTCTCTGGCCTATACCCCAGTCTGTATGCATAAATAAATTAATCTTAAAGAAAGAAAATGTATTGCTTGAATCCACCAACATGAAGTTCTAGCACTAATTAGAGTTCATCTCTACTTAGAGAAATCAGGAGGGTTTTCCATGGAGTGTATGAAAAGTGACTAGAAAGAGAATGAGAGAACTCTGAGCAGAGATGGAAAAATTCTGTGTCTTGATTTGGCAGTTGTTACACAGATATAGATTGATCAAAAATCAGCAAACTGGATATTGAAGGACAGTGTACTCTGTTGCATATAAAAAGCATTTTTGAGAGCCCATTCAACAACTCCAAGGTGAAATAATAAAGCTCTATTTTTAATTGTAAGGAGGAACTAAAACTCTCAGAGTATATTTGGAGCAAAACAACCAACTCGTCAGACACTTTTTTTCTGATGTTAATGCTAATAAGCCTAACTAAAACTGGTGGGAGAAAGAAAATGGAAGTTATTCTGTGGTGCAACTGAGCAATTCTGATTGTGAAGTTGGTGTCAGGACTCAAGGCACACATTTGATAGGCCCTGTCTATTCTGCTCTCTCTCCTCTTTTTCCCTCTCTCTCTCTGTTGGCTCAAGCCCTCCCCTAGCAGAACAACCAACAGCCCAGGGGCTCATGCAGAACTTCTCACTGACTTACATTGTACCCCCCGCACCCCCCCTTTGGGTTGGTAGACTGAAGAAAACTAAACCAAATGAGAGAGGATGAGGAGGAGAGCTCCCCAAAAAGAAATAAGGGGCTCTATATGAAACACACCCAATGACTGTAAAGGGGAGCCAAAAAAAAAAAAAAGATCTCACAAAAGTTGAAACTGTGTTACAACAAAAACAAGAGACAGAAGACCATTACCTGATGAACTGCTTAAATGCCACTACTCATTCTAGTGTGTGCCAAGAAAATTAATTTACTGATATGAGCTAACTAACTCTCATTTGGTAGACTGGAGGCTCTTTGTGTATGAAGGATGCTGTTATTTATTTTTTTTCCAGAAACTCCTAAAAGCTGCCTGAGATGAGCAGTCGGCATTAGGTCATGTGCATGACGCTTGATTCATACGTACTATCATCACTTCATTCCAGTAACGCTGTTGTATTAGACAATTGTCTAATAACCTCCCAGCAGAATTCTGAGTGAGGACCTGAGTAAGAAGATGCTGAAGGAAGTGGCAGCATCAAACCCCTGCCTGAGAGGTTTCAGACATTCAGAAAACCCCAGATCCAAAGCATTCGGTCGTCTCTACACATCCCAAGAAGCAAACAAGCCCTTCCACTGTCCCATGACAGTTACTGGAAACATTTAAACCTTTGCAACCCTTTGGTTACTCAATGCCCCAAAGCTGAATCAATAGTTAGGAAAAAGCAGAGAGCTTTTGCAGATTTTTTCTGGTTTTGGATCAACTACAGCTTTAGCTACCAGTTTGAAAAAAGAAAAGTCCTAGTGCTCTTTACCTAAAATATGTGGTTGTTAAGCTTAAAACAACTTATTTTAAAAATAGAACTAGACTATTTAATCAAAATAAAATCTGGATATGGTAAGAAATTAACTGTAAAAAAACTGTAATCATTTTTAAAATTAGAAATACATGTGGGGGAAAATTTTAAAAGCATAGTAAGTTTAAAGTTTGATGACAAACTAGGAAAACATCTGCAATAAATGTGATAGACCAAATGTTCCTGCTTCTGGTGTAGATGGACTAGGCTAGGGTAGGTGGATGGAGGGGCGCGGGTAGTTAACTGTTGATTTAAAATCCACTTCACTAACTTTATAGGCAAAAAACAAGCATTGCAAATTTTGTTTGAGTTGCTTAGTACTGAGTTATTTTTATTTCTGTGAATTTTTAAATTTCTTTTGCCTATCTTTCTACTGGAGTTTTGGTGATTTTCATATCAAGTAGTATGGTCTGACCCTTCATTTTCTCTCTCAAGTACTACATTTTGTGGACTCCTTGAAATGACTACATTGCTTCCAGTGATGATCTTCATTTATCTTCCTCTTTGATTTCTGTAATCTTCTTCCTGAATATTGTCTTTCTCCTGTTATAGTTTTTCCCACCTGAGTTTTAGCTCTCTCCCCAACAGCCAACTCAGTCAGATTCTTTGATTTTTATTCATCCTTCTACCCACCCATCATCCACCTATTTGGATCAGGAAGAATGAGAGAGAGATGGAGAAGGAAAACATACTGCAGTGCCATATATCTGAAAGAGAGAAGCAGAAAGAGAGAGTCTTTGAGGTAGCACTATGTGAATACAGTAGTTTTGAATTGTGTCTATATAGAAAATTGGAATGAAGAAACTGATCATGTAGAGAATGATCAAAAGTGCAATGGAAGATTTTTTTTTAAGTTAGAGAAATCTACCTATTAAGTCTGATCATGTTTAAGTGTATAGGGAAACAGAATTTTGTGAGTTGATTATATTTGTTACTTTCCATTTTACAATAATTGCAAAAAAATTAGAAAAACTGTACAGAGATTTCCTTTATATTGATTTGCCCTGCTTCCTCTACTATAAATATCTCATAAAATCATTGCTCAATTATAGAGCCAGGAAATTATCACTGACACAATATTATTAACTCATTTATAGACCTTATGCAATTTTGCCAATTGTCTGACTAATATACTTTTTATTACACCTTAATTCAGAACCCAATTAGAGACCACCTCCACCTCATTTAGGTCTCTCCCCTCTTCTCTCTCCTCCAGTCTTCATCTTTCATGACTTTGACATTCACGAAGTTTCTAGAATGTTATTTTGGAGGCAGTCCATCAACATGGAATTATGAAATTTTTCTCCATGATCGAATTTGGGTCATACTCTTTCAGTATGAATATTGAGAAGTGATGAATTGCTTGTTTCAGAGTATCAGAAGCTACAAAATGCCAAGATCTCTTATGATGGTGCTGTCAACTTTGATCATTTCATTCAGGTGCTAGCTGCGGTTTTCTCCAGTGGCTAGTCACTGCCTTTGCCCTTAAAATTAATAATTATCCTGTGTAAAGATACTTTGAGACTAGGCAAGTCATTTTTTTTTTCATACTTTTACCATCAACATTCATTGATACTTCTTGTCTGGAAATATTTTATTTAATGTTTACCTAACAGAGGTTTCCTAATCCTGCCATTTCTTCTACATTTATTAACTGTCATTCTTCTGCAATGGAAAACTTATTTATTTACTTATTTATATAAGTATAGACTCCTGGATATTAATTGTACTCAGTGGGATATAATCAATTTTTATCACTATTTAGTCATCGTTCAAAATGTTGCAGACCTAAACACCTGCTTTCTAAAGTATATTTGCTACAAAAAGCTATGTGATTACCAAGTTTTCTGTGTTTTTCACAAGGAAGCAAGTCCTTGTGAGGCTGAAATCCACAGGGAGTAGGACTGCTGAGACAGGTAGGCTATATCCGTTCAAACTCCAAAGCAAAATTTAGCAAGAATAAGTCAAAAGGTAAGTATGAATACATTTCTTGGCATGTTCAATTTTCTGTTTCTCTTGCTTTTCATAGGGAGTTCTGATCCAGTAAGAGTAGTGGCTTAACAGAACTACTACACAAGTATTGAGCCCCCTACTCTATGCATACTCTTAGGGTATTCACAGAGTATTGTGGCATGGGACCGAACCAGGGTCATGCCCAACACTTACCAGAGAAGAGGGATTGTATATGAGCATCCTCCTGTCAAGACAGCAGATGAAACCCAAAGGAGGCCAGTGGTTGGACATTTTCAGAGTAATCTGCAGTGACCTTTGAATGGCAATGTGTGGAAATTACTTTTTTGAACAAAAAGTTGGCCTGACAAAGAAACCTGGGGAACCATACTGCTTATCTTGGGAAAAAGAATGGATATAGACAATATCCAGGGCTCAGATCACCTGGATCACAGGGAAGAGGCAGGACAAGGACATGTGGCAGAGGGCCTTAGATTTTTTCATCAGCCTGCTTCTCCTACTTTAAATTTGCCACTTACTAAACTGGCACATTACTGAACCCCTCTAAGCTATGTCTGTCTGCCTTTTCCACAGGCATTTCACATAAGGAAGAATGAGAATAACTATACTATGCCGGTTTTTCTCTACATATTTCCTTCAGACCGACTCTTAACCATTCTTTACCTACTCTGTGCTCAGAAAACTAATCCCCCTAGGCATGGTCCCCAGTTGTTCCCCTCCCCGCACCTATTGTCCCTCTTTGCCAGTTGGGTATGACCAATGAGAACCACTCGTAAGAGAGTCAAAGGAGGTAGGAGAAAGTATTTAGGAACATTTATGCCTTTCTTTCTCCCTTGCCCCACTTTAGCCATCTATTCCCAGGCTCGGGCTCTGAATATGGCTGTGTTTGTGCATATGTCCCCTTTTCTATGACTCCAACTTTCGCCAGCTTTTCCTGTTACCTTCAAACCTAGAGTGCAAAGTCTCCACTCTATTACTATTTCTCCAGCAGCCCATGATGGTCCCCTAGCTTGGCCTGTACCTCTGTAAATGTCCCTTCATTGAGCTCCCTACCACTGAACTCTTTAAGTGTTACCTGTTTTCTGTTGGTTACAGGTTGACAAGCACAGCACAGGGTCAGTGAGAGGGATGAATCTCCCTCCAAAGTCAGGACATCAGAAGTTCTCCTGAAATGCTAGTTGTGATGCGAGGCTATAACTTCTCACATCACTCTTGGAATTGCATTAGTTGGTGACAAAGGTAGAGCTGTTTTCAGAAAGCAAGAAAGGGTGACTTTCTGGAGCATTCTGGTGTAAATGGGGCCAAAACACAAAGTCTCAAAAGCTGAGCACTGTAGGATTAAATTCTATACAGTAGGGAGTTTTCTTATGGCACTCTGGTATCTAAGTCAAAAGGAATACGAATATAGTTTATCATAGACATGGATCCTTACATGTTATATAACCTGATTTAAAAATAAATGTTCAAATGCGATCACTAAAAATTTACCTTTTAACAAATATCTTAGAGTCATTTTGTGTGTATTCTCACCCTCAAGCAGAGGAAAACTCAGCAGAAACCCATCAACTGTTGACTGCGTTCCCTAAAATACACTAACACTTTCTTTTTAAATTGCTAGCTCAACTTAGTCTCTCAGAAGCAGTTCTGGGAGATGGCCTTTGGCTGTGGTGATAGAAGATAGAGAGGCATGAAACCACCTCCACCTACGGGACCCCAAGTGAGTAATAGAATACATAAAACAAGTTCACATTCAGTAACTTTGCTGCCATCCAACACCCCACCCACCCACCACCAATACTTGGTATGGAATGTGCATATATTTGCAGTATGATTGGCCTGTAAGATAAAACTGATATGATTGAAACTGAACAGGTACAACTTGTAGTGTCTGAAGTATAATTTAAATTCACTAATTAAAACATGCTGGCAATTGACAACTTAGCATTCATTAACCTTGTGTTGGATGATGAGGGTGAAATGCAGTCTCTGGAGTATCTCTAAAGCCCTTCTTCATTGGTTGGGGGCAGGGGGTTGGCTGGCAGCAGTTTTCTTGTCCTTGTTCCTCAATCGAATTTCTAGAACTGGGGCAAGACAGAGATAAGGGAAGAAGTTTAGTATGGGAAGATTCAGCATCTCAGAGGCTCCAAAGAAAGGTCACCATGCTTGTTTGCCAACATGAGGGGAAAGTGGAACTTTGGTCAAAAGGTCTACTGGAAAAAATTACTTAAATAAACACGAAAAATTACAGTCAGCTCACTGCACTTACCTTGTGTCAAGCAGAATACTAAATCCATGGCAGATAATATATTAACACCCAGTTTTCTGAGCCAGCACAGAATTTTGGAATTCTTGGAATTCTTTTATTTAAAATTAAAGTCATAAATGAAGTGATTTGATGTTAGAACTTTGGTTGGGGCGGGGGGAGAACTGTCAACTATGTGTTTCAATTTTTGATTTGTAAAACCAAGCGTTTTGAAGATAGTTTCAGAAAGAGAAAAGGGAAAGAAAGAGGAGGGAAGGAGAGAGAAGGGGAAGGAGAGAATGTGTGAGACGACAGATAAAAGGTAGTTGAGTGAGAAGACTGGATTGTAAATTTGGCTTCCTGTCTCATTTAGCAGTTGTAGGATTAGCATGTGAAGCAATTTTATCTTCCTGTCCTGTTTCCTCAGATATTACAGGGGACAGTGATAATAAAGGGTTGATCTTGGATACAGGAAAGATGCCTAATATGCCTGGCATGTTGAAGGGGCTCAAAGCATTATCCCCACAACTGGTGGTGTTCTTGTTGCTGTCATGGATACATTGCCCATCCCGCCCCAACCCCCTAGCTGCAACCATGCCTCTGGTCTTTACATTTTGAGTTTATCCTTATGAAAAGTTGTTATTCTGCCAGCAGAGGAAATGGCCTGAAGCCCTATTCTCAAATTGTTCAGGACATAAGCACTCACTGTATGTTTACTCAAGCACGAGGGTTCAAACAGCTTCCTCTAATGGTGGCCTAGAAGGGCTCAAGCTTTGTCGGCTGAATGAGCTCTGGCTTGGGATGAATAATTAAACTCCTGCCAACATAAAGTGCTGGGGAAATTCCTTACAGCAGCCTCTTATTTTCGCTATACCAGCGTGTCTCCCCTCTCCCTCCAATAATCATATCTGGGTAGTCGTTTAGACAGAAGCTTGAGTTTTAAGGTTTAAACACTACCTTTACCCTCCTGGGCAGTTTCTCAATAGCAGTTGTGTATCAGTCTTGAAGGAACACTTGTGACACCCATCCCCCACCCTCCAGACCTGGCCAAGAGGGGCTGGAGCGGGTCCATCAAGCTGAGAGAGGCCAGACTGCAGAAAGAGCCACTCCAGCTAGCAGAATACAAAATGGAGGGGACAAGTGCCTTTTTTGCATATTGATATCCTCATGGAAGGAGAGCTGCTTGGGAAACTTGGCCTATTTGTATAACATCCTGTTCCTGGAGGGCCAGGATTCATGGGTGGAGAGGTACTTTAAAGCAAACAAAGAGCCACTCCTGAAAGTGTGCTTGGACTGAAGAGACCAATTGAAATCCCAGTGTGTTCAGAAGACATTGTGAAGTGTGTTTCCTGTCTCTACTGTCAGTGGTGGCATATGAAATTTCTCCAAGAGTTTGAATCTAGGGGGACAGGCTCCCAACTGGGACATCCCTGACTGTGCCAGTGGATTTGCACATCTTTTTTTAAGATTTATTTATTTATGCATACAGAGCTGGGACACAGGCCAGAGGTGCAGGGGCAGTGAGAGGAGTCACCAGGGGCAGAGTGGGGAAGAGAACAGGCCGACTGACAAAGTCCACCGCTGAGGGATGAGGAGAGGTCTGCCGCACCATGTGAATCACCTCCGGGGCTGGGGATTGAACTCATGCTGATGTGGCTTTAGCTTCTTAGTGCTGTGCTTTAACGTGCTGCATTGCTAGGGATGACCCAGATTTACACATTTTAATGCACAATACAGCTTGAAGTGCAGAGAAGAGGGAGCTCCTTTATTAACTGAACCTTGATGTAAGTCTGATACTACCTGTGAGCAGAAGTAAATAACTAACTTTTAACTGCCAGTATGACCGTTTCCTAGCTGATGAAGCAAAGTTCAGTCTTTCAAATTTCTCTGTAACCTACTTTCCCAGAATCCTTTGCAAGATTACTTTTGGTTGTATAGAGGAAGAGATGGCATCTCTTGGATAGTATCCTTCCTTTATTCCTTTCAGGAGGACTCAGGATGTGTCTCTGACACACAGGAAACAACTGCCATCTTCCTCTAGCTAGTCAGTATTCCCTTGCTGGCCAATCCTCAACCTCTACTGAGGTGTGCAGCAGCCTCCTGCCTGGTTACCCACCATAGCATCTGAAGAATCATCATTTTCCCAAGTAGCAGGGCCCAGATAATTCTTAACTCGGTGCTCAGCACACAGGAGCATGAGGAGCCTGGGAAGGCTGCACCTCTAAGCTTCATCTATCCAGTCACAATGACTGGGCTGAGATCCTGACACATTGTAGGAGAACAAATTTGGGAGGTGACACTAGGATATACTGGTAGGGTTGTGAGGATGTCAAGAGGAAAAGGAGAAGCCATTAGAGCAATTTGTGGACGACTGGAGCTTAATTTCCCCTCCTTGTCCACTCCCTCTTTTCCCCCTGAGAACACTGAAAAACAATGTAGAACATGTCTCAGAGTTATAGTCATGTTAATGCCTCATGAAGTTAATTGTGAAGATTACATGGAATATGTATGCCAAACAATTAACTTGGAGTTTAGCATGAATAAAGGCTCCATAGATGTAAATACATGCCTGCTGAGCTTCAAATCCTTTTCAGGCTGAGCGATATAAATGGTACTTGAGAGACACCTGAATAATAGAACCCTGTCCCCAAACCTAGTGACCAGGATACTGCATGCTGGATGACAGAGGTCAGGTGTGCAACAAGGGAGTCTGCTGAGTATTCTGGAGAAGAGCAAGAACTCAATCTTGGGGCTTCTCGTATTTTCCCTGTACCATGAAGAGAGAATCCAAAATGGTCCAGGAATAAAAGTGGTTACCACATCTACCCAGGTGCAAGCATTCTGAATAGTCGTTCAGGTCCCTCTGAACAAGGACTTACTCTTTAAGGTTGCTTTCCCTAGCTTCACACTTGTGCAAGGCCCTTTTATTTTTACCAGTGTGCCAAGAGTTACCTTATGCTCTGTGTGATGTTCAGCTTCCAGGTTAACTTTCCTTTACCCTTTTCTGTCAGTGACTCCCAATTTTTCAATCCAGCAAGTTAGTTTTTCTTCATCCTTACTCTTTTTCATCTCAATTGAACCTTTCATTAAAGTCCATCTCTTCTGCCTTTGAAATTTCCTGAGTCATCCTTTCTTCATTTCAGCTTCCACCAGCCAAGTCATTACTATTTAACTGACCTTTCCTTCCCTCTGATCTCTCCAGGTACATTGCTCTTTGCCTATTGTTGTCAATCATTCCAATCTTTCCACTCCCCTCTCCAGAGCTCACAACAATCTTCTTGGTCACCTTTAGTTTAATTTTCCATATCTAAGAAATCACTGTGCTATAGATTTCTCCCTTTAAATTGTTTCATAAGTCCTATTTTCATTGTAGTCTCCTTAATCCTAGCTCTCATCTTCAGTGAGTCCAGTAACTACTGGTCTCCTGGGTCTTAGTTTCCTCACTCTACCCTATATTCCAACACTGCACTAATCTTATTTGTTTAAACACCACCTCATCAGACCTCACCTCTGCTCAGGTATGCACAGTGGCATACTACTCTTTACCATGTCAAATTTGCTGAGGTCATCATATAACCCTAAACTCCAATTTTCCCACAGCCTTGAGTTTTTTCTTTTTTCTTTTTTTTAAACGTTTATTTATTTATGCATACAAGAGCTGTGGTATAGGCAGAGGTGAGAAGATTTGCTGACGGGAGCAGCGGGTGAGACAGGAGAGGTTTGCTGTGCCATGTAGGTCACCTCTCTGGCCAGGGATTGTATTTGTGCTGCACTGGCTGCTGATAGCTTCCTAGTGCTGCACTTTAACCCAATGCACCACCAGGGAGGGCCCTGACCTTTTTTCTTTTCCAAGTCAAGTTTCTTCCACCCTCTCTGTTCTGCAAGCATTCCATGTTCAGTACTAATTGTACAGCTTTGCTCAGACTCTTCAGTCAAAACCAGTTTAACCTCTTAAGATTTATGGAAACTTTCATGGTTATTCATCCACTCCTACCTCATGCTCTATTGATGTTAAAATCATAGAGTTGGGAGCAACAGGTTAGATTCTATATGGACAGACTGGGACTAAGAGCCCCCACAGAAAGAATTGGTCATCAAGGCCTTTGCCATAATTCTAAGAGAGTGCTTATTACACTAAGAATAGTTCTGCCATGCTGGGGTGCGGTAGACAGTCATGTCCAGGAAGTAAGTCTTTGGCAGACTTTCAATATCCTGAAAGTTGCAGGCATACTGAGTTTAGAATTCAGAAGTCATGGATTTAATTTACACAAAGGAAGAACAGATAGGAAGAAAAAAAAAAAGGAAGCTGGTGGCAGAAAAGTCAACAAAACTGGCAAGCTGGCAAGCTGACCAATATCAAGATCTTGCATTCACCACACATCTTGTGCATTTGTTTTTGAGTTCTATGCTAGTTTCCAGCAATGATCACCTTAAATTCTTTCCTTCACCTTTATGCCGATCTAGTATTGAAAAGTGGTATTTCTCTCTCCTAAATTGCACATGGACTTTAGTCCTAGACTGTGATGCAAAAAACAAACAAAAACCCTAAACCAGAAGTTCTGGGACTTCCAAGTCTAAGCCTTAGGAGACCAGGCAGTTTCCATTTCTCTCTCCTAAATTGCACATGGACTTTAGTCCTAGACTGTGATGCAAAAAACAAACAAAAACCCTAAACCAGAAGTTCTGGGACTTCCAAGTCTAAGCCTTAGGAGACCAGGCAGTTTCCATTTCCCTCATCTTGAAACACAGAGTCCAAGTTACACACAGGCGAAGCAAGACAGTAAGTTAAGTCCCAATTTAAATCTGTCACCAGCCAACTTCAGCCTTGTGAAGTCTCCAACGTGGACATCCAGTTCACTCAAGACCTCATGTAGTTGACAGAGTCCCAGCTGGCATTGCATGCAGCAGTTGTCAAATCAAGCCAACCGTTACAAATATTCTATAAGGAATAAGGGATTGTCTTTGAAATCTAATTCAAGTGATGAAGAGGCAATATCTACCTTAATTCAGCCTATGTGTTAACATTTAAAGCATCCTTGGAAAATGAAATACAAAGTCACAAGCACACATTTAAAATACTGAAATTTTCCCAAGTTAACTTTGAAAGAAAACAAGATAAGTTTTATCCAGAAGTTGACAGGAGTAAAAATGAATAATGACTGGTAACATGTGGTTCAGAAAGGAACATTATTTTCAATGCCAGTGTGCCTATTAATAAAAGTTACAAACATTGTATTTTTAAACACTGTCTCTGTTTCTTTTGCTCATGTGTCTCAGGATAGAATTCAGGTTTAAAATGGAGTCGTGTGTAACACAAATAAGATCAAGTTTCCACCCATTTGCCCAAAACCATTGAAATCCCCTGGCACACAGCTTTTTTCTGGAATCAAAATATAAGTAGCATATATTTCCAGTATGGGAGTGCTAGAATTTTTGGTTATGTGAAATATGATATGGAGACTGGACAGGATAAAAATGGAGACACACAGAGCAATGATAATTTAAATGCATATCAACGGTTCAAAAGATAAGGGACAAGCAGGTTCTGCTACAATAAAAATCAGCATACTTTTGAACTTATGAATTATAATTAGAGATGGATGAATCTGTCTGATTAAAAAAAAAAACACTAGCCCAAATACTTACCAATTCTTTAAGTCAAATGCAATGTTTTGCTGGGGCTCATCTCTCTTCATCACAAGGATTAAGATATTGGTCCGGGAAATCTTAAGCTGTTAGAAAATTAAAACTAGTGTCTTTGATTCCTCAGCACTTAAGGGGATTTCAGGTTAAAGAAAAATGGGGGTTTATATGATATTGAGGGTACCTCAAATAGGTCTGGAGTATTCACAGATTTGAATTCCTGGAGTCTTGTAGCAGATAATTTCATGGATGGAATTAATCATGTAAAGCACAAGGAAGATGGCTTTTCACAGAGGTCATGAGTATGTTTTTGATCGAGATGACCTACAGAAGCCTTCTGGAAAACTGTATCAAGCTGTTGGGTAGGTAAGTCACATATTTCACTGAACTTAGCTTTTAATATTTATAAAATTAGAAAATACTAATAATGTCTATCCTGCTTATCTCATAAGATATTATAAAGCTTGATATATAGTGTCTCATGTACAATAACAACATGAAGTGTTGTTGAGAAGGGAAGCATTGAAGTAGCTTGTCAGTCAAATGATTGGATGAATAAATGAATGAACAAATAAATGTGTGATTGACATATTGGTAAGTGATTTTTTAATGGGAGTCATGGAAATTGACATATTATTTCAAGAGAAGCTTGATATGTAAACTTAAACTTCTAAATGTTGGAAAGGTTTTATTATGGAATTGGGATTTGAGGTCCTAAAGGAAGAAAGGAAGGTAAATTGATAAAATGGAGGGAGGGAGGCAGAAACACATTCATTCTGCAGGAATATAGGAGACTTTCCAAACACTTTACACAAAGAATAAGATAATGGGAAGAATCCAAGGACGGGCTGTGGGACAGATGGTATCAAAATGTTGCATCAATTGTGAACAACCAGGTGCTTTCTTACTTTATCTTACTTAAACCTCACAAACCCCCAGGTTAAGATATGCATCGGCTTAGCCATTTTATGGGAGACAGAACTGAGATTCAGAACACCTTAGATGGCTCAATGCTACAAGTTAGTAAATGAAAATTAGGTTAAAAAAAAAAAACCTGCAGAAATGTGATCTAACACAGCATTGTAAATCAATGCTACTAAAAACAAACAAACAAAAAACTCAGGTTTTTCTGAGGTTGAAGGTTATGTTCTTTCTCCTAATGCATTAGGTCGGTATTTTTTTTTGTTTCAGGGCAGTCAAAATTTTATTTTATTTTAAAATAAATAATTTAAATAATATAATAGTTTATTTTTACATCATTTTGTACACTTTTCCCATGTCAGTTGTAATCCCTGTGGGCTTCCCATCACCAAATCTCCCATGTGCCCTCTAGGTCAGTATTTTTAAAGTACTCTGAGGTCTCAACTGGGAGTTGGGAATAAGTTGGAATCTTGGGGTGAGATGTGAGAAGTACCATCCAAGCAATGTATTTGGGGAAATTCTTCCTTCCCTACAACATTCTTTTGTCATTGAATGACCTAATTTTCTTATTTTCTTCAAACAGTTTTAATAGTTCATCTCTTAAATCATTAACTGATCCCAATATTTTTCTCTTTATGGAAAAAATAAAAGATATTTACCTTCAGGCTAACCTGCTTTTTGTTTAAAAAGAGTGACCTCTTAGCCATCTCTACCTTCCCCACCCAAACCACCTCCTCTGGAAATAAACACATTACCAGCTCCAGAATTGCCATATAACCAGAATTACAGGACAATCAACAATAGGAAATGATATTGCAAATACAATTGAGGGCATAATACATGTGAGAACCTT
Organism: Condylura cristata; assembly: GCF_000260355.1. NCBI lineage: Eukaryota > Metazoa > Chordata > Mammalia > Eulipotyphla > Talpidae > Condylura > Condylura cristata. The sequence continues at coordinate 4,082,179 of NW_004567123.1, read as the reverse complement.
GTGAAATTCCTCTTCTAAAACTCCTTCTTATAAACATCCTCTCATAGCTGTGGTGTGATGCCATCAGCTAACTATCTCATCAGGGCTGAAGAAGAGAGCCCCCCTGGTTCTCATTATAATTAATTGGCTGTGATAGAAACTTTAAACAATTGGGTTCATGATGTCATTCCGACACAGGCTTCCTTTGATGAAATCTACCATGGGCTGCAGGAAATACCTCAGTGGGAAGGATACATACACCAGTCACACAAGACAGACTGAAACTACCAGTTTATTTTCCACACCCATATGCCAACTCTTTTGCTGCATCCCTATTCCAAAGAGAGTTCAATTAAAAACTGGTTTCCAAGAAACAAAACCACACATCTTTAAAAAAAAAAAAATCACAGAACAGAATTTCATTCAGGCCTAAAAACCAGACTTTGAGGACACAAGGCTATTTCCTGAAATTCCTCTGTGCCTGATTTTTGGAGCCATAGTGTTTATCAGCTCTGATAGCTCCTTTATCTTTCCTTTCTTTCTGTCCAGAAGGTGGACTGTGAAAGGTTCACTGTTGCAGGAACTGGACAGCTCAGTTTTGAATCCCAGCTCTGCCACTCCCTGGCTCCTTAATATATTTACAAGGTACTTTACCCTTCTAAATGTAAGTTCCTCATCCTTAGCATGGGGTTAATTAAAGTGTATGAGCTTGAATCATTTTTTTGAACTCTAGTGGGATCAAAAACCCATAGATCCTACTGCATCAATACCCACACATCTTTCCTGTCCCATTAGACCAGTTTAAACTACACAATGTATGGGTACAATCCCTCCCTTACATGTGTCTGTCTCTTAGTTTTCTCATGGCAATCCTGTAAACCTGATTAAGTCTAGTGCCTCACCTATTTTGTATTTGCTTCCAGGTCTCTGACTATTATTGAACAACAGCATAACCAAACTAACTAATCCCTTTTCAAATTCATGATTAGGAACCTCAAGTGGGTCCTTAATGTTGGTAAGCTCATGTATTATCTCACACGATTTGCCCTTCCCCTAAGGGAATGGAAATAGGCAGATAAGAACTTGTTTTCTTCCCTCTTGTGGAAGTTGAGCCAGAAATTCTCTGCTTTCTTCTGCATCACCTATCCCCCTCTTTATGTAACCCACTGACCTACACACGATCATATTTCCCATTGCAATCAAAACCTCACTCCTGACCCTACTTTCCTTTCTAGTCACCTCCCCATTTCTCAAACATGCTTTTCAGCAAACCCTTTGAAAGACATGTCATTATTGGCTATTTACAACTCATTCTTAAGCTATCTGCTTCACCTCAGCTCTGCCTTCACCACTTTTCAGTGTTCCAGTGTCTTTTATATTATTAATCAAACAGGCAATCCTCAGCTGTCATCTTACTTTAAGTACTGCAGCCTTTGACACAAGTGAGAACTTGCTTCTCTTTGAAACTATCTTAACTTAGTATCCCTATTACTAGAACATAACAAATTATCTCAAAACATTTAACTTAAAGCAATGAATGCACTTATTTTGCTTATGAATCTGCAATTCTGACAGGGCAGTCCCTATACTTCCTTTGATGACTTACAGCAAGGTAAATAACAGTTTTCTTTACCCCACTTCTTGAAGCTGAAGTGGTAAGAAACTAGACCACGTTGGGACTCCAAGGATGTATCCTGTGTGAACAAAACTGGAACGTTTGATTGCAAGAAGTTTGAACTGAATTTCTAGCATAAATCTATTTGAGATTCAGTAGCAGTCACAATATCCTTCCCCTCAAAACAAATCCAATATAAGAAGTGAACTTGTATAACTCCATGGCCATCCACTCCTGACTTCCTATGTCCAAAAACTTGTGGGTAAAGATCCAGTTCCCTAAAGTCCAACAAGCAGGGGATACTTAGACAGTCAGTCATCACCATGACTGGACATCACTGCTAACCCACTGCCCTGACCAGGGGAGGGACTAGGGATATAAGAACTTCCACCTGAATTATCAAGGATCTACCCTTCAGAAAAATAGTTTGTACTAGTAATTAATAACCTGACTAACTAGTTTTGTTTTAATCCTTGAATTATGAGAAAAAACATTATTTTGGTGACCTTGTTTTTACATCCTATTTTAGAAACAGTACATCTGTTGTAATCTCAGAGACTTAACAGATAACTTGATTAACACTAATCCAATTATTCCTTTTTAATATTTCAGGGAGACTATTTTATTCTTTTTAAATATATTTTGTCAAAGCTTCCCCACCCCCACCTGTCATTTCCTAGCAGATTCTTAATCCTGAGTTCTGATTGAACTGAACTCATATCACTCTCCTTTTGTTTCTACACCAAACCAACTGGTTTCAAGAAATGGCTCCAGATCCTGCGTAATCATCTAATTGGAAAAGACAAAACTATTGATTATTGTTCTTTGTTATGAATGTAGATGAAACAAAACTAAATGGCCACCTTGTTCCAAAGTAACCCCTGACCTATTCTGGGAAGACTAAATAGCTGAGAAACATCTTTTATGCATAGCAGCTCATGGTTTAATCAGGTACCTCCTGCCATAAAGATGGTCAAAACTCACTGTGATTAAAAAACAAACAAACAAAAAACAACCTAAAACATTAACTCAAACCAACTAACCAGTGAACTATTTGGAATGTCAAGATTGCAAGAGATACACAGAAATCTTTTCTGACTAATGTTGCTTATTTGATAAATAGTTACTATGTTCTAAGAATTTCTTTGCCTTTGAGGATTATTTTCTTGACTCTTCTCAGGTCAGATTTCTTCAAAAGAACTCTTCACTTAAACTACCACATGAAATCTGCCAGTAAAGTGGGGGAGGGTATCTCTGGGTTCCATTTGGTTTAGGGGCCTTTCAGGGGTTGGCATGGACTCCTGGCCAAGCCCTGAGAGTGATTTTGCTACTGATCAATCTTGGTTTTTGCTATAAAGAGCCTGATTGACCCAGAATTACCTTATGGAAACCTGTCACTCACAAAGACTGTTTCAATTTTTTGTTGTTTCATTTTCTTTCTGTTTTTAGGGAACTTATTTTATTTTATTGTATCTTAGTTTTTCCCACACCAATATCCCTTGTGATAGAGTCCTTTCTTCTCCCCTGCTCTTAAAAAAAAGCCATCTGCTTTTTGAAAGTGTCTTTATTTTGTTGAATTGTCTGCTATATAAATGTTCAATATATTTTTAAATCATTTTAACTTACAATATGTAATTCTTTTGAATTCTCTCCATTTTGTTGATAATGGCTGAATTTCATCCTTTCTTATGACTGAATAGTACTCCTTAAAGTATAAAAGTAGACATCTTCTTGATCCAATCACCTGTTGATAGACCTGGCAGCTTCCATGTCCTAGCTGTTGTAAGCAACAATGAATATTGGAGAACATAAAGATTTTGATGGTTTCATATTTGTTGGATATATGCACAATACTGGGTTATACAGTATTTCCATTTTAGATTTTTAAGGTAACTCCAGATTGTTTTCCATAATGTTGCTTCATTCCCACAACAGTGTAATAGAATTTCCCTTTCTCTGCATCCTCTCCAAAACTTGCTGTTGGAATTCTTTTTTTCATATTGCCATTCTCATGGGCATGATATTACATTTACATCTCATTTTGACTTTAATCTGTATTTTTCTTGTTGAAAATGATAATGAGTAATTGTTCCCTTGTCTATTGGACTTAGGGATATACCCATTCATTGATTTATTTGTTTTATTGTTGTTATGTGCATTTTTAACATAGTTGGATATTAGTCCTTTATCATTTGGTAGGTTGTCATTTTAGTCATCTTTTTTTATATATAAAAGTTTTTTAACTTATGATAATCCCAATTATTCATTTCCTTTACCATAGGGGTCAAATCACCAAAAACTTTTTATATACCATGAAATGTATTGACAATGTTTTTTTTCTATGTATTTTATTGTTGCAGTTCTTATATTTAACTCTTCAGTCCATATTAGGGATTTGTTTTTGGGTATGGGATTAGTGAGTGATCTAACTTCATTCTTTTACCTGTGGCTTTCCAATTTCCTCAGCACCATTTGCTAAAGACACTGTCTTTTCCTCACTTTATGGTCATTCCTTTATCAGAAGTTAGGTAGAAATATGGGTCTTCATTTCTATTCCATTGATTGATGTGTTAGTTTCTGTGTCAATACTGTATTATTTTTTGCACTGCTGCTTTATAGTAAAGTTTGAAATTAGATACCATGAATCCCTCATTTCTCCCCCTTTTCTAAAGGTTGCTTTTGTAATTCAAGACATTTTGTGGCTCCACATACATTTCATATTTTTTTCAATATCACTTATGATAAGGGAAATGAAAATCAAAACTCCAATGAAATATCACCTCACCCCTGTGGCAATGAACTATATCAAAAATACTAGAAATAACAAATGTTGATTAAAATGTGGAGAAAAGGAAATACTTGTCCACTACTAGTGGGATTTAGTGCAACCTCTATGAGAAATGGCATAAAGATACTTAAAAAAATTAAAATGGAAATATGAAATGATCCAGCAATAAGACTAGTAGGTATTAACCCAAAGAATATGAAAACACTAATATAAAAAGATTTATGCATTTCTATGTTCATGACAGCACTATTATTTTATATTATTCACAATAGCCAAGTTATGGAGCCAACCTTAGTATGCAATGATAGACAAATGGGAAAATGAATTATGGAATAATATTCAGCTATCAAAAAGATGAAAGAATCCCTTTTGGAACAAACTGGAAGGATCTTGATTTGTTTATGCTAAGTAAAGTAGGTCAGAAAGAGAAGGACAGACACTGGATAGTTTCCCTTACCTATGAAAACTAACTGGCAAAGTAGAGCAAAAATAAAATTATTATAAAAATATATTGGTTACTAGAAAGAGTACAGGGATGGGTCCTATGGGGAAAAGGGGGGTACAACATTGGCATAAGAGTTTGGTGGAGGGTGTGCGATGAATGAACACAAAGCAATGCAGGAAATACTGTACCCTAAATTTATGTAGATATTTAAATCACTAACAAGTTAAAAGAAAATTGAGGAAAACAGAAACTAAAAATTTCATAGAGATTGTTCTCTGAGTTTCAGAGACTTGGTTGATTTCTGTAACCTATTAGAATGTTTCTGTTAAGAGTGATGCCATTCAGAGAAATTCAAAGCCAGGAAGTGTTGCCTAATAGATAGAAGTTCTGAAGGGAAACAGACTGCAGAGCAGGCTGCACCAGCTAACTCCTCTATTGACCTCAGGTAACCTTGGGTGGTCCTTGCTTTCTTTATCTGTGCATGCAGCTCCTCACTCCAGGTCTTGAGGTCACTGTCATTTATAAAGAATTTTGATAAGGACCTTTCGTTTTGCTTTGCTTCCCAATAGATGAATACTTTTGCACCATGTAAGATGGATGCCTTATCCCTTCATCAACTGCATTTGAGTTGTTGGTGTAAGAGAAATAACACTCAGACATCAACCCCTGGAAATTATTTATTAAATGAGGCAGAGCTTAAATTGACATTTATAGCCTCAGGCAAGTGAGTGAATTTATGCAATGAAAATTTTATTTGACCGTGAAGCTTTTCATCTGTCTTCTAGTTTGAAAGTAAAAATGCAATGATTTAATAATTGATAGACATAGATTGAACATAGATGAACACTACTGAAATTATAAATAGAATTATTCAAAATTATTATGGTGCTGCAAAACTTTGCAAAGTTTCCTTTGACAACTTGAGATAGTGGGAATTTTGGAGCAAATCAATCAAGGCATGGAATTAGTTTCAATTCTCCAGTTTTGTTTATTACAGAAGATAAGTATTAAATATGAAGGATTTTTTAGTTCTGTAAGAGGAAATGATTTAAAGTATGAGAAATATTTGCATGTGGATGAATTTTAGTGATATAAAACTGAACAAAATTGACAAATACAGAAGCCTACATAGCATAAAATTTGACATGTATGACATTCAAAGGCAGATAAAAGTGATCTAGTTTGATGCAAGTCAAAATAATGGCTATTTCTGGAGACTATAGAAATAGGCGCCTCCCAGTCTTTTGGCTGCTTGATATATCCCACCTTTTTGGTAGGTTTCATAAAAGTAAAAAAATATACAATTAAGAACTTTTATACTTGTTGCTTTTGTTTTTTGTTATATACACACGTTATAACTAAGGATGAAAACCATTTATTTTATAATTTTTTAAAAATCATTTTATAATTATTTTGGGGGACTATGAATACAAAGAAAGACAAAATACCAATTGTTTGATTTGCATTTAGAAAACAATTGATTTAGGTAACCAATAAATCAATTTCTCACAATGAAGAGGCAGAAACTTTCTAAACCTAACCTATTTCTTAAATATAGGTAGATAATAATCTCACCATGGAAGTTATTTGATAGCAATGATTTGGATCACAGAGAATGCCCTACGATGTCTTATATTTTAATTACCATATTGTCCATGATATACATACCTAATTACAAATAACTATTATGCAACACTTCTCTGTATATTTTTGCTTAGATATTATCTTGTGAAGAATATGTTGATTAACACTTTCCTTTTAATGTGTTTTCAAAGATTTCTTATAAGATTTTCTGTAAAACATCAGCTGCTAAAAATGAATCTGTTCCATTCAGCTGTTGTTGGATAGAACGTGTTGACAAATAATTAACCTTGAAGCTATAATTACTATAATTTCTTCTCAAATTTCTGCTCTAGAGATATGGCATGAGATAAAATTCAGACATACAAGAAAACAAGGAAGTGACTAAAAAATCTTATGATAAAGTCTAAAGCTAAACAATGTATTTTATCAATATAGGTCATAAAAAATCTGTCTCGGCCCTCCCTGGTGGCACAGTGGGTTAAAGCACAACAATAAGAAGCTAAAGCCACTTAGCAATGGGATAGCTATGGGGAACAAAGTTTTACAAGGGACAAGGAAGGGGACATCGTGACCATACATCAAGAGCCATTTGTGTCAGCAAAGCATTTGATGTTATCACAGGCAGAGTTATCCCAAGACCATCCTGGAGAGAGTCACATAATCAAGTCAACAGGCCTAGGTGTCCCTGGGCCTGCCTTGTGATATGAGCTATACTCTGTAGTAGTCAAGGAATTCTTTGCTGTGATTTGCAGGTGGCAAATAGATCACAGTTGCCCATGAGTGGCCAACTAGTAGCCAGCTCGTAGGAACCCACAGGTGATTGACTACCAAGTTGAACTTTATTAATCCCAAGAGGCCTTATTCGCCATCCCAGCTTGTAATATTTGTACATCAGAGAGAATTCTTACTTTTATATGCACTGTTAATAGCTGCTGGATATATATATTGGAAATCCTAAAGTTTCATCAAAAAGTTATAACAATTGAAAAAATAGCAGCTTACAAAATCAAGATAAAAAAATCTGTAGTCTTTTTATATATAAATAACAAGCAAGAAGCAAAAGAAATTATGAAAATAACTCCATTTATAATTATTTCAAGTGAAATTAAGTACTTTGGAATTAATCTAATGAAAGAAGTTAAAAAACCTATACAATGACATGTCATTAAATGTTATTAAATGTTATTAAAGGACTTAATGACATAATGAGATGGAAAGATTACCCATGAATGGGGGACAATCTGTATAAGAAAATGATTATCCTGCCTAAAATAATGTTAAATATACACTACCCATCAAAATTAAAGCAGTATTTTTCAAAGAAATTAAACAAAAATCTTTGAAATATTTAATGTGATAAAACCAGATATATTTATTCTATTTAATTTCAAAATTGAGGAATGATTAAGAGGAACATCATTCAATTTTTTTTTTTT
>NW_004567123.1:4073530-4074007 GCF_000260355.1 Condylura cristata | reverse complement strand
GAAGTACACTGCTGAGGGAAGCAGCGGGCCAGACAGGAGAGGTCTGCCGCGCCATGTGGGTCACCTCCAGGGTCAAGAATCAAACTCACACTGAAGCAGCTGTGGGTAGATTGTAGTGCTGCGTCCTAACCTATTGTGCCACCAGGGAGGGCCCAATCACTAATCTCTTTTTCTTTAATAAACAAAAGATTATTTCTCTCAGTTCTGGAGGCTGAAAGTCCAACATCATGGTGTCTGATCCACTTCTCATTGTGCCTTTCATGGTAGAAGCTTTGGGGGGAAGCAAGCTCCTTAGTCATCAGTGAAATGCAAATTACAGGCACCATCACATTGGCTAAAATCATAAATCAGTGTTAAGGAAGATGGGGAAAAGTTGGAACTCTCCTTCTTTACTGATGGGCTTGAAAATTGACACAAAACAACTTTGAAAAAGTTTGGCCGTATCAAATAATGCTGTGTGTGTGTGTGTGTGTGTGT
>NW_004567123.1:4066880-4073430 GCF_000260355.1 Condylura cristata | reverse complement strand
ATATATATATAAGCCTTATGATCTAACAACACCATTTTAGGTAGACTCATCAGAAATGAGTGCTGTGTTTACCAATAGATATATGCCAGAATGTTCGTTTACAGCAGAACTATTTATTCTATTCACATTTGGGAAATGCAAATCTCCACAGCAATAAGAGTGCGTAATCTACAACTATCAGCAACCATACAAATCACAAAGGTAGGGAAATGCAATTTATGCTGTTGGAAGTCAAGATCTAGTTATCCTTGCTGAGGGTAATATGTGGGAAGGAGTTTGAGGGAATGTGGGGGGACTGGAAATAGGCTTTGACCTGGGTGCTGGTTACCTGGGTGGGTTAAGTTTGAGAAATTCAGCAAACTATATACTCTTGACACGAACCTGTGTATTGTTTTTTGTACCTCCATAAAACCTCTTTATTTCTCTTCAAGTCCATATCTGTAACAAAGGGACCTCCATTAAAAAGGAAGTTTCCAGGTTCCCTGGCCCACCTAATGAAGGGCATAGTGGAGTGGTGAGATGAGGCTAGAGAAGACTTGTAGAGTTACAGGGGGAGAGACATATGGGGCACAGCGATATGAGTGACATTCTTCTCTGTGATTTGGACCACTGGAGTTGAGACATGCAGAGACATTTGGAAGAGGCACGGGTAAGGGCAGGCTGACAATGGCAGCTGTTACCTTGATTTATACTTTTAACTTTGCTCCTTTAGTCCCATTCTTGTCTGCCCTCTCCTATGGTTCCTTTCCATAAGATGCCTTAGGCCTGTGGCAACCTTCTGGGCCTCAGAGGCCTCACTATGGGTTAACCCTATTTGGGCATTTGCCCATGAGGGGGTGGGGAACTTTGGGTGTTTCATAGGAAAACTGACCTTCATCTTCTTCCAACTATGTGCAGAATCATTCTATTAAAGATCTTACACACCAACAGTGCTTTGTCTTTGTGTGGCAGGTGGTAAAGCCCCTCTAGAGCATGCATTTTGGGGGGCCCAGGAGACCCCTCTGCCTGCCTGCTAAAAGATTCAGCAACCACCTGAATTGATATAGCTGATTCATTCCAGCTAGTGATAGGGTTCAGGACATACTATCCCCCACAATGAAACCTAAGCCTATAGAATATTTTAAACTGTAGGGATTTGATTATACTGCAGAAGAAAAAAGTTCACTCTGACATCCTCCCTAATGTTTCCCCTGATAAAACCCTCCTGTGAGAGGTGCCTTCCTTATACCTGGAGCAGCCTTACCCTCACAGGGACTCCAAGAAGAATCTTAACAGCCCTTCCTAAATTTCTGGCAGCTATGAAATTTCCCTAAATAAATTTGAAATCTGGTTCTATTCAGCAATTCATGAATTGAGCAGATACCCACCCATGAGCAGGGTTACCAGAAACTATAAAATGGAAGCTTTTCATGGTTACAGAATGGGAGAAGGTTATCAGAAAAAAAGGAAAGATAATTTCAAGCAAATCCATCTTCTCTCAGGGGAAAGCAGTGAGGTTTTAGCATGCCGATGACCTCACTAGGGCTGACCAGGAAATTCCAATTCCTTAGAATAAAATTCTACATTTGGGAGAGGCAAAAATTGTAATCTGGGTTAGTCTTCATGGCATTTGACATAAATGATTTTATTTTGGGCTTGTTGCTTCTTTCTTTAAAAGTTACAGTCACTTCATCCACCTTACATATTTCATTCCTCCATGATGCCCACTTTTTCTCACTCTCAGTCTAATACTTAGGTCTGATTGTTTATTTGGATCTTCATTTCCATGTGCAGGCTCCTGAGCCATGTAAAACTTCTATAAAATACACTTGTGTGTTTTCTGTAGCTGATGTATTTCTGGCAGTTTAATTTTTCTGAGACAAGGATTATGAAGAGTGATTAGAACTTTTTCCTCTTCTGCACAAGTAAATTGCTAAGTAACAGAGACACTAAATTGTTTCTCTCACAAACATCTGGGTTTTTCCAATCTTGTAGTAAGTGTGGCTACAAGCATATGACTCTAATGGTGTATTAGTCATAGAAAGGGGAGGTTCCAGGTTCCCTGCCCTACCTAAAAAAGTGGAGCTGAATGGCGAGGAGAAACTAAGGACTTGGGATAAAGACTGGAAGGCAGGAGACATGAGGAGGCACATGGAGCAGAAAGACAGTGAAGAAGAAACCATACTTGCTTCTCAGCTTTAGACTTCTGCTGGAAGTTGGGGGACATGGAAGGAGACACCTGAAAGAGACAGAGACATGGGTGAGAGACACTGGGGAGGCTGACAATGGCAGCCATTATCTTGACTTGTCTTTTGATTTTTCTCTTTTCCTTCCAGACTAGTCTGGCCCCATTTACCCCTTTCTTATAGTTCTCCACCAGAGGTGCATACATGGTGGCAGGATTTCTAGCCTCAGTGGCTCACTTTGGACCAACCCTGGTAGGCTGGGCATCCCTCAAGGAGATGGGAAACTTTGGATAATTCAACTACATTGCTTCTTTTCCTCTCTTCATTCTATTGCACACTAATTCTATGAATGTTTTATTTATTTTTTTTTTAATCAAAGGTCTAACAGACTAGAGCATGTTTTGTCTTTATGCAGTGAATGGCAAGCAGGTTTGAGGGTCCCCTCTATCTGCTTGCTAACAACTCTAGTGGAACCACTACTTTATTGTGAACTAATCTATTTATAACATTTGTTCTATTTATAAACTCTGATATCCATTACCAGAATGTATGGAATCATTCACACATTGGATGTGCCTGTACAATTGCTGCTGTGTTTATTGTAAACAAAATGGTGAGGATATGGGCCTGATACCTGTTTTTCAAAGTGTTGGGATGTTTTAGTCTAAATATCCAAAGTATGTTTGCCACTGAGTGGTTCATAGCCTGAGAAGGTCACAGACATGCATATGTATAGAAGGAAGGACAGGAGGAGGCCTTGAGAGGCTCAGTGTGTTGAGGCTCAGAGTGGGGCCCTGGCTGTCAGACTGGGATTACAGCAATGCAGTGATTAGACAGGGAAGTTGCTATATAAGAACAACCACTGAGACAATTAGTTTGATATAGGGAACTCTTAGAAATATTTAATCCAAATCATAGTCATTTACATGCCAGTCATGTCCAACCTCAGAACCATGCAGGGAAGAAAGGAAGCACCAGCCAACTTTTGTAGGAAAAACAAACGATTATTGCAATCACGGATAGATGCCAACTAACGTTGGGGTCTACTTTTTCAACTAAGCATGGAAACAGAAAAACGACAGCTACATCAAAGGGCAAGCTCACAACTCCCTGGGAGCAATGGTTCATTAGAAGATACTGCCAACCACAACTTTAATTAGAGCATTAATTAGCCATGGGACCTCATTATATTTCTCCCCAAGTCTTAATGTAGCTTTCCCACATTCCCATTTTCCAGAGGACAAAGGCAAAGTAAGACAAGAAAGGCAGGAAGAGGAGGATAAGAGGGAAAATATTGGAAAGTAATTAATTGCATTTTTGTCTTAGGAGAAATATGAGCACAAATAGCTAGTGGTTAAACTTTTAGGAAGGAGCAGGGGAGGAGGAAAAATAGATCCACGATTGTTAAGTGGAAGTGCCTTACTACTTTATTTTCTTTTCTAGAAAATAAAGATTCCATAAGTGCAATCCTTTAAATGCTTTTGGGATAAGATAGCAATCCCTTTAGTAGCGCAAAAATCATTTGGTAGTATGAACATTCAACTATTGTTATTGTAGTACTACTAGCTATCTTTTTTAAGCAGCATATTACAAAAATTCTTATAGAAAGAAAAGTGAAGATCCTGGATAATTTTATAAATTGCTTCACAAAAAAGAGTCGTTTTTAAGTAAATGACAGCCTTTAAATAGGCAAAACTGTGTAAACCTAAGTATCTTAAACCCTTTATTTCAAACATTAACCAGACTTCTTTATAAATTATGTATTTTTGCTTTGCTTTCTAGCTAAAGCTCAAAACGTTACATTTGTCCCTGACATTTGTTAACAGGGACTGATCATTCACTAAATTTGCAGAGAAGTTTCTGAAGTTGTTAGAAAGTATTAAAATCACATGGCAACCTTCAAAATTCCTGTTTGACTGAATTTTTAAAGAGAAAGGAGGAGGAAAGAAAATAACGTGTATCTTTGTCAGTTTATTTTGCTGACTGATCACTGCCAGGAAATTGTATTGTTTCCAGAAACCTTGAAAGAGATAGAATGACTCAAACTGTCCTCCCAAGTGGGACTTAGGAGACTGAAGCAAGACTTGAATTTCAACTTCCAGTCACCCACTACACTGTCCAGAGTCTGACATTCAAACTTACTCAAACTGTCAATTCTCAGAGTCTGCACTTTCTCTGATAGAAAAGAGGAAATCAGGAAGCTAAAAGTTCAAAACAATTTTTAAAAGGAAAAAATATATAATCATATAATCAGAACCCTATCACACTTTTGTAATCAGACTCCTATTTTACTTTTGTCATTATTTGTACTCTTCTTACTGATTTCTTTCCTTATCTATCTTGGTTACAGTACCATATATTCAATTTGTATTTTGTTTTATTTTTCCTAAAAGTGTTTCCTATATTTCTGCATAGTCATCATGGCCATTATTGTAAATGACCATGTAAAACTCCTATGAGTGGGAGACCAGAATAATTGCACAGGTGTTCCATTTAGGGCATATTTTTCTATCTGCTGCATCTCCAGCAGACAGTGTCACTGTAAATTGGCTAAAATTTGCCAAGTTCATGGGAATAGAGTCCTAAGAAAAGATCCCAACGAAATGGCTGGATCTGTGCCTCCCCAACAAGGATTCATAAGCCAGAGTATCCTTTACATCCCACTGCTGATGGACTTTGGTGATGAAGAAACAAGGGACAAGTGAGTGCCTAGTTCAGAGCTGTTACACCAACCCTTCTTCCTTCGCCCATGTCAATCATAGAACTTTATACCTTTATAGTTTTGCTTTTTCCAGGATGCCACATAGTTGTATACCTTTTCCACATTAGTGTCTCTCATTTAGAGATAAACATTTAAATGTACCATTATTCTAGAGTGGCATGTTGAAAATGGGAAGTCTGTACATGTGTGGGATTGGGGGCATGTGGGAAGTCACTGTGCCTTCTGCTTAATTTTGCTGTGAGTTTATAACTGCTCTGAAGATTAGAGTACATTAAGTGAATAAACAAAACCAAATAAATATAGACTGATTTGCATATGAAAATTTTTTTTTTAAAGATTTATTTATTTGTGCATACAGAACTGGGGTACAGGCCAGAGGCTCAGGGGCGGCAAGAGGCTTCACCAGAGACAGAGTGGGGAACAGACCAGGCAGATCGAGGAAGTACACTGCTGAGGGGAGCAGCGGGCGGGTCAGGAGAGGTCTGCCACACCATGTGGTCACCTCCAGGGCAGGCGGGAATCGAACCATGCAGAAGCGGCTTTAGATTCTCAGTGCTGTGCTTTAACCCGCTGCGCCACCAGGGAGGGCTGCATATGAAATGTTTTTACCAGTAGTTTCTGAATTCTTGTTGGGGAGACACAGATCCAGTTGTTTCATTGGGATTGTAGGATTTTATTCCCATGAACTCAGCAAATTCTAGCCAATTACAGTGACACTGTCTGCTGGAGGTGTAGCAGGTAGAAAAACATTCCCCAAATGGAGCATCTGTGCAATTATTCTGGTCACCTACTCCTAAGAGTTTTACACAGTCACTTAAAATGTTAAATGGTACATTTATTACAATCAGCGCACCTACATTGATACATAAGTGTCACCTAAAATTCACACCTTACCCGTTACTCTTGATGTTGTCCATTACATGGATTTGAGCAATATTAAATGCCATATATATCCACCTTTCTAATATCTAAGTACTTTCACTGCCCTAAATATTTTCTGTGCTATGTTAAGCCATCCCACCTTCCCCCACCCATGGCAATCACAGAACTTTACACCTACATAGTTTTGCCTTTTCCAAGATGCCATATAGTTGTATACCTTTTTCACAAGTGTCTCTCACTTAGAGATAACTTTTAACTTTTCTGGATGTCTTTTCATGACTTGATAGCTCATTTCCTTTGAGTACTGAATAAAGTCAATTGTCTGAATGTACGATAGTTAATTGCAGTAGTAAATGTACTATATAGTTAATTTGCTATAGTAAATGTACCAAGTGATGGACATTTGGTTGTTTCCAAGATTTAGCCACTCTAACTAAAAAAACAAACAAACAAGCAAACAAACAAAAACTACTGTCAGCATCTATGTGCAAATTGTTGAATGAATTAACTTTTGAACTCCTCTGAGTGAAAGTCAAGGAGCATGACTTTGGATCCTATCAAAACTAACAGAAATATATTTAGCTTTAAAAAAAAAAAAAATGGTGGACCCTTCCCGAGCTGTATCATTTTGCATTCCCTCCAGCAATAAGTGAGCACTCCCTGGGGCTCCATATCCTCATCAGCATTGGAAGTTGACATTGTGTTAAGGGGAAGGATGTCCTAAAGGAACTCTGCAGAGTCTTATGGACTCCATCCCCTACTCCAGCTTTCTGGACCCTAC
>NW_004567123.1:4063774-4066780 GCF_000260355.1 Condylura cristata | reverse complement strand
TGGACTCCATCCCCTACTCCAGCTTTCTGGACCCTACACCCTACTCCAGTGATTGGAAACTACAACTCCCAGCAGTACCAGGGAGAGAACTGCGAGGACCCAAGGGTGGAGCTAGCAGGAATTCTGGGACATTTGGGGGATAAATAGGGCGCAATTGCATCTCTCGCTCAGGAAACAGCTCTCTGGATTGCGTGACTTGGTGTGTTCAGTCAGCCTAGCCGTAAGGTATCCCAGTTACTTTGTATTCCACTCTCTTTCCCTGGGTTGTTTCCTATTCTTTTCCCCTTTTGTAAATAAACCCATTATTGGCCCTTTTGTGTGTGCCTGCAGTATAACCGAATTGTGAGCGTGCAGGTGAGGCCCCACAGACTGGCGGCCCAGTCCACACTGGGCTACCCTGTAACATTTTTTCTTTATTTTGGCTTTCCAATGGTTTGAAGTGGTATCCGATTGTTTAAGTTGTAATTCTTTGAATATATATTCCCTGGAACATTTTTCGGTATGCTTATTTGCCATCTGTAGATCTACATCTTCAGTGAGAGGTCTGTTAAGTTCTTTTACCCACTTTTAAACCAACCACAGCCAACCTTTCATAGCCAGCATGACATTCTCTTTGGCCATGCATGTGGATTAGCATCACCAAATACAAAGAAGCACTTGTGCGAGATGTTCTCTGTGTGAAGGGGCCTTTGACTCTTCTTTTAGTAGTGGAATTTCTGGCTTGGATCCAGTATACAAACACAGTAAACCACAGCTTATTTCTTTTTTAAAGAAGTATTTATTTATTTATGCATACAGAATTGGGGTACAGGCCAGAGGTACAGGGGTGGTAAGAGGATTCGCTAAAGACAGAATAGGGAGCAGAATAGGCAGATCTACTGAAGTACACTGCTGAGGGGAGCAGCAGGAGAGACAGGAGAGGTCTGCTGTGCCGTGTGGGTCAGCTCCCTGGCTGGGAATGGAACTGGTGCTGAGGCAGCTGCAGCTAGCTTCATAGTGCTGTGCTTTAACCCAATGCACCACCAGGGAGGGCCCAAACCACAGCTTATTTCATTTAAAAAAAAGAAGAAGAAGAAGGAATTTTTACAAGCTCCCAGTCTTTGCTTTCCACCCCCGCCCCGCCCCCTTAGGATAACTTTTATCTACCTGCAATTAATCAAACAATAAATTTCTTCTGAAAGGCATTTATAGGTCACCTTTTATTTACAATAAACCCATTCTGATAAACCCATTCTTAAGTTGAAAATATCATAAGCTTAAACTGAAAGGGATAAATAGAATGCCCAAATCTAAAAATTGAAGTACAGTTTCTACTGAACCTGTATTGTTTTTGCCCCTCTGTGAAGTCAAAAGTCAGAAGTCAAACTGCTGTAAGTTGGAGGATGTTCATGTGAACTACATTTGCTTTTCTCAAGAATTGAAAATGAGGCCACTTTTCCAAAACTTAGAAGTCAATTCTAAGGCTGTGTCCCCAAGGTTTCCATCTCCAGCTCTGTCTCTCCCAGCAGGACTATAGATCTTCAGGGAAAGGAGGTCACCTGTGTCTGGGACATTACAATAAAGTGTTGGTGGCGAATCCTTGTCAGGCAGATAGTATCATTGCTTTCCCTTGACATTCCAGTAATGAACTACCAGTGGAATTAAGACCCTTTGAGAGCAGGCCTCAAGCTATGGTTCCTGCAAGTTGGTGTATAGTAGACCAACTCTTTCCCTTTCAGTGGGATTACTCTGAAGCGGGTCTTCAAAAGCTCCAGCTGCCCACAGTGGCAACTGATTTAATGGCACACCTAGGATTGGCAGCCTCCTGTCCTCAGCTCTCTCCCCTGTTCCCCTCCCTCAGTTCTCACATAAACTCTCTGCACTCCAGGGCTTATCCCGGGATCACCTTTTGAGGGAATCCAGTGTGAGAGGCTACTTCAAAAGGCAATCTGCATGTGCCCAGCACTGGTGCCATGTTATGGTCTCATGTGAAATCTTCTTAGCCCTTCTTTTTCACTCTCTTTTTTTGCCTCTCCTGATCTGTAAGCCTTCATTATTCCCATTCGCTCATCTCATTTTATCATGTGCTGAAGTGACAGCTCACCTACAAAATTACAACCCTGTATTGGTGCTAAAAAGTGGTTATTTTTACAAACTGCACTTCAGGTCACTGGAAGGTCTTAGAGGGATTGGGGCCTTATTAACAGATCCAGACAAGGTAAAATGTGATCTCTGCCGGCGGGAGCCTCAGCTCACTGACAGCCATGCCAGGCTAACTGCTAAACACTTGGCACAACTGCCTCTCAGACAAGCCAACAGTCTTTGGGAAAGGCAGAAGAGTGTGTAGCAGCACAGTAACCAAGTTGAGAAACCAAGGGGCAGGTGGCCCCCAAGTAGCACATTACTATCCCCTGAATGTGTCAACGAGCCAATGGCCTGTGTCCTTATGGTGTCTGGCTTTTATCATATGGCATCTAAAAAGCAAGCGTATCCAAACCAGAAAGTTTTGGATGAAGTTTGACAATATAAAGGAAGATTATGAGCCAACTGCTACATGAAAACTTTATTAATGAACAGGAATTAAGTAATTTCAGTCTTGAGCAAAATGCTACCTCTCTTCATGACATGCCATTTCAGTTCACGGCACTGAGACAAATATCTATGACTCTAAATTAAAAACACACAGTTTGTGAACATAATTTTCAGCAAAATAAGCCAATCACAAAGGAATTCATCTTATATGATTTTGTTTATGTGACTGTCAAGAAGAAGTAAAATTAATGCTGTTAGGAGCTTGAATTGTTGTTACCTAGGGGGAAGGCAGTAACAAGGGGGTGACCTGATGGGGTTCTGAGATGCAAGTAATGCTCTTTCTTGATCTATGCACATAACTAGGCATATATTGCTAGGCAATATATTCAGGCAGCAATTTCCATATAAGTAGTACTTTGTATGCTATTTTGCAATTCAAGGTTTTTCAAAAAGGAGTACCTGATAAAAATATTTTTCTTAAAAATGTAGTTGTAG
>NW_004567123.1:4026479-4063289 GCF_000260355.1 Condylura cristata | reverse complement strand
TGTTTTAGAGACATAGACTGCAAATATATGCTATCACACCACACCCATAACCAAGCCCCCACAATTAATAATTTTCCACTATAGTCACTTAGAACTCCCTTCCCACTATGATCCTACCTCCTTCTTTGTTCCTCTGATAACCTCGGTCCTGCAGTCATTTTTCAAAGGATTGATTGTTCTGGCATGTTTTCATCTGTTTTACTTTGTTTCTTTATATCCCACGTATGAGTGAAATCATCTGATATTTGTTTCTTTCCTTCTGACTTATTTGCTTAGCATAATCCCTTCCAGTTCCATCCATGTTGTCACAAATGGCAAGATTTCATTTTCTTTTTATTGCTGAGTAGTATTCCATTGTATGTGCATGCATATATCTTACTCCACTCATCTGTCAATGGGCACTTACCTATTGTTTTATAATTAGCAATATAATGATTCCATCTATTCTTGCCCATTTCAGCACACACCAACAATCAATAAGAGTGTAGCAAGGCTTTGGGCATGACCTGGGCACGTCCCTTTATCATGCTAGCAGATTCATTCCAAGTTATGTTGCAATCTGCATTGCCTCATCAAATACTTGTACTGATCTGGAAGGATCAAAGGCCACACTAATGAGGAAACTGAGCTCTGTTTGTATTAGAATTTCGAGAAAACTTAGTTCTTGAACAAAGTGGGGATGGAAAAAGTTGAACTCAGAATAAAGGGTATTTTCTTATCCTCCCTGAATCAGTAGCTTTCAAAACACTGTGAAAGTAATAACCATTGTAATAAGCTGGGACTTCCTTGTTCACGGTTGCTCAACACCTCCACTTGGCTCACTTGCGTATTCATTTCCTAGCACAGCCAGTCCTTGCTTATTGACTTCATTGTTTGCCAGGTCTAGCAATGTGGAGAAGTCATACTTTAATGTTACAGAGGATTTCTAAGTTATCTTAAAGCTTGGCTTAACCCTCAGGCTTTCATACCCCAAGGTGCCAAATAACTAACTTTTTCAAATGGCTTTGAAAAATATCAACTCTCTTGAAGGTTTAAGTGTAGCTTAATACCATAAGCACTATCAATATGGCAAAGACAGGCATTCATGAGTTTTTGAAAATATAAACATTTTTATGAAATCATAGCCACAATCAAAACACAAACATTTTTTGAATCCACAAAGTTTCTCAATCCTATTGCACACTAACTAAACCTTCACTCCCCTCCCCATTTCACTGTCATTCTAAAGTGCTAGTATTAGTTTTAAGTTTTTAGAACAAGCTAATCTTTGAATAAATGAGTGTGGCAATGAGCCAAATCTAAGCATGTTGTACACGTGTGCACACATATGCATACGTGTGTGTACATGCTCCCTGTCCTTTTTAAGGGAGTGTTTTCCTAGCCCCGTGCCAAAGCAAATAGCCCTAGGTAGCTCTGAGGCATATCCTGTGAACTTTTAGCCATGGTTTTGGAGCAGGACAAGAAAACTCAACCTTGCAGAATAAAGTGCCTGTGGCTGGAGTATTCTGCCCAACCAGAGGAACCGTGAAGACATAGCAACTATCCCAAACCAGAAATTTTGGATCAGTCAGGCCTGGAGATCTGGAGATAATTGGGGGTAAGATGGTGGGGCGAGGGGTGGCCGAGGCAGCAGGGACAAAAATAACTGAGTCGCCATATATGAGATCACTACTGTTACCGCATATATGAGATTATTACTGTTACCACTGTTCCACAGTGCCACAGGGTGGGTGGCTTAAACAGCAGAAGTGCAATTTCTCATAGTTCCAGAGGCAGGAAATCCAAGTGCAAGGTGTTGGTAGGTTTTGTTTCTGCTGAGGCCCCTTGCTTGGCTTTCCTCTGGCTGCCTTCTGTTTCCACCTGAACTTCCCCCTGAATATGTGCTGTGTCCTTATCTCCTATTTTATAAGGACACCAGTTGTAATGGATCAGAATCTATGCTAAAGAGCTTATCTTAATTGAACTATATTTTTAGAACTCCATTTCCAAATATGGTCACCGGGAGTGGGGGGACACAATTTAGTACATAGCACCCCATAAGGGTGAGGGGTTGGTGATCTCCTCCTGTTGATGGGGGAGCAGGTATCTAAAAGATAGAACTGAGCCTTTGGGATCAGGAACCCTTCTCAGATGCAGACATGAATGCTGGATGTTTGAAAAAAAAATATTTATTTATACATACAGAACTGGGGTACAAGCCAGAGATGCAGGGAGGAGCTGCGAGAGAATACACCAGAGACAGAGTGGGGATCAGAACAGGCAGATCAATGAAGTATACTGCTGAGGGGAGCAGCAGGCGAATCAGGAGAGGTCTGCTGCACCATGTGCATCATCTGTGGGGCTGGGCATCAAACTGGCACTGAGTCAGCCATGGCCAGCTTCACAGTGCTGCGCTCCAATCCGCTGTGCCACCAGGGAGTGCCCTTGAATGCTGGAATTTCAATCTTTGTGAGGCTTTCATGAATTTCCAAAAGAAATTACTGGAGGGTAACTAACTCAACTGTGTAGCTTTTCCTCAAAGCTAAAAATCTAAATATAAATCACTTGGAATAATAACCTATGTTGTATGACTTAAATAAGTGGATGCAGGAAAAAAGATTATGAAATGAACTTTAGCCCTAGATGGGCGGGAGAGAAAAGCAGCAAAGCTCTTGCTTCTACTATTCATAAAAGTCCTTTTAACATTCTGGCATTTAAGGTACAAATAAAATTCAGCAATACCAGTGATTACAAAGAGGTGCATATTATGTCTTTTAAGTTTGTGCTTGTAAACTCTTGGGGATTTTTTGCTAGGCGTGTCCAGTTGTATATTTAATGGAAAGTGCTCCGGAGGGCAGGAAAGCCTAGCAGGATGCAGCTCCCAGCCCTGCAGGGTCATGGGTTTGGTGCAGCTGATAGGGGAATTTGCTTGGCTCCACACTTTTCTAAATATAATCTTCTGACAAGTTTTCTCAGCAAAGTAGCTTTGTTGCCCAAAGGAATGAGATAAAGACAAGTTCTTAAAGGAAAAGGATTCATAAACCCCAGGCTTCAGCAATGAAACAGGAAAATGTTCCCCTCCAACTTGCCTGGGCAGTAAAGGTTCACATGTCCTGAAGTACTTTTGCTTTATCCTTAAAACAAGTGGAATGCAAAATAGATTTGGGCAAGAGCTATTGCCAAAAAGGAACACTCTTATGAGGAAAGAATGAAGGTTAAGGGTTAAATTTTTTCTCTTTACTTTTTGTAGAGACTACAAAATTGTGCTTCAAGAACCAGAATTCATCTTCAGAAAGGTTTTGTTCACTTTTCCTGTACCATATTATGAATATATGTATTGAATAAGTTGCGAAAATTGAAAAATTGAGCGACTTTATGTAAAAATCTGCCTTTCTGGCTTTTCTTCAGAGGATGGAAGAGCTGGCAAATCTGGGTCACAAATAATAATAATCTGTTGGACTTGAGCTATGGACAGACGTGGCTTTGAGATTGACACAGACCTCCTTGACCGAGATCTCAGCCTTCTTCTCAAGTAGGCCTCAGGCTTGGGCTATAAAGATTTGAACAAAAGCTAACAGTTTCTGTCAGCTCAAGTTTACAACACTGAAATGGTCATAGTCCCCATAAAAGTGTCTGACTGAGAAAACTAGAAGCTGCTGAAAGAATTTAGCTTGCTCCAGTCAAACTGTCCAGGGGCTTGAGGATAGGGTACCCATCTTCCAGCCTCTGTGAGAGCACAGGAGCCTAACATTTTCCAGAAGTGTCAGCAAACCCAAATGGGTTTCATACAAACCCATTTCCTGCTTTTTTTATAGCTTTTCATTTTCTCAACTCTACCTCCCTCAATTACCACCCTCCCTAGTCCTTCACTGTCCATTTAAAGGCTAGTCACCTCTGTATAAATCAAAGTTGAATTCAGTTCATGCAGGACCATTCCTTATGCAATAGTTCTAGCAGAATAAAATCTGTCCTCCACTAATGCCCTCCCTGGTGCACAAGGGGTTAAAGCACAGCACTGTGAAGCTCTCACAGCCTCTGCAGCACCTCCCATCCAGGAGGTCACCTACTGGGCTCAGCAGACCTCTCCTGTTTCACCCACTGCTATCTTCAGCAGTGTATTTCAGCCAATCTTCCTGTTCTGCTGTCTACTCTGCCTCTAGTGAATCCTCTTACCCCCTACACCTCTGGCCTGTACCACAGTTCTTCTATACATACATAAATAAAAATCATTTTAAAAAATCTGTGCTGACTGTTTTAACTAGTGCCCAGTATTGTCTCACTTTGACAAGATGTGTTACAAATACATTCTCTCTGGATGAACCCAGACCTCACCCTCTGTCTTCCCGTGTGTCTTGGCTGAATACAAGTTGACCATTATCAACTCATTTGTTTTGTTATTTCACTTAGAGAAAAGAGAGGAATAAAACAGTTTTTATGTTCACCTTGTCTTCCAAAGAAGGAAAATCATAGCTATAGAAAGCTGTGTGTTTTGAGAAAAATGGGAGAACGTATGTTCTTTTAGAAGCATAGGCCCTGCCTACTTATTAAAAAAATATGTTACTCTGGTCACTTTTCCTGCCTCCTTCCTGAAGACACCTGCATTTGTTTCACAGAATCTTAAGTCTAGGTACTTTGAAGGCTTGCATGGAGAAACTGGGTGATAGTAATGAGAGTATATATAGGATTAAAAGCTGCCCGTTGGGCCTTCTCGTGTGCTTCAACCTCTACCAGAGATGATTCTCTGCTTTTATACTGGCTCCAAGGGAGACCAGCCTCAGTATCCAATTTCTTCTCCACTCAAAGAACTTCCATGTTTGTCAGGAGGAAGCATTTTAAAGCAGCCTGCTGGTAGACTGGGGGCTGTCTTGCAGGAAAGTACGGCTCCTGGTTTGCTGTGTCACTGTATCTGAGGTCTGTGTTCTGTTCAAGGTCCATATTTTGGATCGTCATTGTAAGCACAGTGAAGGGAAGGCAGCATTAACACTCAACACTAGTAACAGGGCTGTGTGTTCATGTTCCTGTCACTGCATCACATTTGCCTGCTTAGTCTTACTAAAACTTTAATTACAACTAATATTTATTTTTTCAGGCGAAGAGCCTGTCCACCAGAACAACAAAATGATTTCATTGCATTGATGTTCAAGACTTTCTCGATAAAAGATAGATAACCATTAGCAGTTTTGAAAATGAAAGCATCCAGGCATTTAAGCTCAAGATAATAATTTGCAAAAGAATGTGTTTATCTGTTAGGAGCTTTTTTGGGGGGGGTGACAGAAGTATGAGTATGCTGATTTTTTTCATGTTTGCATGAATGGTCCAAGAGTGTCTACCAATAGGAGACAATGCTTTTCCAGGAAAACTCAGAATATGAGCTTGAATCTCATGAATCTGGGTGGGGGGGGCAGAACCATCTAGAACCATCTCCCACACTTACAATAATCTGAGAAATAGGAGTTCTGATTTTTTTTTTGAAACTTCTCTCTAGAAAGCCAAGAAAACAATATTAAAAAGAAGAAAATTAACCTTCGAGGAAGCTTCTGCAATACTTTAGACAAAGTGTTTTGACATTAACCTCTGATTTACCTTAACTAAACTCTTGAGAGCATATTGAAATCCCTGGTGAGCTTTGCTTTCATGACTTTAGGAGTTTATTGAGGACCAGTTTATTACAGTAATTGTAAAAGGAATCTCCATAAAAAGGGGGTATTCAATGGCCCTCCCTGGTGGTGCACCATTTGGTTAAAGCACAGCACTAAGAAGCTAAAGCCACTTCTGCATGAGTTTGATCCCCACCTCAGGAGGTGACCACATGGTATGGCAGACCTCTCCTGACCTGCCCACTGCTCCCTCAATCGTGTACTTCATCAGTCGGCCTGTTCTGCTCCCCCTCTATCTCTGGTGAAGTCTCTCATCGCCCCTGCACTCTGGCCTGTACCCCAGTTCAGTACACATAAATAAAAAAAATTAAAAAAAAAACAAAAAACCAAAGGGGTATTCCAGAATTCCTGCCTTTACTACTGAGGAATGTGACTGGACAGTCAGGAGAAGCTATGGAAACCATGGAGGAGACATAGAGCAGAAAGACATGAACTGGAAGGGATCATGCTCAGTGAAATAAGCCAGAAAGAAGATTGAATGGTCTCACTTATAGGAGGAATTCGAGGATCCAAATAAGGAATCGGGGGGTGGGGGGAGTAACTTTCATAAGTAAAACTCAAAACCACCAGGCAACTATAGATCAGAGACATTCTGTAGGGGAGAAGGAGGAAGAAGGACCAGGATGGGGTGGGAAGAGCACGAGGAACTATGGTGATGGTGCACGGGGGAGTGGGTGGTGGGAATTTCACGGGGAAACCATACATTATAAAAAATGAAAGATGATAATATGAATATATATATATATTTTAAAAAATTTTTAAAGAAGAAATCATACTTGCGTCTCAGCTTTGGACTTGTCCCAGGGACTTGGGGGACATGGAAGGAGACACATGGAGCTTAGAATATAGAGACATTTGGGAGAGATATGGGTGAGAGACGCGTGGGAAGGTTGAAAGTGCAGCTATTACCTTGATATATTCTTTTATTTTGCTCTTTTCCTTCCAGTCTTGCCTGGCCCCTTCCCCTTTCCTATGGTTCTCTGCCAGAGGGGCCTCAGACTGTGGCAGGCTTTTGAGCCTCAGTGGCCGCACTCTCAGGGCCAACCCTGGTTGGTGGGGCATTTACCCACGAGGGGATGGGTACCTTTAGGATTTAGGACATAGAAAGGAACCTATGTCCTTTCTCCTCTTCCCTCTCTATGCACTTTACACTAAAAGTGTATTTTGTCTTTATGGAATGCATAGCTGTGTCCCTTTAGAAAGAGTACAATTTTGGGGTTCTTGGGTACCCCCCAGTCTGTCTGCTAAGATAAACATGGGAAATACATTTAGTAGCAAATGACTTCCCCTTGGAATTGCTCGCCAGTGCTGTTACTCTGCGAAGGAGACTGACCATTCTGTGTCTTCATGACCCCTGAAACATCTCAGCAGAGTTGCTGGAAGCCTCACAGTATGAGTGATTGGCCAGCTCTGGAGTTGGTGCCAGCAAGCTCCAGCCCTCATAACAGTGCCTGCTCCAGCCCTCATAATAGTGCTCTATGGGATGTCTTTATTGAGGTATACTTTATTGAGGTATACTTGATAAATAAAATTGTAAGACATCTAAAGTATATGACATGGGGGCTTGATAATCTTACTGTGAAAGGTTCTCCACCCTCTTGCTGCTGCACACACCCATCACCTCACATCTTTGTCTTTGTTTTTATGGTAGGAACACTTAAACGCTACACTCTTAGTAAATTTTCAGCAACCTAATACAATACAGTGCTATCAACTATGGTCACCACATTTTACATGAGATTCTCAGATAATTCAGTTTCTAGTGGAAAGTTTGAACATTTTCACCATCTTGTCCCTAGTTTCTGCACCCATCCCAAACTGATTTTTCAACAAAAAGACAATTATAAACCAAAGAGATCCTACAGGGAAGGGGGACAGAGAGATCAGAAGGAGGGAGGGGTGTGGGGGGGTTATGGTGATGACGGGTAGGTGAAGTGGGGGAGGAGGGAAGTAAACATTTTAAAATGAATAATAATGTAAATGGTTATATAAATTAAGAAGAAACACAAAATTTAAATTCTAAATTGAAAAAAATAAAAATAATTGGTTTTTTTTTATCAGTGACTATTCTTTTCATGAATCCTGTATTTTTGTTTCACTCAGTATTGGGTGCTGCCCTTGGGCCCTTGATATTTCAGCACACTTCCTCCCGACGTGTTTGCAGCATCCAGCACCTGAGACTACGTCAAGGTTGTCCCTAAACTCCTGGAAGTCCGCTACATGCAGCATGGAGAATAGAAGGGCCTGGAAATGCCACTGCCCCTGGTGGGATTTTACCTGATGAATCACCTGGTTCAACCTTTCTGCCTTTTCTGGTTCATCATTTCTACCCAGGATTTTTCTAGGAACACTCGTTCCTAAATCCTTTTCACACAAATCCCTGTCTCAGGGTCTGCTTCTAGGGATCCAGCCTGAGACCCCACCCAGTTCCCCTCTTAGGAAAGGAGGTGCTGCCCAGAGATGGTGGCTGACTGATGACATGGTGTGCTGGAGATGACCTGGCCACGGAAGGAGGGATGAAGTGGAGGGAAAGGACTTGGTCCCTTACTTCTAGCGCGGGGCTCCCCAAAGGGCAGTTTGTGCTCCAGAGCTCTTGCTAGGCTGGAGCACAGCCCGCAAAGACAAGTTGCAAAATTCCAAGGTTCAAAGATAAAACCTGTGAATTCTGTGTTCACTTTGTGTTTGTTCCTTTTCCTTTTATTTTTAAAAATTGCACATTTTACTTTAGCTACCTCCAAGTGAAGTATTGCGTGAGAAATCTTTCCCTCCACAGTTTGCCAGGTTAACTTTTTCTGCACATCCCCTGTTTCCATAAAGAAGACTGAACAAAGCCATGACTTTACTGATTGTCAAGGCTTAAGGGCTGTAAGCAGGCCAGTTTTGCATTGGAAATCACTTCTTTTACGTTTTCAAATTCAGGGATGGAGAAAAAGAACATCTAGAAATTTCTGAAATTTTTTTTTGTAGAGAGAAATGGGGCCAACTAAAATGTAAAGATGCTTTTCTCAAAGCTAATGACAAGTCAAAGATTTTACCCAAATATGCCTGACATCTGTTTGTGAAGTCCCATGTTTTTTTTTTTTTTTTTACATACAGCAGTTCCCCAGCCTCAGAACTACTGATGTTTTGAGCAAGGTGATTCCTTGTTGAGGGGACTTTTCTGTGCATCACACAGTATTTAACAGCAGCGCTGGCTGCTACTGCTAGATGCCAGTAGCTCCATCATTCTCCCCGACTTGAGACTCAAATCTTCCAGACACTGTGAATATTTCCTGGTTGGTAACATCATCTCCTGTGACCTGCCTAACCCCTTTCTTCCCAGCCAGAATGAAGCATTCTCCTTGCCTTGACTTGAAGCCTCTAAGGTCCAAATTTCCCACCCCCTTTCCCATTTGTATGTTGAAATGTAGCCTCCAGTGAGGAGGGTGGCCTTTGAGAGGATATTAGGTCAAGAGGGAAGAGCCCTCATGAATGAGATTAGTGCTTTTGTAAAAGAAGTCCCACATCCATCCTTCTTTGTTCCCTTCCCTTAGGTGAGAACACAACAGGAAGTCTACAACACAGAAGACAGCTGCATCCCAACATGATGCACCCCAATCTTGGGCTTTCAGCCTTCATAGCTGTGAGAGGCTTGCCTGCCTTTGGTAAACAAAGACAGGTAGCCATCTAACAATGGTAAATCCTTCCCTTTACCTATCACTTTCTTCTTTTTGATACCTCCCCTTGCTTTAAATTCCGTTTGCCTGAAGGCAAGGCAGCCTGTCAGTGCTATCTGCTATATTTCCCACTCCCTTACACCAAGGGAATAAAGATCTCCCTTTTCCCCTGATTTTAGAGACTCTACCCAATATACCGGCCACGTTGGGTCACTTGGTTCTCCTAGAGCAGCTGGGAGAGGAATTAGGACCTATCTTCTTGGGAATGTGGAACCTGTGGCAAAGTAATTTGGGGTCATCACTGAATAGCTGAGGTAATGTGAGAAAAAGTAAGCTACAGCTTCCTTCCAAGTTTTATATAACATTTTAATGACAGATTTATTGATTAGAGGATCCACAAGGCCATCTAGTGATTAGGAATAAGGCTTCAGTGCCAGCTCTTGTTCTCTACTTGTTTGACTTTAAGCAAGTTATTTTACTTCTCTGAACCCAAATCTCTTCATCCTTAAAGTTGAAAGGTTGTCATGAGAATTAAACGAGGTATGTCTGCATATAAAATAGTAGGGTTAGTGCCCACACTCAGGAATTGGTCCATATGTCACAGATACACCTCACCTCCACTTACATGAAGTTGCCTTGGATTACAAGTCCCAGTATGCCGTGAACTGAACATACTGAGTGGGAGGAGTTGAGCAGCGGGGTGAACATAACACAGAACACAGAAGGCAGGTGGGCTGCTTTTTCTTGATTTTCTGAATTCAACTTACACCTAGGGATTTGGAGGAGATGCATGGAAGAGATAGACACATAAAGACTCCTGGCAGAGACCCATGGGTGAGAGAGACAGAGAAAGCTCTTCTTGGAAGAGGCAATAACAGCCATTATCTACATTTGTACTTTGAGTTTTTCCATCTTTTCTTCTGTCCCAGCTCTCTGCACCCTGTCTAACCTTTTTCATGTGGTCCCTGCCAGAAAGGACCTTGGACTTATGGCAAGCATTCAGGCCTCAGAAGCCCTATTTTGGGCCAAGCCTGTTTGGGCAGTTTCTCACAAGAGAATGGGTAATTCTGGGGTTTTTACTGGGGATCGGTTATTTGAAATCCTTTCTTCTCTTTCTCACCACATACTAATTAACAACTTTTCACGTCAACTCTGCTTTCTTTGTTTCTGCATGCTCTGATGACTGAACCTTTTTAGAACATGCACCCCTTGATAGTTTGGAGTCCCTGAGTACCTCGCAGTCACACAGTTACAGTCACAGTAGATAAAGATATTTGTAAAGAGTAGGCAAATGCTGGAAAGTACATGGGAGCATCTAGATCAATTCCTGAAATAGAATAAAAATTTAATAAATCTTATATATGATTACTATAAAATCCATTGTGGTTTCCCTAAGGGGAGATAGAGAGAGATGATTAGATTTGGGCAGGGCAGGACAAGGAAACTTGTTGTTAAAGGATAAACATTGAGGTGGTCAGGGAATGTGGCCCAACCAGCCGTTGTCTACAGCAGGGTTTCTCAACCTCAGTGCTTTCAACATTCTTGACCAGATACTTCTCTGTTGTGGGTATTGTACTGTGCATTGCAGCATCATTGGCTATCACCAACTGTGAAAACTAAATTATCCTCAAATGTTCCCTGGGGCACAAAAATCTCCCCAAATTGAGAAACATTGTCTAAAGGGAACTGAAGAAGTCAATGAAACAGATCAAAAGAGAAAATGCCAGAGTAGTGACATTTCCTAGAGAGTAATTTAGTCTGGCAAATTTAGGTGGGGCAATACCATATACATTAAACCTTTTTTCTTCTCTCTTTCTGGTAGTGATTATTTGGGGGTACATGCATGTTGGAGACCCCTAAGGCATAAAGTGCTGAACCAAGCAAAGTCTCAAGGTCATGACTGGGAAGACTGGTCAACATGGGCTAAAAGGCTGACCCATGTCCAGACCAGGATGTCCTTCCTTCTATCAGCAAAGTTAAGTTTAAAGGACAAACATGTGTAAAAATAAAACAACCTGATACCAAAAAACCTTGGTGGGGAATGTGTGCCAGATTAATGCTATCAAGAAAATAAATCACTGTCTAATAACTAACAAGGAAGGGGGTTAGTTTGTAACAGTAAAAATGAGCTGCTCTGAACATTCAACCCTGTTTGCCAGTGCTGGTCTCTGTTATGTTATGGAAAAACTGCTCTAAAAAGAGAAGGAAAAAATAATACCTCTGCAAAAGGGAAATATCTTAAATAGAAATGTTTTTGTAGCATGTGATTGATGTTCATTAGGATTGGTAAAAATAGCTCCAGGAGTGTGTGAGCTGGTGGCCTCAAGGTGGTGTTCCAACAGAGTCTTGGGAGGTTGATGGCACTATGCTCCCTTTACAAACCCTTTTCTCCCACACCCAAGAATATGCCACCTGTATACTTTATAAGCCTGCCTGGACCATTCTGTATTTTCTCCCAGAACAATTCCTTCAAGGTCCTCTGGGAAATTAACTTTATGAAATTCTAGATGGCTGGAAACTGCCAAGAAGACCTGAGAAAATGCATCTCCTTCCCCATTTTCTAGAGGTGTTCAATTAACTTCCTCTCTGAATATTCAGCCAGCCGTGTTCTAATGAGATCTTCTCAGGCTCTGATAACATGAGGGAATCTTGAAAAACATAGATTCTGATTCAGTAAACTTGGAAGTGGTCTGCATTTTCAACATGGCCCTGGGTCAACTCAAGGCTGTAGGTTCTCAGAAGATGTTGAGAATCAAGGTGTCACCTGACATTTCTACAAAAGGTCTTTTTTGTAGCATGCCATATTGTTTCCCAAAACAGCTTTTTTTGTTGTTGTTGTTGGTTTTTTGTTTTTTTTTTTTGTTTTTTTTTTTAAGATCATACATATAGAACTGGGGTAGAGGCCAGAGGTGCATGGGCAGTGAGAGGATCACCAGAGACAGAGTGGGAAGAAGAACAGGCAATTGATGAAGTACACTGCTGAGGGGAGCAGCAGGCAAAACAGGAGAGGTCTGCTGTGCCATGTGAATCATCTGTGGGGCCAGGGATTGAACTTGCACTGAGGTGGCTGCAGCTAGCTTGCAGTGCTGTGCTTTAACCAGCTGCGCCACCAGGGAGGGCCCTCCAAAACAGGTTTTTCTCAATATTTTGTTGCTGGAAAAATAAACAGCCATGGTGTATTTTTGTTCACACAGATGGCCTCCTCCTCTTACTCTCCTCCAGAGGATATGGAGGAAGGATGGAACAGGGACGAATCTTATGCAAGTTTCATTTGTCCATTCTTTCTGGTGCCTTCCCTGTATTTCTGTGAGGGCATAAATTTCTTTCGAGAGAGATGGCAGAAGCAGAAATGGGATGTGCAGAGGAGAGGAGAGAGAGGGGGCAGGTTTCCCCAGCATGGGCTGGGCTCCCGAGTCAGCACTGGCACGTGGGTACAGTCAGTTCTGGCTCCACTCTGTGTGTGGTGTGCAACTGCTTGGAAATCCCTGATGAATGACCAGGAGGAGCCCGGAGATGAGTGTTATAAGACACTGCTGCTAACTACGCTGGCTTCCCAAAGGATTTTGCAAGGGTTCACAAAAGTAGAAAGGATAACCTGAACCCTGTGAGTCTTTTATGATCAGAGAGATTACTGCGGTGCTTTGCCACAGCCTAAGGGTGTGGAACAACGAGGCCATTGTGGGGCCAGGCATTCATATTGGAGATAAAATATTAGCTGGGTGGTCCAGGATAATGAAGGCATTTATGACTCCAGCTAAGCATATGTATGTCAGGCTGATCCACAGATTACCCTTACAGAGTCTGGGCTCATGCAGTCTTGGAGGGATGAGGCCGGCTGGCTATAGATCTGGGATAAAGGGGCCAATGATCAAAGCAACTCAGGAGGACTAAAGAGCTGTTTATCTGTGACCTGGGGATACAATGGAATGAGGAAGACCTTGCATTAAAAACTGGGGCTGGTTTCCAAGAGCCTCCTTAAAAACTCTGAACTTCAGAGAAAATGCTCTTGATCCAGCACTCAGAGGGAAAACTCAACACCAGAAAAACAACAGGCGGCTGTGCAGGGCTTGGGAAGCTGGGTGACCCACTGACCTGAAAACATGTCCACTGTTGGGAGGTGGGAGGCCATATCCCTGGCTTGGTTGAGACTAGATAATTGGCCTTGGATTAATCACCTTCATTTTTTACACCTGCTAGGGACAGAGGTTGACTGTGGGCTCTGAAGTTGTCAGGACCCCAACAATACACCATTCAAAGACTATGCTTGTGTTAATGGGCAGACAGAAGGATACCCCAGGAACCCAAACTGCCTGTTCTATATGGGTTCTACAATTCATCGCATAAAGACAAACATGCTCTTGGTGTATAAGACCTTCAATAAAATAGAACTTTAATACAATTAGTGTGCAGTAAAGAGACAATCACTGTGTAATAGAGAGAAGAGGAAGAATGTAGTTAAAATAGTTTCTCCATGAAACACCCAAAGTTATCTAACCCCTTGTGAATAAATGCACAGCCAAACAGGGTTGGCCCAAAGCAAGATCACTGAGGCCCAAAAGCTTGCCACAGATCTAAGGCACTTTCTGCAGGGGAACCATAAGAAAGGGGAAGAAGGGGCCAGGCAAGTCTGGAAGAATAAGAACAAACTCAAAATATGAGTCAAGATAAAGGCTGCCATAGTCAGCTTCTCCACAGGTCTCTCACCCATGGGGTCTATCTCTGTCAAGTGTTCCCTTCCATGTCCCTCAAGTCCCTGGTACCAATCCCAGGCTGAGAAGCAAACATGGCTTCGTCTTCACATGTCTCTTGGCTCCATGTGCCTTCTCCAGGTCTTTGCCTTCTAGTCTTCTTTCTAAATCTTCCCCCAGTCTTTCTCTAGCTCCTCACTGCTCAGCTCCACCCTTCTTGGGTGGGGTAGTGAATCTGGAAACTCCCTTTTCTATGGAAAGTTGCATGGTACACTGTTTCACTTGGCCATTGTTTTTGCCTATAAAGGATAATTTTAGGGCCAGGCAAATTACTTTTCTAATAATGCTAGATAAGTACTAGCATTTTTCAGAATATGAATATCAACTGTGCCAGGAGTCACACCCCTTCATCTGCCTTAAGAGAAAAAAATTTAAACATGCACAAGTTGATACGCTCTATACAAGAATACACCCATAGAAATATCCCAGGTGTGATAATGAGCATAGCCAGCATTCTCAGGACTAGCCTTATGCCCTCCCTTCCCTTTACTCTCCCAGTGCCAGCTACTCATGATTTTGCCTTCTGACACTCTCGATTAATTTTGCATCTCCTAGAATTTTACACAAATGGTATCAGAATGAATACTATACACAGGATGGTTTCTTTCACTGACCTCAATGATTTTAAGATTCATCCCTGTTGTGTGGATTAGTAGCTTGTTATTTTGAATTGTTCAGTATATACTACATTGTATGAATATATAGCAGTGGGTTTACCTGAATTTTGTCCAGTTTGCAGATTTTCCAAATAAAGCTGCTGTGAAGATTTATAGCCAAATCTTCTGTTTGAATGTAAATTTTACTTTCTTTAGCAATTGAATATCCAGATCACGTGGGAAGGAATATCGTTTTTTTTCAGGATCTGCCAAATTATTTTCCAAAGTGGTTGCATCATTGTACATTTCTATCAATAAAATGATAGAGTTCTTTCTGATTGCTTCATATTCCTGTCAACACTTGTTATATTAACTCTTTTAAATTTTAGCCATTCTTGGCCCTCCCTGGTGGCACAGCGGGTTAAAGCGCATCACCAAAAAGCTAAAACCACTTCCGCATGAGTTCGATTCCCGCTTGCCCCGGAGGTGACCACATGGCGTGGCAGACCTCTCCTGACCCGCCTGCTGCTCCCCTCAGCAGTGTACTTCGTTGATCTGCCTGTTCTACTCCCCATTCTGTCTCTGGCGAAGCCTCTCGCCGCCCCTGAGCCTCTGGCCTGTACCCCAGTTCTGTATGCACAAATAAATAAATCTTTAAAAAAAAAATTTTAGCCATTCTTGTAGTTTTGTAATAATATCTGTTTGATTTTAATTTCATTTCTCTAATAACTAATAATGTTGAATATCTTCGCATGCTATGTTTGCTAATTTGAAATCTTTGGTAAAGTGTCTGCTCAAATCTTTTGTCCATTTTTAAAAAACTGAGTTGTTTAATCTTGATATTGAGTAACAAAAATTGTTTATATGTGGTCTCTATACAAATCCTCTTTGGATATATGTTTTATGTTTTGCAAATATTTTCTTCCCTTTTTTTTTTTTTCCATCATGGAGGCCTTTTGAGAACTGGGAAGTTACAGCTCAGATGGCAGATGGTGGAACTAGGCCCATGTGTTTCACTCTAGAGTTTTAGCACCTGCTTCTTTTGCTACTTTTATCTCCATTCTATTTCATCACAGTGAGGTGGAGACAGCAAGTCACCTTGAATTTCACCCCAAGCATTTTAAGGCCTTTACATACCACACCTTGTGTGTAACATTTTACCTGAATATTATACTTTCTTACCTTCTGCCTGAAATTGGGACACTTGGTTATCTCAATGGCCCAGGACTCTAGAAGGAACATTTGGGGTGGATGACAGAAGAGCAATCGACTGTTGAACATCTGCCAGTACAACCAACAACACATTATAAAGGAAGGAAGTGTTTATGCCTTGGTAAAAATTACAGATCAGGGCCCTCCCTGGTGGTGCAATGGGTTAGGATGCAGCACTGCAAGCTGGCTGCAGCTGCTTCAGTGGGAGTTCAATCCCTGGCCCTGAGGTGACCCACATGGTGCAGCAGACTTCTCCTGTCTCCTGTCTCCCCCACTACCCTCAGCAGTGTACTTCAGTCTATCTGCTCCCCACTCTGTCTATGGTGAATCCTCTCACCCCCCCCCCATTCCTTTGGACTGCACCCCCGTTCTTGTATCCACAGATTAAAAAAAAAATGAAAGTTAGAGTTCAGCTGTGGTGTCAGTCTACTCTCAACTTCAAATAGAGACAATGGTGCTCTCCTCCCATGATTCATTCCCTTGTTTGGTAACATTCAGGGACAAGTGTATCAATTCACCATATATGCTTTAAATAGACACAACTTTACTTGGCAATTACAGATCAATAATAAAAAAAAAAAACAATCTCACATAATAGCTAGGTTTTCTTTTTTTTAACGTCACGAAGTGCGCCAGTCTGTGGGACTCCACACAACCACTCAAGACACTATAGTTGTGCTGACTGAGTTGTGCTCAGCTGATCTCTGTGGGCCGAGGAACACACCTCAGTTGTGTGGAATGTCAGGCCTGCAAGTGACCCACAGAATCTAGTCCCCAGATTATTGGTATTGCTATTTTCATTGTCTATGGTTCTGCTTAGTTCTTTGCAGCACTATCACTACTTAGTCTAGCATGGCTCTGGTAAGTGGGTCTGGGCTCCTTCTCCTGTACTGTTGAGATCAGAGGGAGGTGCATACCTCTGGCGCTGCTTTATTTGGGTTCCCTAAGAAGCAAATTGTGAAAAAAACAAAACAACACAAAAAACTTGGCACAAAGCACAAAGCATGTGTCACATGGCACCAAGCAGGTTTTCTATGCTCCGGGCAGACAGGAAGAGGAGTGCCTGGGGGCCCTCAGTAGCTTTGCAGTCTTTCAAGTGTTCTTTCTACAGTGGTAACTAGGTGCAGAGCAGAAAGGAAGGCCAGAGGGCTGAGGCAGAGAGACATCCCAGCCCCAGCCCCAGCCCCAGGGAATCTTAATCTGGGGGAGGTGGGGAAGGGGGTGGAATCTTACTCTGGGCTCCCTGGGTCCTGGCCCTTGCATGCTCTCCTCTCTGGTCTCCGCACTCTGCAGCTCCTGTGCTCTGCTGCCTCCTTTCTATGCTCAGTCTCTGGCTCAGGCACGCCCACTCACACAAGTCCAAACCACTGGCCAGGTGCCCTCCTCAGGCCCACGTGTAAGACCACAGATATCAATCACTGATGCTAATGGCGGGAGGAGTGGGGGAGAACCCATCACTCCCATTAACCCTGCAGAGTAAGTAGATCATCCCAGGAATGGGGAAGAGAGAGGGAAAGGGTGGCAGCAAGTACAGGGAGTGTTAATGAGGAGGCTAACCTGTGGCAAACTGTGGCACAATCCCCCAGGGAAGGTCTCAGGATGACTCCTTAAAAGTGGCAAAGATTGGGCCCTCCCTGGTGGCGCAGCGGGTTGGAGCACAGCACTGAGAATCTAAAGCCGCTTCCGGATGAGTTCGATTCCCGCCTGCCCCGGAGGTGACCACATGGTGTGGCAGACCTCTCCTGACCCGCCTGCTGCTCCCCTCAGCAGTGTACTTCGTTGATCTGCCTGTTCTGTTCCCCACTCTGTCTCTGGTGAAGCCTCTCGCCGCCCCTGAGCCTCTGGCCTGTATCCCAGTTCTGTATGCACAAATAAATAAAATCTTAAAAAAAAAAAAAAAGTGGCAAAGATTGGAGCCTTTGTGGGTCTGAGGATACCAGCTGGGGCTTGTAAGCCACCTTCCTCCATTTCGAGAGTCTGCCTCTGAGATTTCTCCTTCAAGGCTTCACTGCAAAAGAATCACTGGCCTAGATGGTGGGTTTAGTCTGATCAGCTAGGTTTCTACTTACCTATTTTAAATGCACCATGAGTTGGCAATGTTTGCAGTGCCAGAGTCCTGGCAGGTAATCACAGAACACGCTTTGATTCAAACTCTACCAGAAGCAAATCTGATGTGGTTCTTTTGGGGTGTAATCATCTAAACTCATTTTTGTTGGGCTGAAGGGACTGATTCTTGTTTATAAAGACTCTGCTGTGCCACGCCAGGGCATTGGCTAAATTCTGTCATGGATCAATAGAGAGTAATGCTGTGAGGAAAGTGGAGCAGCTCAGACTCAGGCACAAGCTTCTATGGCAAACTTCTACGGCTACCACCTGGGGCCTCGTTTTTCTCCTGAGTTCCATTGCCCCACATGAGAATAAGTTATTGCAAATGGTGCATGAGGCACGCACACCTGGGATTACAGGCACCTGGGCCAAGGAGCATGAGCACAGGGCAGACACAGACAGAGAGGCCAGAGAGCTTGAGATGCATGCAACCACAGGGAGAGCCGCCCAGGCAAGAGATCGCGATGAAGACGAGAGATTGGAGAGAAGCTAGAGAGAGAGCATGGAGATCACAGGGGCTGGGAGGCGCCATGGCTGGCTGCCTGCTTGTTGGTCTGCCGCTATTTAGTACCCTGCTTCAACATTAAAGGCTTGTCAAACCTACTGAAGGCTCTGAGATCCTTGATTCATTGGCCCAAATCAACAGTGAACCTGTTCGATCTGGTATAGTTTGCCACTACAGATACCAGTCATAAGTTGCTACTCCTTTCTGTGTATGCATCACCAAACAGATCGACACTTAATGAAGCAACGGATATTTTTAGTGATTTTATCATGAAATGTCTCGTTTGTTACACGGGATGGCGGATTACTGCAGAACATTAGAGTAATCCCTTGCAGCCTCGTGAAAGTCCACAAAGGAATTTAAGCAGTTGGATGCAAGCTAGCTTAACAGTAGGAGTAGCTTAAAATGGCCCAATTTCTCAGAAGATATTGTTTCAAAGCTTGCAGTGTGGACTTCTGAACTTGCTCTGCTCTGAAAATAAAGTGTAGATTGTGACAAGCCCCTGTTTCTAATCCTTAGATTCTTTCTGACTGAATGTTTCTGGATCTGGGCTTTTTTTCTTGTTGCTGTTTTTCCGTTTTACACCGTTGACTGTTTTTGCTTGTTTTTGTCCCTTCTTCAGCAATACTTCTGATTTGCTACATAGATTTAAGCCAGCTTGAGTAGTTTTTCATTTTCCAGACTAATTAACCTCAGTGACATTAACTTTCCTATGTAGGTTAATTGATTGCCACATTCCTTTATTTAGAAACTTTATGAGTGGATTTGTGTGACCAACTGTAGTACCAGCAAGGCATGGGACAGGTTCTCCATGGATTTGGCCAGATAGGTAAAGGAGATTTTTTCAGTGGTTTTTGAGGCTTTTAATGATGTTTCTGCCCCATTTATAGTGAGGGAGTCAGGAGGCTGGCAGGCCTCCTAGACCCCAGCAAATCTTACTGGGTCTCGTGACCTCTAATGTATCCTGCTGCTCCTGCCTCCCCAACCCTGCCACCCCCTCCTCTGCTGTTGTGTTCATCCTCTGTGATGCCACCCTTATATGCCCAGCCTCTAGGCTCTGGTGTGCTCACTTACATGTGCCCACACCATATTCCAGGTGTCTGCCATCAGGCATGCGTGTAAGACCACAGATGTCAATCATAGATGCTAATGGTGGGAGGACAGAAAAAATGATGGGAGGCAATATACTTCAATCAGTCTACTAATGTAAAAATCCAGAAACACCCATCAGTCACACTCAGAATAATATTTGACCAAATATTGGGGAATTCTGTGATTTAATCAACTTGACATAAAA
Source organism: Condylura cristata (assembly GCF_000260355.1). Lineage (NCBI taxonomy): Eukaryota > Metazoa > Chordata > Mammalia > Eulipotyphla > Talpidae > Condylura > Condylura cristata. The sequence goes on along the minus strand of NW_004567123.1, from coordinate 4,043,533 downwards.
TTAACCATTACAGTGCATATGGGGTGCCTTTGTTTACTAACCCACCGTCTATTGATGAACATGTAGTTATTTCTATTCTTCTGCTCTTGTCAGAGCTCTATGATGAATAGTCTTGTGCATACATTACATTTGTTTGCAATTGCCTTAGTGAGGAGCAGTGCGATTTCAAAGGGTGAAAGTATATGTAATTGTTCCTCCCTGGAGGCTGCACCAATTTGCATTTCACCAACAATGTTTGAAAGCACTTGTTCTATGGGGCAACAGATGCCCAGTGTAGTTCAAAGATGCACAATTATCCTTGGCCATGGAAATGGTCAGTAGGAATTTTTGAGAAAAGATAGGAAAGAGAAGTGTTCTCTTCTTGGGAATTGCTTGGACTCAAACCTTGAGTTACCATGTAGAGAACACCTTGTCAAGGACACCAACAAAAATGGAGCAGTGCCCAGAGGCTGAGAAAAGCAAAAGATAGAATCCTGGTGGACTAGTATGCTATCAATCTAGTCAGGCCTGAATCAGAAGCTGCTTCTGCACTTCTCATTTATGAGGGAAAATACTCAGGTTTTAAAAGTCAAGCAATTTACTTTTCCTGCAATTAGAAGAGTCCCACCAAATGTGGCTTGTTGCATGATACATGATTTCTGCCTTCAAGGCTTTTTAAACTTAAAAATGGAAGAAGAATTAACACATGGAAAACAATGAGGGAACAATAGAAGACAGAATATCATCAGGTGCTATATTTTATATTATATCCTGTGAGTCTCATGAGTCCTTCAGAAGTTAGAAAGGGGGTCAAGAGAGGAGAGATCATGCAGTGGGTCTTGTGGTGACAGGATTTGGAAGGGTAGGAAGTCAAAATGTTGCACTATCTCTTACTTGCCATTTGAGATCTGAAGTGTTCTAAATGCCAATCATTTTTGTAGAGTTCAGGCAAGCTCATGTTGAATGTGAAGATGCAGAAATAAAAAATTGTTTCATTTGCAAATACTGGCAATTTTACCTCTTTTCCCATTTGAATTCCTCTCATGTCCTTTACTGTCTAATTGCTCTGGTCAGAACTTCCAATACTATGACAAACAGCAGTGGTGACAGTGGACATTCTTGTCTTGTTTATGATCAGAGTGGAAATATTTGCAGTTTTTTTTTTTAACCATTGAGTATGATGTTGACTGTGGGTTTGTCATATATGAGATGGACCTTGAGGTGATTATGTTAAGTGAAAAAAATCAGGAAAGATAGGCTTGGATGGTTTCGCTCATCTGTAGAATATAAAGAATTTATTGGTTAGCAGAGGGAACAGGGGGAAAGGAGGGAGTAGGGGAAGGAGTCAGAGGGGCTATTGATGCTGGATGGTTGGTGGAAGGGGACTGGAACTTGTACACATATGAAGGAGCAAAATTGCAATCTCAAAATTATAAAATTGTTTGATTTGGAGATGGAGTCTCTGCTTCTGCCAGAAGTCACCTTGGTGTGCATAGGAGTTTGTATGAAAGACAAGCATCTGTGTAGTGACTGTGTCAGAGAAGTGAGGCAGGGGTGGGGGTTGGGGGGTGTTGTGTTTTCTGAGATCTGGGCTTTAAGAGCCTGCTTCAGGTAACCCCACAGGCACTTGCAAGTTACCCATCTCATGAGCAGCTGGGAAAAGATAGGATATTTGAAACACTTTTGACGTGTAAACTTTACAAGTCCCTTATCAGCCCCCTATTTATCACCTCAGCAGGACTGATTCAGAACCAGTCGGACTGGGACCCATATAAAGTTATTTGATCAAGAGGACAAATAGGGCATTATCCAAGCTGGGCTGCTCTCTGCTGGCCCTGTGTGTACCTGGCTTGCCCCAGAGCAAAAATCCATCCTCTAGTCTACATAAAAATGTCCACTTCAGATCCTGCTCCCAAAGGGTGAGTCTAAGACAAGGATCTGAGTTTGAGTCACGTGGATAATTAGAAGGTCATCTGGGAGGTGGTGTGAGGGAGTGAGGGATTGAGGCAGGGGAGCCAATGAAGGATATGTCAATGAGTGACTTTACTGTCGCAGGTTATTGGGCCACTCCTACCAGGCATCTCTGAGTGATGCGTGAAGCACCTCAGAACTGCCCCACAAAGTAGGGGGGAATCTAGTGTATCTATTGGCCAACTGGTTGAACATCGCCCTAGGGGCCTGACAGTTCTGGACTGCGTGCAGTCCCTGGGTAGAGAAGAGAAAGGCAGGCAGGTGCTGGTAGAGGAAGCTATTAGTGTGCATCTGTACAGCTCACCCATGCACCAGATCCCACCAGAAACTGGTGGGATGCAAAGCACACCCAAATATCTTCTTGAGTGTCTTCCCTCCTAAGAGCTCCCACCCAACATACGCTTAACATGGTTGATCAGACTGTTCAACTACCTCTCTTCTCTTTGCACATCAAGGTCTGGATGACTTCCATTCAGAGCGCTAATTGTTCTCCAAAGAGAAAATGATGATTACCCCCTGAAACTGCTGGCTTTGGGAGGGTTAGCAAGGAATTCCACTCAGGGTCTCTACATGAACACTCTTGTCACTCCTTCTGGAGGCTGATGCATGGGGCCCAGGTAGCTGGGCTGACTCATTTTTTGCTTATGCCACTCCTGACAGGGCTCAGAGCTTTATCTTAGGCATCTTGGCAGAGTCAGGCAGAATCCTCACTTAACTCTGGACAGTGGCTCTGGTGCTCACCCTCATGAAGGCCTTGAAGCAGGTTGGCTCTCTTTGAGTTTCCAAATATGATCCAATTCAGTGTTGCCCAGATAAACTGGTTGGGGGCTGGTCCTCAAGCAGTTCATTTACCAGCTTTGTAGAGATGAAGAGAAGCCTCTTCTGTCAGCTTGGGATAAGCTTAATCCTCTAAGCAGGATTGATCCAAAAATTTCCATACAAGCCAGCCTTAGGAGCAGCCATCTGGTTGGAAGGGGGAATTAGGGGACTTGCATTAGTGCTACATTTATAAAGCAAGCACCTTAATGTCACTTTGTTGTATATTAATTTAGAATGGCTTTGTGGAGGAGATATTACAGGGCAATAAAAGATGCCAACCTAGGGCTCCTTATTCCTTGTGAACGGATACCTACAAATAGACTTTGTCAGGAATGTGATATGGGATGGACAGAGCAAATTCAGAGAAGACCTTGACTTTCAGCCACCAAAAGTGACCTAACCTATTCTAGTTTTGTTTTCAATGAGTGTGTTTTTGCAGGCAAATCAGGTTATATCTTTTTAGAAAGAATAACCATCACTCTTGAATGCAACTGAAAATCTGCTGTTTTTACTGTTCTAATTTTTGATAACTCCCTGGGCCAGGCTCTGCCATCCCAACCCCCAGTGGTGGGTACTATAGAACTGCCTCCATCTGTTTAGCTGTGAAACTATGCTTATCCCATCATTAACTGATCTGGGAGCTTTCAGAATTTAAAATTCTCAGTAGTTCACTGAATGAAAATAGATATTTTGCCAGCAATTTATCGTTAGAGAGAAACATTGGATATTTGGAATCAGCAAATAGGAAGGTGGGGAACTGTCTGAACACAGATGAAAATTTTCCTCTACAGGATAAATGTGATTTAGTGCATTTTGGAAGTGGGACATGTTCTTTTGCCAGAGCCCTACCTTTTAAGACACAAACGATAATACATCTTTTATGGAGAGTAAAACGAACAAGTCTGCCTAAGGTGAGGGAATGTATTGGTAAACTTGGTGCCCTGTGGAATGATTTACTTTGTTCCGGTCTCTAAACAGCCAACATGGAGATGCTTCTTTTTATGTAGCTCAGCCCCTGAAAGTCCTCAGAGAGTTTTGTGGACAGAAAATTGGCCATTTCAAGGCATACTTTATAACAGTGCCAGTCTCTTGACTTTTAGTGCTGATGACTGAACTACATCAGACCACTGAAGTGTCACTGGATGAAAGAAAATCCATTTGAAGATAAACCTGACAATTTTGAATATTCATACAGAAGGCAGAAAGTTAATCCCACTTACAGAACAATTCCAGCTTCAAGTACTACATCCCTTTGTCTCCATAAAATACTGGAACTTTCTCAAACATCCCAATAATCCAAATCCAGATAGTAAACCATTGAAAGAAGTTTTCAATGGCTGTTTATAAAAGTCACTTCAGATCAATAAAGGAATCTAATTTGTTGTAGACATGTGCAGACGAGCACATGTTCTTTATCATTGCTATTTATTTTATAAATTTGAGCTTCATATTTTTAGTCATAAAGTTTAGGAACATCTTACTGATATGAATTCCTACTCAGTTGTGACTCCAAGGTTGATGAGTTGTGTTAATAGCCAAAGATGGGCCTCCCTGGTGGTGCAATGGGTTAAAGCACAGCATTATGAAGTTACCACAGCCATTGCAACACAAGTTCCATCCCTGGCTCGGGAGATGGCTTACATGGTACAGCAGACCTCTCCTGACCCACACACTGCTGCTCTCAGCAGTTTATTTCAGTACAGTTGCCTATTCTGCTCCCCAAACTGTCTCTGGTGAATCCTCGCCACCCCTGCACTTCTGGCCTGTACCCCAGTTCTGTATGTATAAATAAACCCTTTAAAAATATGTCAAAGATGACAAATTTTTCAAGTCCAGTTGTATAGCATTAAAACTGAACAGGGTGGGGCCCTCCCTGGTGGCGCAGCGGGTTAAAGCACTGCACTAAGAAGCTTAAGCCACTTCTGCATGAGTTCGATTCCTGCCTGCCCCAGAGGAGATCCACATGGCTCTGCAGACCTCTCCTGACCTGCCCGCTGCTCCCCTCAGCAGTGTACTTCGTAGATCTGCCTGTTCTGCTCCCCACTCTGTGTCTGGGGAATCCTCTCACCCTCTGCATCTCTGGCCTGTACCCCATTCTGTATGAATAAATAAAAAAACTTTAAAAAAAAAAACAACTGAACAGGGTTTGAAATATTACTCCTTTACAAAACATGTTAGTGTTAAAATGAGTGCAATGGGCAGAAGAGTAAGTGTTTTAGGGTGGCTCTATGCAGGTATATTATTTGTTTCAAAAAATAAAAAAATAAGAGACCCAGCACAATAGTGAGATAAAGTTGCTAATCATGTGACAGCTGGCTTTACTTTCACATTCAGCTTAAAACTCTCAGTTAACTCTTAGGAGCTCCCGCAAGTGCTGCAGGGAAGGCATTTCTTTAAAAAGTTCCATCTGTCTGCCTCAGCTTCCCAGGTGCTACCCACATCCTTCTGTCAGCTTTAACATATCGGCCCAATCTCTTCACTTCACTTCTCTTCTAGTACTCCTCCCATTGACTCCAGCTTCTGGAGGAGACAGCCTTCAGCTTTAGGAGAGACAGAGCTGGGGTGTGGGCTCAGCACCCCCTGTGACTGTTACAGGGTAGCCCAGAGCGGACTGGGCCGCCTGTCTCTGTGGCCTCACCTGTGCGCTCACAATTCAGTTATACTGCTCACATTTCAGTTATACACACAAAAGGGTCAATAATGGGTTTATTTACAAAAGGGGAAAGGAATAGGAAACAACCCAGGGAAAGAGAGTGGGATACAAAGTAACTGGAACACCTTATGGCTAGGCTGACTGAACACACCAAGTCAGGTAGTCCCGAGAGCCATTTCCCAAGCGAGAGAGCAAGAGATGCAATCGCACCCTATTTATCCCCCAAATGTCCCAGAATTCCTGCTAGCTCCACCCTTGGGTCCTCACAGTTCTCTCCCTGGTACTGCTGGGAGTTGTAGTTTACAATCACTGGAGTAGGGTGTAGGGTCCAGAAAGCTGGAGTAGGGGTTGGCGTCCATAAGACTCTGCAGAGTTCCATTAGGATATCCTTCCCCTTAACATGGCTACCCCAGTTGCTGCTTGTTAGGTGGATCTGGGTCCACTGCTTACTGGGGTGCCACCAGCTCTGGGATCTCATTGGAGAGACTGTGCCATCTGGCACAGCAGCTTTTGATTTGGACTAGTGACAACATGGACACTACTGTGAGTGTGTGTGGAGAGGATAGTTGGCTGTTTGTGGTCTTAGCAACATTTTCCTTCTTCCCAATCCCTCTTTGGAAATAAATCTCATTGTTGCACCCTGACCTTGTGTAGTGCATTGTCATTTGAGCTCATGGTTGAAGAAACTCATAGGCCATGATATCCCTCAAAACTTTTCACTATTTCACAAATGACTTCCCAAGGCCTCAGAAAATAACCTACAGTCCTCAGACCAGTGAGGTTAAAACTGACACACCACATGGCTCCCCAACATCCATTCTCCATTTATGTCTCACAACACTGACTTTATTCTAAGAAATGATACCTCTACCCAAGAAGATGACACTTGCCAGTGTCCCTTGCAAACAGGGTTGGCCTATGAGTTGTACCCAGAGGTCACAGAGACTTCCATAATAAAGCTAGTTTAGGGGCACTAACACATCGGGAGGGGGCTGACCTGTTACCTTGATTATCCTTTTTTTCAGAACTGGATCTAGAACATGAACAAGGTGTTAGATTCCTGCTGTCAATGTGTGGCCTTGAGTCTAGAGAAACAGGAAAATAGGCAAAATCTAGGTCCCTGATGCTGCATTGAAAGCTGATCTCCTGAATTCTTAGCCATAAGAGAATTATCACCTAATATTTTTGAGCCTCAGAATTTAGATCTCTGTTATAGCTGCTGACCCAGTTGCTAATGATATGGTTGGTACTGAGGGATCTCTAAAGTTGACCTCAATCTTTCCTTCCATCTTTTGCATAACTTTTCTCTCAATCTTACACAAGATGTAACCATATATACACTTATTCAGATTCCACCTAGACTTACCAGTATGCCAGTTCCTTACCAGTATGCCAGTATCTTCTCCTTCCTCCCACAGAAGGTTTAATATCATGAGTGAATTCTTCTTCTAGTGTCTTTTTCTCCCCAGTAGATATTATACTTTTATTTCCATCCATACTTTAAAAAAAGCATCCTTGTTTATTTTTTCACAATATAGGATTTCTTCCCTTAGGGGTAGCCACCTTAGTCCTCTACCATAGTCCATTGGGCTCTGTCCCTCTCCCATCCCCCACTTTGTACTCACCCTTCTCCCTATACTTCCCTCCTCCCTCCTTAGTGTCTCAGATCACTGTCTGTTTTCATGGACAGTCTTTTTTTTTTTTTAATTTATTTATTTATGCAGAAAGAACTGGGGTATAGACCAGAGGTGTAGGAGCGGTGAGAGGATTCACCAGGGACCAAGTGGGGAGCAGAACAGGCAGACTGATGAAACACACTGCTCAGGTGAGCAGTGAACAAGACAGGAGAGGTCTACTGCACCATGTGGTCACCTCCCTGGCCGGGGATCGAACTTGTGTCAAAGTGGCTGTGGCTAACTTCTTAGTGCTGTGCTTTAATCTGTTGTGCCACCAGGGAGGGTCTTCAAGGATCAGTCTATGGTTTGTCTTTGTTCCTTAGTTTGGTTTCTCTGTATTCTTCATATAGAAAAATCTTCCTGTGTTTTTCTTTCTCCTTATTTCTCACTTCATTTAGAATGATTCCTTCCAGTTCCATCCACATTGCTGCAAATGGCATGAGTTGATTATTTTGACCACTGAATAGTGTTCCATTATGTATATGTGCCCCATCTCCTTGATCCACTCATCTGTCTGGGGCATATGGTTGTTCCCATGTCTTGGCTATGTATATAGTGCTGCATTAGACACAAGAGTGCAGTTTTCCTTTCAAATTGTATTTTTGTGTTCATTGGGTAGATTTTTAGGAGTAGAATTACTGGGTCATATAGTAGGATTTTGAGGAATCTCCACACTTCATTCAATAGGGGCTGAACCAGTTTACACTCTCATCAACAATGTAAGAGGGTTCCTTTTTCTCCACACCCTCACCAGTAGTTGTGTCTGGTTTTTGTTTTAAATCAGCCAGTTACAGGTGTGAGGTTTGAAGTGGTATGTCACTACAGTTTTGATTTTCATTTTCCTGCTGATAAGCTGGCTACCTGTATGCCTTCTTTGAAGAAGTGCTGATTTAGCTCTTCTGCACATTTTGATTGGGTTGTTTGTCCACCCAATCTTTAAGCATTGTGAAGAATGTGAATCCTGGCATCACACTCTCTAGTCCTACCTCTTACTACCTGTAAGATCTTAAGAAACATGGGGGCAATGAAAGTATCAAACTTACTGTTTGGAAAGAAATCACATTGCACAAATTTGGAGAGTAGCTTGGTAGTCTGAACTTAGAAATCCAGACCAGGGACTTGACCTCATTTCCCCAAAACACTGCTATCTCAAAGCTCCAAAATCTAAAGGAGACTTGTTTCATTTCTCTTTTCTTTGGGTTTCCTATATACAAAATGGTGAGCAATGATTTAATTAAATGAAAAAAGAGAGCACTTAAAAATTTTAAATATTTGTTTCAGTCTAACAGTATATGCAGTGATGAATGCACTGAAAAGTCACCCAGGAACTGATAAGAGACCTAATTCCCTGCTTTCACAGATGCCAGCTATCATTTTCCTGTTAAAATGACTAGCCTGTTCTCTCTGGCCTGTGCTGAAACAATACCTTTGTGTATGTTGCCAGCATCTAGCATATTTGTTGCATTTTTTTATTCCCAGATTTTATCAATCTGCCCTAACACAGGGGCAGAGAAACAAAAGGCCTATCATGTATTTTCATTTAGAAACAAGTTAAAAAGTAAAAGACAGATACCAAATGGTTTTACTTATCTTTAGAATATTTATAAAGCAAAATACACACACTGGTAAAGTAAAGCAAATCTTAGACTCTGGGAAAAATATACTTGTTGCCCAGAGGGAATGTTTGAGGGTGGGGTGGGGAGAGAAAAGCAGAAGGACAGGGATCCGTCTGTGGCCTGGCGCTTTGGTGGAAGGGGATGAAACCCACACACAGGGAGGTATAAAAATGTAACTCCAAGTTAACACAGGTATGTAAATGACTGGCAAGTTAATTGCCAAAAAAAGCTCTCTATTATTTTCAAAATACATACACCAGGATTCAGGTAAATGAGCACTGTGCTGAGGAGGGAGATGAGTTTGGACTCAGCTCCCAAGAATCACTCCAATGCTCCAGGCCATGGTGCATGAGCACTGTGGATGAGGTGGGCTTGTCAGTTTTCTTTCATAGAGATGAACTTTTTTTTTTAATTTTACTTATTTTTTAAATAAACATTTATTTGTATTTATGCACACAGAACTGGAGTACAAACCTGAGGTGAGAGGATTCACCAGAGACAGAGATAGAGACAGACAGAGGAACAGAACAGGCAGATCGACGAAGTACACTGCTGAGGGAAGCAGCGGGCAGGTCAGGAGAGGTCTGCCATGCCAGGTGGGTCACCTCTGGAGCCAGGGATCAAACTTGAATTTGCACTGAAAGGGCTGCGGCCCACTTGCAGTGTTGCGTCCTTGTCCATTGAGCTACCAGGGAGGGCCCGAAACTTTTCCAAGAACTGGGGTATAGGCCAGAGGTGTAGTGCTGGGTGAGAAGATTCACCAGAGACAGAATGGAGAGCGGAACAGATGGATCTACTGAAATACACTGCTGATGGGAGCAGTGGCCGGTCAGGAGAGGTCTTCTGTACCATGTGGTTCACCTTCCTGGCTGGGGAATCAAACCCATGCTGCAGTGGCTGGTGAGAGACTGATAGCACTGTCTTTAATCCCAGCGCCACCAGGGAAGCTCATTGATGAACCTTTGTTTTAAGGGCTTGGTAATGTTATGACATTACCTCAGTCTCTGGAAAAAGAAGCAATGTAGTAAGTGGAGTGGCTTACTTACCAGAGCTGGGCTTTCTACAAACCATTGTCAGTCTGAACTGCTCTGTGCTAAGAAAATTGCTTGTCACATAGATAAAGGCTGCTTGAAGGAAGGAGTGAGTCCTTGGATGAATCAGCATCTGGCTTCCAGCAAAATGTTCTCTATATATGAACTCTTTCCATTTGTGACAACATGGATAGAAGTGGAGAGGTTTATGCTAAGCAAAATAAGTCAGAAGGAGAAAGACAAATGCTAGGTGATTTCACATGTGGAATATAGCAAAACAAATCAAAGGGTCAAACAAAGCAAAGCCAGTAGCAGCCCTTAGAAATCTGACTGTGGAACTGAGGCTACAAGGTGGGGAGTGGGAGGGGGGATTACAAGAAGGAAGAGGGAACAGTGGGCAACAGTGGCGGGCTGAGGGTGCCTTGGTGGTGTGGTATGGTGATATGAAGAGGGGAGAGCCTCTGCTTTGACTTACACACAGTGTTGTCAACCAGTGTCACCTCAATTAAAAATGAAGTCACCTACTATGTGTAAAATTGCCTTTTATAATTCCTAACAGCCAATCAAGATACAAAATATTATAATGCAAAAATAAATTAACCCATACAAATAAAAAGACCTAGAAGATTACTAATGAATGGATGTGAGATCCAACAAATTTCTGGGAAACGGGAAGTATAAGAAGTGTGTTGACTGACAAAACAGAGAATCTGGTTCACTCTAAGAGATAGGGGACCTGAGTGTTTATCTGTATCACCAGGGATTTCAGACTTGGGGATTGACAGGGGAGTAAGGGATGAGTTTGAACACAGTGGAGTGGAAGAATGTTCTTACAACAATTGCTCCTGTGGGTTCCTACCTCAGTTGTACAGGACCCCCATCAAAACCTGGGGGACCTTCTCTAAAGAAGGAATGGACAGAGAAGGGCATGCTTTCTTGGATCACATATGGATGGATGTGGCTGCAGCTGAAGTAAAATCTTTCTAATCTGGTCTTTACAGATTGTACAACTTGACAGTTGTCCCTAAACTACTCAACTGTATCATTAGTTCCCAACACTAAAATTAGAATAAGGTCAGGAGGACTTGTTTACAAAAGCCTATTAGAGGTTCTTCTGAAGCACCACCTCAGACCCTTTGGGCCAATCAACTAATGTAAACTCATTGTCAAAATAGACATGTTTATATTACAGACAGGAACTCTCTGGTCTTTTGACCCACCCACTGCAATGCTGGCCACACAGGTCTTTTTGCAGGTACAATTCAGAAACTTACTGAATTTTATCCAATGAACATATTGTGTTGATCATCAGATGAAGTTACTGTGACCAATTGCTTGGGAGGGCTAAGCACATCATTATTTTTAAATAAAATTACATAAACTTATAATTAGATTGTATTAAAAATAAAGACAAGAGGCCCTCCCTGGTGGCGCAGCAGGTTACAGCACAGCACTGAGAAGCTAAAGCCACTTCTGCATGAGTTCGATTCCCGCCTGCCCCTGAAGAGACCACATGGTGTGGCAGACCTCTCCTGACCCGCCCGCTGCTCCCCTCAGCAGTGTACTTTTTCAGTCAGCCTGTTCTGCGCCCCACTCTGCCTCTGGTGAATCCTCTTACCGCCTCTGCACCTCTGGCCTGTACCCCAGTTCTGTATGCATAAATAAATAAATAAATAAATCTTAAAAAAAATAAAGACAATAAATATTCAAAACACATTGCTTTCTACCTATTTTACTATTGTATTCTTGAAGTTATCTATGTTGATTGTAGCTTAAATGGTGATGAAAACACCAATTAAGTTCCCTCTTTCCAAGTCTATTATATTTATATGTAGCAGTAAGATCGAATTGTCAAACATTTATCAGCACCTGCCAGGACCTCCCCTCACACCTAGCACATATTTTATCTTCTGTCCTGGAGCTTAATTGTCAGACTGAGTCATGTGCACCAGGAGATCATGCTCAGAGCTCATCACACAAACCTGAAAGTTCAGGAGTTCACACCTTGTGGAGTTAGATAAGTTCTTGCCTCTTTCTTCCCATGGACACCCCATCTAAGATCACAGTGTTTGAAACAGAGCAACCAACCATACTCAATGACAGCTACTATCGCTCTTCCTGGCAATGGCTCTCTCCTTAACCTTCATTCTCTTACTCCTTCCTCCTGGGATAAGTTCTAACATAAACAACATACTGCCTCAGGTTCTGCCTTCTAAGACATCAGGATAAGATAGAACCTAATAACCACTGTGAGTGTGGGGTGATAGGAAGACAGGGATGGTGGTGGCCAGCAGCAGGAAATAGTGGGCCCTCATTTGTCACCTCTGCCTTGAGGAGACCAGGGGAGGGAGCAGTCAGCTGTGCTGGGTGGTGAGTCTTTCTGAAAGTATCTGAGCGCTTCCATGGATTTGTTTCAACAACCTGAAACAACGCTCGTGGAGCAAGCCAAGAAATAAATTCCCAGGTCACATTTTGTTCCTTCTCTTCTCTCACAAAATGCCTTGTTACTAAAGCACGATCAGGAGCCAAAGAACAGAGGTCAGGGGGAAAGGAGAAATGAGGAATTTTCATTACATATCTGTCCATTAACACTCAGTGTAGAGCACACTTTTCCCTCTGGAGAGAAGCTAGTTAAGACACTGACCTACTCAGCAGTAAGCAGAGAGGAATCAATTGTGTGAGTGAGAAAGGCTGAAACAAAACAAGAAAAATCTGATTCTGGAAAAAGATAAACTGGGGACCAGGAAGGAACTTGAAAGCAAGCTTCTATTTATAAACAAGAACAGTGTTTTGAATAAAATGAGCAATCATTGAATAAAATAAAATGAGAGTTTTTAGAAATTAGAAAAAAAAAAAAAGATTTTACAGTCCTCCTCCTCATCTAGGAGACCCAGGACTTTGCCTACTGGATTGTATTGTTACTTCCTCCTAGTTCACATTCCAGACATCAAGCAGGAAAGTGGGGGCAGGGAGTGGTTGGGGGGCATGTATGGTTTGGCAAAGCAGAGCCTCAACTGGCCCCACGGGAGCTCTGGAGGTATGATATCTTCTTAGCATCATTCTGAACTGAATCAAGAGATTTGACCTTCATACTGCTAGACACTTGACTCAGCTTTCAAGAACAATCACAACCCAGGACATGATAGTGCCTCCCCCTTGAAGTCAGTGTTAAGAAGAGGAGGTTTCAGCTGTGATTGGTGAGCCGTGTCTCTCTGGCTAGGAGAACGAGCCTCACCCCTGAAGGGAACTGTGGGTGGTGCACCCCAGTATTCTCTTCAACCACCTAGAATAGAGAGTTGAGTCTACAGGTCTGGGGGGGAGGGGACAAGTTAGAAAAAGAAAATTAGAAACTATTTAAATTTTTTTCCTTTTGTATATGTTCACTAAAGCCACCTGTCATTGGGACCCATTTAATTTAAGGAACGAATTCAAAGAAATATACCACTCAATATAATGCTATTATTATGACTACGATTACTACTACTACAAGTACTACTACTACTACTACTACTACTACTACTGATGTCATTTTTGGAGTCATTGGGTTTGGAATGAGCATCCTTGGGATCCCTCTGGGAAAGGTTTCCCCAGAGCTCCCCTTTCAGCATCAAGTGGCAAGTTCCCAGGCGAGTTCTTCCATGAGACAGAGACTCAGTTATATTTAAAGAGCAGGTTTATAAGGGAAAGGCCAGGGGAGTAAAGGACACTTGCATAGGCACCAGCGGGCAGGAAGAGCTGCCCCGGAAGGGACAGGCTTGCTGAGAGAGGCCTGCATGGTCTCAGGCAGGTGGCCTTAGGAGAGTGGCCTCCAGTGAAAGAGGTCAGTGAAGAGATGTCCAGGAAGGTACAGGTCATGCGCAGGCAGGAGGCTGCTGCCCTCTGCCTGGGAGAGTGGGGAGAAAGCAGCACCTGCATAGGCACACGTGGGCAGAGGGCTGCTGACGTGGGCCCAGGGCAGAGACTGCAGTGATAAAGACTCCTTCTCTTTGTGATTCTGGGCTTGTTGCTGATTTTGAATAAACTATGTAGAATCTGAAAGGGACAGGAGATCCTACAAATGAGCTCAATCTCCGTATCTTTATCTTTCACCTTGTGGTCTGAGACACCCTACAGCAGTCTGCTACCTGCTTAGATCTTGTGCTTTGTATTATAGGCCCTGATGCCTAAGGATCTTGGTTTCTATAGCTGGGTCAATGGCTCTGCCAATCCCTTCCATCCCCAAGTCCCTGTGTGAGTGGTGTAGTGATGCTTCCTTTCTTTTCTTCCCTCCATCACTACTATCTAGATATATCAAAACTACACTCTTTAGGAAGTGAAGATCTAGATAGTCCTTCCATTGGTAGTGTTTGAGATTACGTAACTGTCTTCCCTTTTGCCCCTCTATTTTCTTTAAAAAAGAAAAAGTAAGAACAAGAGAAGGAGCTGAGTTGGTATAAGAAGGAGTTGCACTCTGAAGTATCTAGAGAAAATGTGTGTCCTGTGGAAGATTGTGGGGTGCCCCATGAATCACCACAAAGTGCTCCAACAGCCAAGAACTGTTCCCAAGGCTTATCCAGGCAGTAACTACTATTGTTTTTAAAAAGAGTAATTTTTTGATTAAGAAGATGCTCCAAAATATATTTCTTGCTGCCAAATGTGAAGAAATAGGACGGGGGCTGCACTCTGAAGTGAAAATTTGGAAAAGAGCAAGGTGCTATAGCGAGGTTTTGGGGAAGCGGAGCTGCACTGCTGGGTTGGTTACTTAAGTGGCCTTCTCCACGCTTCTCAGGTATAGCAGCTCTTCTCTAGTGCCCTCTGCTGGAAGATAACAACAACTATTTATTACGGATGGATAAGGAATATTTTTTTAGTTTGGGTCTTTTTCTGTTGGTGAATTTAAGGCACTATTTAAGTCCAGTGCCTCTCACAACCCAGCAAGCTGTGGGCTCTCAGAAGACACCCTAGAGGGCAGAGAGGAGAACTGCAGTCTGGTCTCAGGAAGGACTGAGGTAAGAATCACCTAGCCTGATACTGTGAGAGGCCAAGGGCAAGGCTCTCCCAGGGGGGTGATTAGCTGTCCTCAGGTGATAAATTAGTCACTGATGACTGAAGTACAGCTCCTGTTACCACTTGGGTTTCTGCCCCTCCTTCTCTTCTTGCTGAGGAAGTGATAATGAAATTTATTCTTGAAATCAAAGGAGCTAAGCATGTTATATTGAATGCAGAATTTATTTTTGGACCTGTCTTCTCAAGTTACAAGAAGTGTTATTCCTCAGAGTCCTCACTCAATATTATGCTTATGGAAAGCATTGGCTCCAAAAAAATTTCTCCATGTTGAAATAAAACTATCTTAGAATCATTACTTACCTGTTTGTTTCATAAATTATAAATTTCTTGAACTAAAGATACCTATGCCTCGTGGGTGTTCATATTTGATTACTGGAATAAGTGGATGGACAGATAGTCAAATGACATGTGGTTTCTTTTTGTTTTGTTTCTTATACATTTTAAAAAACACTTTGTTATGTCTACTTTATATACTCAAATGTGAACAAATAATTTTATAGCTTGATGAATTTTCTCAAATTAAACTGACTTCTGTGAACAGTTTCCTGATGCACAAGAACATTCCTGTATACCATCCATGTACTCCCACGAGTCATTATCCATCCCTAAAAGTGACAAAAAAAGTCTAACATGGGTTTGTTTGTACTTTTAGTAGAATTATTTAGAGTCTTTTCTCTCTCATTTTATCATTTATTTATAGTTCACTGTCCCTTGAAACTCATGTCAGTGGGTGCTCGTTGGTGGAAATGTGTCCATTTATGTGTTTGGTTTCATCTATTCATATCACATGAATAAAATTCACCCATACTGTTGTATGTGATTGTAGCTCAATCATCATTATAGTTCAGTGTCCCATTGTATCAACATACCATGATTTAGTTTGGATCTCTGAGAGTAGACCTTGAGTATGGATCTGAATGTAAGTAGCTTATTTGGGAGATGAAGGAAACCCTGGCAGATGAATGAGAAAGATGAATGAGAAAGGCAGTCAATAATGGGTGTGTTTTCAAGTAAGTTGCCATTGCAGACCACTGGAGCTTAGTCCCAATAGTATCTCTGGGAGACTGTATATGGATGCCCCAGAGGGATGAGGGAACTGGGGCAACCCCCTTCACTCATTGACAACAGGTTGCTGGATCAGGAGGGGGCTGCGTTCACTCCACAGCTCTCCAAATCCGTGTGAGGACAGGAAAAGGAACTCTGGTGTCAGAGAAAACTCTTAGACAAAGAAAGCCATCGAAGGCGGTTGAACTCTTGCAGGCAAAGAGGTGAAGGTGAAGACTGCTGGGTAAAGCACTGCCAGACTTGCAGAGATTGCTTCTATGTTGATAATTCTGTATTCAGTAAAGAACATTCTGGACCAGATACTGTAAGAACTTTGTTGTCTGCCTATCCTTCATGCCTTTCATTCTTTCCCACTTTTCCTTTGGGAAGCTATGCTTTACTTTATTATAGCAGCCTTAGTGGACCCATCAAGCCTGGCCAATGACCAATTCATGATTATTGCTATTCCAGTCAGATCCTCTCTGTGGGGCAAGCAGTGATAGGGGCTGACTCACTCACTCCAGGGTTTATCCTGGCTAATTGTCCACTAGTTCTCCCTCTCAAGATTCCTAGGACTGACCTGTTTCTGGCTACTTGCTATTTAAGGTTTTCCTTTGAGCTTGTGGACTATCCCATGTTCTTACTGAACTTCCTCTTATTGATTATATAAGTCCAGGTGCTCCAAGCTGCAAATATCAAGATGAAGTTCAGATTTCTAAAATATTTATTGGAGAACATGGGAAGGAAACTAGAGGAGGCTGGCAGGCCTTCAGACCAAGATGCTGGGCTGATCTCTGTGGAGGACATACGGAGGGAAGGGAAGAGGGAGCTAAGTGCAGTTTGCAAAAGGTTTCATCAAGTCTGATGAGAAGCCCTTAAGTTAAAATTGCCCATATTTCAAGAACAGACCTGACTTAAGGTCCCTGCTGTACTCAATCCTTGACTGAAAGCAGTTTGAGGAAAATATAACAAAGGATATGAAGTTGTTCTAAGCAGTTGTGTCTTTGGCCCATCACACTCCCTGCAGCAGGACACCTGAGAAGCACATTGTCACAGCAGCCATATTGCTTCAGTGAGGATGACAGAAACCAAATATCACAAACTGATCCCAGACCATTCCCTCTGTGCTCTGTTGTTGGTTAATATGTACAAATTGATATACAAATTACCTTTCTCTTTGAATTATTTGGAGGATTAATAATATAGCATATATTTATAC
>NW_004567123.1:4024300-4026159 GCF_000260355.1 Condylura cristata | reverse complement strand
TCATGGACACACCTCTATTCACAGAGTTATCATGTGAAACAAACAAGCTAATGCTTGTGAAGTCCTTGGCCCACAATGCCTTCAAGGATACCTAGTTCTCCGTTTTCTTCCCTTTTCTCCCTCATGTCTTAATTCATTTTAATTCCCAGAATTGCTTCCCTCCTAACACTGAGACTTAAGAAAGAATGGGATTTGATAACTTTCAGAGGAAAGAAGAGCTGAAAAGTATACTTTGGTACCTGGGGCATGGCCCTATGCACAGGGAATTTCTGAGACTGAGGGACTGTTAGGGGGAAAGGATGTTCTAAACAAACTCTGAAGATACAGGTTTTGTGGGCTCCACCCCCTACTCCAGTCATGGACACTACAATTCCCAGCAACACCAAAGAGAGGACTGTGAGGATTCAAGGGCAGAGCTAAGCAGCCATTTTGAAACTTTTGGGATATACAT
Source organism: Condylura cristata (assembly GCF_000260355.1). Lineage (NCBI taxonomy): Eukaryota > Metazoa > Chordata > Mammalia > Eulipotyphla > Talpidae > Condylura > Condylura cristata. The sequence continues at coordinate 4,025,708 of NW_004567123.1, read as the reverse complement.
AGGAGAGACATGTTGAGCTGACTCTTACTCCCTTGGCCTCATGGCTGGTGGTTGGTGGCTTGGCTCTTGATCTGCTTTCAGTGTGTTATTGGGGTTCCAGGTCAGCGGAACTGGTAGGATGTTCTAGCTAATTTGTATCTCTCTCTCTCTTTCCCAGGGTTGTTCCTTTTCTTTCCCCTTGTAAAGAACCCATTAATGACTTTTGTGTATGTGTGTCTGCAGTACAGTTGAAACTTAAGTGCACAAATGATGACCCACAGACAGGCAACTCAGTTCACATTGGGTTGCCCTGTAACAGTTTAACTACTAAAAGCATCTCACACATTCTGTCTTTATGAAGAAAGGGTGACTATGTTGTCAGATTACATGGTGTTTAGGCAGCGTAAGGCTCTACAGAGGAGAACTTGACACTGAGAACTTTGCTGTAGACCTGTGGTCCCATGGAGGAGAGCAGTGGGGGGTTAAGGGGAAACTTTAGCAAATGCCCTGTATATGGGCACTCAGCTAATATGAGGTGACAGAGGTGGCATGGGTGAGTCAGGGGATATTAGAATAGGCTGATAAATAGCAACTTATTGTGCTTGGTGCTTGGGATGGCTTTGTTCTCACTTAGGGATGCAGGTTTCCAATTATTTGTCCCTTCAACATACTTCCCCGCTGCATTCTCCTCCTCTTTATACTCCAACTCTCTCTCTCCAGTATCTGCTCCACCAACCCTCTGAGAGCCCACATTCCATCTGGCACTGTCATTCTTGGACGTTAATGGACTTTTTACTCAATGACCCTGTGCATCTGTGTAGGCTCCAAATGCCTCCTCCCCTGCCTAGAACAATTGGCAGTCAAGGATCATTTGCTTTTCACAAGTTTTCACAAGGGAGTACTTTCTAAATCTCTGGCCTTTTAAACATATTGTATTTGCAAGCATTTTGCTTATAGAGAAAGATATCTAGGTTGTATACAATGAGGCCTATTTATTGATCCATAAGGAAAATAGAAGTGGCATTTCATTGCTGATTTGTTTTTCCACAGGAGGGTTGGAGAGGATGGTGTTATCTGGAAGCACCTGTGCACTTCCGTCTAGTTGCTCTTGTCATTACTTACAGCCAATTATGAGCAAACTCCCCTGGGTTGGGATCTAAAGGTGGAAGAGGAGGCAAGTTAGATCTAGCAGACAGTACCAGGTCAGTAGTAACACCTGCTGGGGGGACTTTCTTTAGAACCTCAGAGACACCCTCAGTATATGCCTAGCAGGTTGGAAATTGCAGAGAAATAAGATTTCTGGATCCTGCCTCAAGGGATTGTTAGGGGTGAGTGCTTTATGCTGCTTCCTGAGCAACACTACAGTGCTTCTCTCCGGAGTCCCAAGTGAGGTGGCTAATTGTTGTACTGTGTGTTTGCCAAGTTCCCA
>NW_004567123.1:3963441-4023475 GCF_000260355.1 Condylura cristata | reverse complement strand
GGCATCTATCATGAATCAAGCATGTTTTAAATGGGGCCCACTGATCTGTACTATGAGCTTCAATAAGGCAGGAATCAAACACACATTTGGATGTTAACTCAAAAGGACATGAGAACTTTCTGTCTTCACTTCTGATGATGATTTGTGGGGTCTTATAGCGTGGTAGGGTACGTCATAACACGCTTGGGTCCTTGGGCTTCAGACAAAGTAACTAAACCTTGGGTTAGGATGCTATGTCAGAACCTTAATTTCCTCACCTTTTAAATGCAGACATTAAATTTCTTCCCAAGAAATTGGAAGCACTGGTGAAATATAGGGTGACTGGAAATATGCCATTCCCCAAAATTTAACACTCAGTGAGTAGGTCAGACATAATAAAGGAGCTTTTTCTTTAATATTATACATCACTTTTATTTCATAAATTCTACTTCTATAATTTTATAGTCAATGTGCACCTTTATGCAAGCAACAAGTCATGATCTGGCTAGTCCAAGATCCTTAGAGCGCCTTAACCTGTGAAGGACAGATGGAATTGTCACTTGGTGCCATTTCCCATATCCTTAAGATTACAAGGACTAGCAACAACATGAACACAAAGGTTTGGACTGAGTTTGTGAATGTAACTTAGCTTTAGAGTTTTCCTGTTGGAAATTGCGAAAAATGGTCTGTTCAGTTAAATCATCCTGCAACCAACACATTCTAATTCTTAGTTCTTCCCTCTCTAATTCAATTTACATAGTTACTCTAATTCAAGGCACCCTGAAACTACTCAAACTTTTGCTTACCTAAGACTCATTTTTGAGAGGAATCCAGGCAATCAAATAAGAATCAGAGAAAAAAAAAAAAAAAAAACCCAGCAGCGGGGAGGTGCTACTGGCATCTGGTGGATAGGGTAGAGCCGGCGTTCCTACTAATGCACAGAAGAGGTCCCCACACAAAAAGTTATCTGGTCCCAAATGTCACTTGTGTTGAGACTGGAAAACTCTGGTTTAGAGTGAGACAGATAAACTAATCATTGCCAAACTCTACTGTGGGGCTAGCCATACTAATGATGGCCGTCACGCTGGGCGTCTGGCAGGTGGCAGGAATTGGGCTAAGAGCTGTATCAGTCAGGCTCACAGCCCAGCCAGCTGGAGGGAAACAACTTAATGAAGATGGTTAGAACTTCACAAATGGGGGAGTTGGGGCATGGGTTGGGAAGATGGTATGGGGATGTCAGTGGACAAGGAAATGGACCCAGAGCCCCTCCCCGCCTGTTCTCACCCTCCAGCATCACAGGTGGGTAAGCTCAGAGCGAGGCAGCTGCGCCCCATGTTTCGACCCACTGGGAACTGGAGGGGTGGATTGGAGGACCCTGCACCCAAGCCCAGGTAAGGGCTTTTGAGATCTCGCTTCTGGTAATGATTGAAAAGAGGATGCCACAGACACCCGTGAGAGTAAGCAAGAAGTCAACATTTACTGATTAGTAAAAGAGCAAGAAAATAGCGCTGTGGGGAGACCTCCCTGGGCATGAAACAGACTCCAGCAGACGTGGAAGATAGGGGTCTGTCTATGTAGGAAGAGCATTTGAGAACAAAGGTATTAAACTTGACTGGCTGAGAAAGCAAGGGCATGGGTTTTGCTAACATCTGTCTGCAGTTGCCAGCTGTGGTGCCAGGCTTATGACCATCGCCAAGGTGAGCAACGTCGTGAAGGCTGTGTGCCTGCAACGTCGTGAAGGCTGTGTGCCTGCAGCTTCAGTTTGAACTGGCCTGGTCTCAATCTGGCTATTTTCTGGACTTGCAATCCCCTACTTCTACATAGCTGACACCTTGATAAGCCGTAGAAAGAGATCAGTAGGGTAAAAAAAAACAGTCAAGAAAATTGAGGCAGAAGGTGCCTGGGCCTGTGGCCATCAGATTTTTAACCTCTTGTTTAGCCACTCATGAGAACAACACCATTTTTGTCCTCAATTCCTGTCTTGTCCCGAGGACCCTTCCTATCACAGCAGGACCAGAGGAGGCATCAGTCAGTCAGTCCCTTCATGACAAGGAAGGCCACAGGTAGGTCGCAGGGAGCCCATCCCACGAGGTCTAGGAGAGTTGTGGGGAGCTGAAGGATGGATTATTAAATTTCCACTTTGCTCTCTTTTTTCCTCATCTACCTTTTTCGATGGTCATATGCTTCTATGATCAGGGAAGAAAAAGACATTTTAATAGGGGCCTCTTGATAAGCTCTGGGCATTTGAAACTTGGACTGCTTTATTCCCTTAGCTTGTAAGTGGGGACTGTCGTGATGACAGCACTGGCTGGTGTGTAGAACAGGGATGGAGGGCACAGTCACAGCAGGACCAGAACCTATTGTGTTGGCAGCTCATGTCATCTGTCACCTGCTGTCCAGAGGAGCAGGGAGTTTGGGCTCCGGACGTGGCCACTGCTGAAGTCTTGCTTATTCAGAACATAACTGTGGTGTTGATCATAGTATTAAGGTGGGGTGTTGCTCTACATTCATTGCTCCAATTGGCTCCAATTCCATTCCCAACGATATACCAGGGGTGGGAAAGACCAGGAGCAGCTGATGAAGACAAAGTTGTTCTTAAAATGTAACCATTTGAGGTGATGGCACACGGGAGATTTGGTGATGGGAAGCCCATGGGGATTATAACTGAGATGGAAAAAGGCACAAAATGATGTAAAAAAAAAACTATTATTATTTAAAAAATGTTAACCATTTGAGGACCCTCCATGGTGACACAATGGGTTAGAATGCAGCACTGCAAGCTAGCCGCAGCCACTTCAATGCGAGATTGATCCCAGGCCCTGGAGGTGAACCACAAGGTGGGCAGACCTCTCCTGACTCACCCGCTGCTCCCCTCAGCTTGTACTTCTCCCATCTGCCTGTTCTGCTTCCCACTCTGTCTCTGGTGAAGCCTCTCATCACCCCTGCACCTCTGGCTTATACCCTAGCTCTGTATGAATAAATAAATCTTTTTTTAAAACTGTAACCATTTGAGCCAGGCTGTTGCCATCAACCATGCCCTGCTTTCCCAGCCCAAACACTTAGTTTTATACTTGCTAAGCTGTTGCTACTTATACATAAGTTGCTTGTTCACGGAAAACAGTCCCTTTGATTGTCACCCCCCCCCCACCTGCCTAGGAACTGGCAACTGTGTGGCTGCTTCCTCTAGGAACTTCACCCTGCTTTTCTTTTGCTTTACTCTTTTCTTTTATCCCTCCCCCCTTCCTTATTTCCCTTTTCTTTTAGCATTTAATGGTTAGGAGGCGATGAAAAGAGTAAAATTTAGGCAAAAAGGGGACAACAAGAATGATTAACCTTTCAAGTACAATGCAAATTATGGGTATAGCAGCTAAATGAGGGTCCTAATTCTGAAAAGCCACTGAAATGAGCTTCTTTCTAAACATAGGTTGACAGCTACTTAACTACCTGTGTTAGCTGATGTCCTGAAGCAGTGCATGCTAATGACAAATCACTGTGTCTCATGAACCTATTGTCTGTCAGCCATGGACACTTTTGTGTTAAATATTTATCTGCATATAAAAACCCCGGTAACAGTCAACTAATTGTTATGGAATTTCTATGGAAGGATGAGGAGATACTTCATCACTGGTGTTGTTAACCCTGTCCACAAACAAATACATACCCATCAGATTTACCTGTTTAACTTAAACAATAATTACTGGGTAATCAAAAACTGACAAGTTGGTACTAATTATCCAAATGAGACTTGGGATGTTCAGAGTCACCTGATTATTTTAGCGTCTTGATTGTTATTTTGCCTCATGTCCACAGTCAACATGAGTAACCCACATTCAGTGAATTGCTTTACAAGTGCTTCTCTTAATCTTATTGGAAATCTAATGAGTAGCCCTTCAACGGTATAAATTTGAGAATAAGATAGAAACCGAGAAACAGGGAATACTTAGCATAAAGACAGCTGGACCAGCAGGTGGCACTGTGGACCAGAAAATAAAATTGTCTTCTTTGCAGAGCACAGGGCTTTTGGGGTAAGACATTCCAAGTTTGTTCACTACTCCTGAAGAGCTTTTGAATTAAACGATTTTCTCATTGCCCATGCAGAAGGCCTTCTGATAAAGGGCTTAGAGCATTGCATTATGTCCAAGGGTCTGAGATCTGGAAATGACTACCCAGAAGAACCACTCAACGGTGATGCCAGGCACCCGTTTGCAGTGTGGTCTCCTGAGTTCTCGAAATTCCGAGACTTTAGGGCCCAAGTCATTCTGGTCTCTGGTCTCTGACTCCCTTCTCATCAATATGTTGTTTTGCTTCAATCCAAAGATTTGTGGCAACTTGGGAAAATCTTCAATTTAAGGGTGGTTTACATTTGTTCCTAAATCTTAGTTCCCAAAATTATTCAATGAAAATAAATTCATTATTTTTTAAATACTCATATTTGACCCACTGGTCTTGGCAAAGTAGCTCAGTTATATGTAAGTAAAAAATTAGTTAGTATTGGGGAAATTGTCAAAGAAATGCTATTTAAACAAACATTCCAAAAATAAAGCAGCAGACAAAAATCAAATAAAGTAAAATTCCCTTAGCTTCAGTTCATTTTAGCTATTTAACTGGGAATCATATGAGAACAGAATTTACAAATGTTCTTTTATCTGTTCTTGTGTTTATTTTGTAAAGAAATTACTCCTATTATGCTACTGAAAAAGTAGTATTTAGCCAAGTATACTACAAGTGTTAACAGTTCTAAGATTCAGTTGTTAAACATGTTTAATTCAAATCCTGAGTTCTGTGATAGATTTTATTTTTTTAAAGATTTATTTATTTTTCCCGAACTGGAGTGCAGGCCAGAGGTGTGGTGGGTGAGAGGATTCATCAGAGACAGAGTGGGGAACAGAACAGGCAGACTGACAAAGTACACTGCTGAGGGGAGCAGTGTGCGGGTCAAGAGAGGTCTGCTGTGCCATGTAGGTCAGCTCCCTGGCCGGGGATTGAACTTGTGCTGCAGTGGCTTCGGAGAGCTTCATAATGTGGTGCTTTAACCCGTTGTACCACCAGGGAGAGCCCAGACTGTTTTTGTGGACTGTTTTTACCTCTCTAAGGGCTCTCCAGAAAAACAGAACTAATAAAGTATTCACGGTGTGTGTGTGTGTGTGTGTGTGGGTGTGAGAGAGAGAGAGACAGACAGCGACAGAGACAGAGAGAGAGGCAGGCCTCAGGAAGGAGCTGTAGTTTGGTTCCCATGTTGTCTACTGTGGAATTACCTTTTTCTGGAGTGATGCATCTTTTTCTTCTCTTTCTCTTAATATCTTCAACTGACTGAATGAGGCCCATCCACATTATGGAGGATAATCTGCTTGACTCAAAATCTATTGTTGTAAAAGTTTATCTATCCCAAACCTCCTTTGTAGAAACACCCAGAATAATGTTTAACTAAATATCTGGATTCCATGGCCTACTCAAGTTGACAAATAAAAAGAGTCATCACAACCCTCACTTTTTCATCCTGAAAAGATTTCCTGAATGCACAGCTACAGCTTGGGATGTGCCTACTTTTGATATCCCCTCACATTCAGGCATGAAACTTTTCTATAAAACACAGCAGAACATAGGAGATGGGGTCAAGGCCTGTGCGGCAGAGACCTGAGCACTACCCTGGCCTTCATGACCACCATGTGGCTTTGGGGATGTTAGATAGTCTATGGTTTCCTCCTCTGGTGGGTTAAAATTTCCAAGAGTTGGAGGTCCATCTGCAGAGGGCAGAAAACTAAGACCAGAGGGAGGACTTGGAGCAGTGGGAGAGAGCTGCTTGGCGTGAGGTAGAAGTTTTCATTTTGAGGTAGTAGCAGAAGTCACAGTCCTTATCAGAACATGTTGGAATATGCTGTGCTTGAGGTTCTAGTAAATACTTTACAAAAATGACTGCTATTATTCCCCTTTCTGTGTCCACACCCTTTCATTGTGACTTTGTTGCTCATCAAAATGTGGAGTCTGTTTGCCACCCGGAGGATCTGACCAGTCCCATGACTCACTGTGGTTAGTAGAATGTCTCTAAGCAGTGGTGTGGGGCCCTCCCTGGTGGCAAAACAGGTTGAAGCACTACACTATGAAGCTAGCTGCAGCTGCTTCAGCGCCGATTAGATCCTGGCCTGGAGGTGACCCACATGGCGCAGCAGACCTCTCCTGTCTCACCTACTGCTCCCCTCAGCCGTGTACTTCAACTTGCCTGTTCTGTTCCCCGCTCTGTCTCTGATGAATCCTCTCACCACCCCTGCACCTCTGGCCTGTACTCTGTTCTGTATGCATAAATAAATAAATCTTAAAAAAAAAAAAAAAGCAGTGGTGTTTCAGCTATAAGTCTGTGTCTCAAGAGTCTTTTATGCCTTCCTTCCCCTTCTCGGCCACTCAACCTCGGAATGAACAAGTTTGCGATAGCCTGAAAGAAGTCAGGGACCCATGGTCCAGGTACCCTCATTATTTTGGTCACCAGATAATGAACTGCTGTTATATCCATAACAAATTTGCATTGTGCCTTGAAAGGTTAATCATTCTTGTTGTCCCCTGTTAGTCCAAATTTTACTTTTTTTCATTGCCTCTTAACCACTAAATAAATAAAGGAAAGCAAAATAAGAAAGAGGGGGGAAGAAGAGAGCAGAGCCCCCAGCTGTTGGCAGTTGAGTATAGATGCAATAATAAGTCCAGCTGAGAGTCTTGGAACCATCCAGTTAAGATAAACTGTCATCAATCCAAAGAATAATGCCAAAAATATATGGTCAGCAGTTTTTTTAAAACTCTCTTGTTCTTTAAGGCAGTGGTCGGCAAACTTTTTTTACTGAAATAATAATAATGCATTATAACATGATGTAAATTTTAGCTGTTCATTGCTGAAAAGCAACATGTTCATGTGCTCAATGTCCACATCCATCATTCGCTGTACCACTGTCCCCATTCCCTGATTGACCACCTTCTACCAGCCCCCTTCCTTTTTGGCAACCACCAATTTAGTTTATAATCCAAAGTTTTGCTTTTGTTTTATTTAATTTTTTGTTTGTTTGTTTGTTTGCTTCTTTCTTTCATACCATATATGAGTGAATCATAAGGTATTTGTCTTTGTTTTCTTTTTTTCCTAAATATAATCATTGCCTCCAGGTCCTAGATGGTCATTATTTTTTTTAATAATAATAGTTTATTTTTACATCATTTTGTGCCTTTTTCCATATCAGTGGTAATCCCCGCGGGGGATTACCAAATCCCCTGTGAGATGGTCATTATTTTTAAGCCACTAATTTGGGGTGATTAATGAAGCAGAAGAAAGGAAGTGGCTGACCTGTAGTTCTGGTGAGAGATTATTTTACCTAAACCCTGCTAATGGGAATAGCTCTAGTGGATGGCGATTCCGTCCACTCCATACCACTAAACTTCAACTGGCACAATTACATTAATATTCACGTTCATAATTTCCTTAACTTTAACAGTATCTTTAAATTCTCAGGGGCAATTAGGAGCACCCACGATTGAAGATTTTCCAATGTAAGGCAGAAATTTAGTTTCTGTGGTCTAGTGACCACAGTATTTTTAGGAAACACACCCTAGTTTGGAAATTTCTAGTACAATATTCTTGGGTAATGTCACTTGTTCAGAAGCTCTATATGAAGCTTCTTGAATAAATCTACTGACTTCTCAAGACCCCCCCCCCCCCCAGTTCAAAGTAGTCACTATTGCCTTAAGTCCCGGATCAAACCCTCTGTTCCCAGTTGTAGTAATCTGCTCTAATAGCTTGAGTTCTGTCACAGTTTTCCCTCCCTGCCAACCCTTTCAATCCCTGGCCCCATGCTCTTTCACCAACAGAAAAAAAAAATTCCCAGTGTTCCATGGATATCTGGGCCCCCTCACACCTCCCCTGGATGTCAATCCAGCCATTGAAAGGCTTAAATTCCAGCTTCACATCCAACTTGGCGTGAGTGATGGGGGGTTGGGTGGTGGGGAGTTCCATTTTGCTTAGATTCCTGACACTGTGCTCCACTTTCCAAGTGGCACCTGCCTGCTCTCTCCCTTTTAATTCCTCCAGGATGAATATTCAGGATAATAAATGCTTCACTAAGCCATGTGACACCAACCATAGAAAATGGCTTGTGCAAATTCCTTGGCGAGGTCCTAAAGGTTCAGGGCATTTTATTTTCTCTTGGTAAATCAAAAAATAAATATGCTATTTCTACCTTATAGGTAAAGGAAATAAGGCTTGAGATGACATGATGTGTGAATGATAGATCTGGATTTGAACTTGGCTCCTCTGATGCCAAACCCAGTCTTCTTTGGTGTCAGAAGAATGAAAACCAAACATCCATTGTCCCAAACATGCATTGATTCCTCCTGAAAGCCATCTGCAGGATGACCTGCTGTGTGAGGTCCACATTTAGGGCAAAGTAAGTCTTGCAAGAATTGATCACCATGAAAAATATGTTTGATGCTGCTGAAGATGTAAGGAAAGACAAAAAAGAACTCACTGCCTGACAAGTTAACACAAGCCAAAGAGCATGCAGTCCTCAGCGCAGACTGCAGTCAGTGTGTTTATTAGGCTATATTATATGGCCCAGAAGGGGGGGGGGGCTTGCATAGGTTTCTGGCAGACAGGGGACTTTGCAGAAGTGTGTGTGTATGTTACACCTTTCATTTCATTATATATTTTGCATATTTGAAAAATAATTTTTAAAATGCCCAATCTAATTTCCATTTCCTGATGGACAGACACATTTCCCTTTCCTCTGTCCTTTCCTGGATTTTACTTTTACGTGCATTATCCTGATTAAATGCAACCATTTTTTGGGTGCATTAAATACGTGTCCAGACATAGGATCTCATGGGCTCCCCCTCACCACCAAAAGTAAACACCATCTGTCAACATTTAGGATATTTGACCATTTTCCCACACTACATGGGAGTTAGGGAGTAATGCTTAGAGACTGAAGAATCCTTGGATCCCTGAACATTGTACGAACAGCTACATGTGTGTCCCCAGTGATATCATGTTGGGTGGGCTGAGCATGTGTCTCTGGTGCAAGACCCAGGTTCTTCATTCCTTGGTTGTCACGTCATTATTGAGATCTCAGCAGTGGGGTGTTAAAATAACAGCTCAGACACTGCTGGGTCATCTGGCGGTAACGGGTGTGGAGGCCTTGGCCTGCTCCTTGGCCTGTTGGAAGATGTCTGCAGGTGCTCCTTTTGCCCCTCTTCCCTGGAGGTATAGTCGCTGGACAGAACTCATCGCTCAGGTTTCCCTCCCTCCTGCTTCTCAGTGAACACTTTGAGGACTTTAGAATGAACACAGGCCTGTCTGGTGTGGTCAACTCTAACGCTTTCCCAGGCAACCTCTGTCAACCCTGTGCCTGTTACATCAGCAGGCTCCACTTTTTCTCCAGACTGGGATTCTGATCCACCTGGAGAGGACCTTTCAGGGGGAGAGAGTAACAGAGTCCACGTTGGCAGCACTTCTGAGAAGAAAAGGGTCCAAAAAGGTCAAAGTTGAAGAACTGTAGGCTTAAAGATATTTTTTTATGTCCTTGTAAGTTTCCACCTAGGAAGGCCTACTGTGTGGTCCTACTTATGAAAACAGCTGACCACAGGATGGGGAAATAGATGGGATGTTTTTCTGTTGGGTCACCTGGCTGGACATTATTGCATTTGCAAGTACAGTGAGCTTTGGGGGGAGGGAGGAAGGAAAACTATCACTCCAAAGTCTGTGTGTGTGTGTACATGGAAAGCAGTGGTTTGGACATCCCTCTTAGGTAACCAGACGATGAGAGCAATAAGCCCTAGTGTGACACCGAATGGGGGGCTGTGCTTATCAAGAAAGGAATTGGAGTCCCACTTTAATTTTCTCAGAAGACTCCCGCCTATGTTTCATTTCCACCTGTCAGATGGGCACGCTGATAGGTGAGCTTTGACAAAATAACTTCCTTTGCCTGAAAAGAGAGTTCAGAAACCAGTTCTGGAAAGGGAAACCAAAAGAGGTTTTTAAATTTGTTTTCATCTTTCTGGGGTCTCTGCATGAGTTTTCACAATGCCAAGAGAGCAAGGGTCCTCCTTCCCCAGGAAGGGAGTTACACAAGGGAAGCAAATAGGGCCATGCCCAGCAGAGGGGTCAGGTGCCAGAGCCTGCCAGATCCTCCAGTGACCTCAGAGTCCAGTGTCCCTTCTTGGCCTCTCTGGTGGCAAAAGGGGTTAAAGTACAGCTCTACAAAGATATCCACAGCCACTGAACCACGAGTTCAATTCCCAGCCAGGATACAGCAGACCTCTCCTATCTCACTGCTGTCTCCTGTTTCCTCTCAGCAGTGTACTTCAGTAGATCTGCCTGTTCGGCTCCCCACTCTGTCTTTGGTGAGTCTGTCCTTTCATCCCTGACCCTGCACTTCTGCCTATACCCCTGTTCTTGTATGCATAAGTGAATGAATCTTTAAAAGTGTCCCTTCTGTGGCCTCACAAACAAAGAGCACCTCAGAGGGCTCCTGAGGCTTCTACTCCCTTTTGTTCTGGTGTCTCCTGCCAGGACCATCTAGCAGTGGGGAAGCAGCCTTCAGCAGGGTGGATGACTCCAGAATAAATGGCTGGGTGGGTGGGTGTGGAAGTCAGTGGGAAGTTTAAGTGGCTGGGTGGGTGGGTGTGGAAGTCAGTGGGAAGTTTAAGTGGCTGGGTGGGTGGGTGTGGAAGTCAGTGGGTCTTTCCCACAAATGGAACTCTCAGTGTCTCCGATGCCGAGCTGCTCTCCTTTTGTCTCTCTCTCTAGCTCTCTGTTACATAAACAGAGCCAAGTCTGGCTCTCTGGAGAGCCAAGTATCATTTCAGCCATAGCAAATAGCTTAAAGGAAGAATACATCTTATATTTCCTCACAAAGAGCAAAATGGTGCGTAGGCTGCTCCAGTAAAGAACTGGAATACCTCTGTGTGGAGTGGTTAGGAGATTCACTCTTAGTCTAAATCACTTTTATTTTCCTCTTGCAACCATCTGTGAAGCAATGAAATAATATGTATGAAAACTCAAGATTCCCTTCTGGATCAATCTGAGTATATTTGTTTTACATCAGTGGACATAAAGAAACAAGTTAAAACATCTAATGAGAGTGAAATAGCTTTCATGCAATGTTCCAAACCTGATTTTCTCCCATTGTATTAAGCAGATAGTCATTAAGCTACTTATTTCCATATTTGGGATAATGTCTGTTATGTTCATATGTTTGTATAATCTCTGGGGTTAGGATATTTGGCAAAGAAATATCAAACAAGAAATAAGAAAACAAATACCAACTTTGTTGTCTGGTCAGCATTCTGTCTTCAAGACAAAACAAGGGATTCAATTATTTGAAACACCCATAGTTATAGCTTCACCACAGAAAGTGTGGTCCACAGAGCAACAGCTTCCTTACCTGCCATGACCTGTTAGAATACCGAATCAGGGTCATTCCACCTACATGCTCCAAATAAGGGTCTCCATTTTAATAAGATCTCTAGGGGATTCCAGAACACATTTAAAGTTTGAGAAATCCTGGTCTCAAATCTTTGGATAGGTAAATGAGTTTTTGTCACAGATTGATTTTGTTTAGGACTTTCATACAGATCTATAAACCTTAGCTTCTTGTCTTTCTCTCTCTCCCTCATATATCAGCCTATGTATGTATGTGTGCGTGTATATATATATGTATATATATATATACATATATATATACACACACACACATATATATACACACATATATATAAACACACACACACACCCTAGCCCATATATAAAGACACACATACATATATACACACACACACATATATAGACATACATATACACACACCACATATAATATTCATTTATATAAAATACTCCCATATATATGTTCATTTTGTGTTTAATGCAATCATGCATGGTTCCATGCCCAATGTGAAAACACATGCTTCATTTTCAAAACTTAATTAACATAGCTTACTTTACCCACAAACAAGTGTTTATTGAGTATCTGTTATGGGTGAAGTAGTGTTACAAGCTCTGGGGGGTATAGCAGTAGCTGAGATGAAATTCTTCTTTCACAGAAATTAAGGACCAAAGATGAAACTGGGAGAATGAGCAAGTAATAAGGTTTAATGAGACTTCAGATCAGAAATAAAACAACCAAAAAAAAACCCATAGAAATGGGCCCTCCCTGGTGGCGCAGCAGGTTAAAGCACAGCACTGAGAATCTAAAGCCGCTTCCGCATGAGTTCGATTCCCGCCTGCCCTGGAGGTGACCACATGGCGTGGCAGACCTCTCCTGACCCGCCCGCTGCTCCCCTCAGCAGTGTACTTCATCAATCTGCCTGTTCTGTTCCCCACTCTGTCTCTGGTGAAGCCTCTCGGCGCCCCTAAGCTTCTGGCCTGTACCCCAGTTCTGTGTGTACAAATAAATAAATTTTTAAAAAAACCATAGAAATAAGACAAAAACAAACTGTTGGGGGAAGTTACCCTTTATGTCTATGGAGATCTTTCATAGTTGTCCACAGAACTAGCTGTCACATACATTAAGAGTATTTGGACCAGGAAACAGGAATGAATTTAGAGATCTCTGAGTTTTTATCCTAACTGGAGGGCTTTTAAATTACTGGAAGTCTTGAGATTTCTGTTGCAGGAAAACTCAATGAAGAAGTGAGACAGAGGAAGAGATTAAAAGTTTCATTTCCTTGAGTTTAATCTAAATGTCCATCAATCTTCAGATCAAGGGTGTTAGGGGAAAGGCAGAAGGATTCATCCACAAGATTGGCTTCTACAGAAAGGAAAAGAAAAATATCAAATTGTGTCATGTATAGTAGGAAATGCAGTGGAACCAAATAAGGGATCAGGAAAAAAAAAGTACTATAATAAAATCAAAATCAAAATCAGGCAATTATGGATCAGAGACATTCTAATGATAAGGGAGTAGGATCAGGACAGGAGTGGGAAGAGCACAGGGACTAGAGTGGTGGTGCATGGGTGAACTGGTGGTAGTAATTTCACTGGTAAATAATACATTGTACAAAAATGAAGAGTGATATAATAGATATATTTTTTTAAATGATTTAAAAAATTGGCTTCTACATCAACATCCCAAGTAGATATTGACTCCCAGGCTAAAATGGCTCGTTCTTCTTGTATCCAGGACTTTACAGGACAAAATGGTAGCAAAATCACCTTTCTGAAGATAGAGGCTATGAATTCAAGCACCATATTTAAAATAGGATTCTGTTGAATTCCAGCAATCTGTCCTCATTTTGGTAAAAGAATTCCTAGGAAGCAGTGTTACCAGAAGCAGAAATGGGAACTAAGAGTCAAGGCAAAGGCTACTGCCCATAGAGAAATTTATTTTCAATCTCTTTATGTTATGAATACATATTTCCTGCTACAAGAATATCTGCTCTGAATGGTCATTTCTGGTTTATCATCATTAAACAAAATATTTGACTAAAAGCAGGGCAATGTTCACACAGAACCATTTTGAATAAGAACTTTCTGGAACATTGACATTAAGGTAGTCAATACTTTCTCCACCTCAACCTCCTGTTGTCTCTGAGCCTAGAAATTCACAGCTCTTCTTTATGAGTTTAGAAAACTGTGTGTTCTTATCCTTGGCCTTTGCCTCTTAGCTTTTTAAATGGGAAAATAAAAAAGAGTAAAACATGTCATTTCAATTACCCAGTAAGGCCTTTTTAGTGCAGTACATGGGGACATTTGTGGGTTAAGATGTTCACCTGCCTTTGTGAAGGCTAGCACTGAGGTTTGGGGCTGTGCCCTCTTGTTTTCTCTTGGAATGAAAGGAAGATACTCAAACTAGAGAGCATCACCTACTGACTATTCTTTCTTTCAGCCAACAACCACTGAAACAGTGACTGCCCCGGGAGTCAAAGCTATGGGGTGGGAGTAGAAACACATAAAATTGTATCTTCTAACCTTGAACAGGTTACTCCTCTCTAAGAAAAAGGCAAGAACACAAAGACCATCAGAGGGTAACCACCAAGAAGTTTGGGGGGAGGCCAAGAAATCTCATGCAGGGACTTCAGGGTTGTTGTTTGGAAGAATGGTGATTTGAGCTGCATCTCAAAGAACCTCCTAGCCAGGAGGTATTTTAGAGTTGTTTAACCATAAGTACTCTCAGTTAAACATGTGTACCAACTGGAGGAGGTAGGCCTGTAGAGGGAAAGGATCATCCATGGGATGTATGGGGTTTGTTTAGAGTGTAGGGATTCAGAAGACAAGTCTTGAGGGCATGCAAATGGGGCTGGCATTTACTGAGTTAACAATGAAGAGCTATTGAAAGCTTTTGTGTGGGGAAATGGATTGAACCATATGCTGAATTAATCTGGAGGTTTTGGATAGACAAGTTGCAAGAGGGAAGGGTTGAATTCAGTAAGCTCCATTAGCATGTGCTTTTTAATGGATAGGTTTGAAATCCACCTCCTTCTTTGAATTCCTAGGAGAGGGAAGTGGGAATGGGAAAGAGGAGGTAGACATGCATGAGATATGGAGGAATTACCCACAGGACTGATTGACAGGATGAAGGAGGCAAGAAACAGCAAATGTAACTTGGGTCATGCTACCGGCTAAAATCAGACAGCTGAGGGTAGAGCGTGTGTTTGGAAGGGGAAGGTAATGGGAATGTTTAGATAATGTTGACCTTGATATTCTAAAGGGAGATTTTCTACTTTTAACAGTTTTTATATGTATAAATTTTATGCAAATACAAATTAATACACATTTACATATATAAAACATAACATTTTCAGCAATTATGACTATTGCTATTACTTTGCATGGGACACTTGTTAATAAAAACAGTATCAACTTAATGCCTCAGAGTGTAACAGAAATCTCCTAGAATTGGGAAGACCTCCCAATTGTTTATCACTTGTTTCTTTTTCTGTTTTTCTCCGAAGCTGTTTGATTAGATTGGTGCCAGAGATAAGAATCTAGTGGTCCTTCAGGATCTTCTGAGAGTACAGTTGATGCAGTTGACTGGACTTTTGGTGTCTAGAGCACACTTAATGGCTTATGTTATTTGGAATATTGCTGGAATTTGGGGTAGGACCCTATTTGTACGAAGGGTCTGGGTAATGTGGAGGTGCTGCTGAGGCTGTCATTTTTGCTAAGAGAAAAAGGCAAAGTTCCAGTAAGTCCCATTCATAGCAGTGCACTGGTATACTCTAGTGGTTCACCTAGGGAAGTTCTCAGAGCAGCCAGATGTCATTTTCTTTTAGTCACACCAATGGTGTTTGGATAAAACCAGTTGGGGAGCATTGGCCCTCTCTGTTGCCTTTGGATTCTGTCACAGAGGATCTTACTAAATGCTCTAGGAAATCTGAGCAAGGTTAATGTGATGCAATAGCATATACTTGGCCTTTAAGAAGTTATTAAAGGTTCCAATGAACTACTGCTGCTGCCAAGCTATGCAAGAGTGAACCCAAAGATCTCCCTCCCTACCTTAGAGTGACATCATGTTTAAATGACAAAAAGCACTAAGAAAACACATTTGAGAGACTCCCATATCTCCCAGAAACACAGGTTTATAAAGAGGGTCGAGATGCATTTAAACCCTATTGTGAAGTTGTGAGCATTTCCACATCTCTGGTATTTTATAAGATGCCGTGCAATCAGATGAGATAATATTTCAATAACTTAAAGCAGGCTTCTACAGTAAGATCCCGCTGATCAATGTTGACTAAAACTGTTGAAGCTCCTTGAGTGTTGTTCATTCTTTGAAGCACTATGCTCTTCTGCCAATTGGGGCTAGTGTAAGAAAGGTACCTGTTGCTGTGAGGTGACATACCTACTTCTATAATCTTGGCAAGTGGCAATAAAATGAAAACAAATTTCCCAGTGCCCTAGCCCTTGCTAAGGAAATGTCTGGAACTCTCGTCCTGCCAACATTTCTCAACACATAGTCAAGTGATATCTACATTCTGATTACCATCAAGTTCGCCCAGTGAAAGCATGGTTTGGTCTTTCTCTTCATCACTGCTCTGACTTCAGTTGGCCATGTCCTTCACTGTCAATGAAGCCATGGGACTAGGAAGACAGTCTTCTATCACGGATGATCCTGGGAACTTTTCCCTGCAAATCCCAAAAAGCCAGTGCTGCTGTCCTTGGCACTGCGTCACACTGCTGCTGGAGCTAGCCAGCCCACCTCCTGGGTTATTCATTTGTTTATGCTGGCAGTAGTTATAATCATGGATAGCCTACTCTAATGACAAACTAGGCTCTGCACTAGGCACCATGGATACAGAGACTGGTTGTGACACCAACTCTGACCCTGCCTTGGGGTACTGAGAATTCTGTTAGAGGATTTGCCAAACAAGTGATTCAAACAGAGCTCTTTAGACAAAGATAGATAAGCAGTCCCAATGGCCTTGTAAACTACATTTAGGATTTCAATTTTTATTCTAAAAACAATAGAAATATTTAAAAATTATTAGTCCACAGGGTGAGATGACAATTTGGGGTTTCGAGGAATACTTTTAACACAATTCAGACTTTCAGCAATGAGAGGCTGTTGTTAGGGGGCAGAAAGCATAGCAGGGGCATGTGACTGGTGAATGGACCACACATTGCTCTTTTGGTGGTGGATCTAAACTCCCTAATGCTCAGATAAGATGTTTTTGTTGTTTTCATTCTACTCTACTTATTCTACCAAAGTGCCCATTTTCTTAGACCTAGTTCCTCACAGTTGTTCCCCTACACTATGCCAGCAGGGGGCGCACAAGCGCAGAGTCATTTCAGAGGTGAAATCTTGCAATTATTACTGGTCACAATTCTCTCCTGCCTCTGTAAGATATAAATTCAAAGACAATGACCGATGCTATGCTGTACATTAACTCAGAGTGATGTACAGAATTCTTAAAAACAAGGCAAGTTCTTTTTACTGTTGGAACTGAAGGCAATTATAAAGCATCTCTTATTTGCTTAAAAAAAAAAAAGAATAAAAAATCAAGTAAAGTTTCCAGAACCATTATTTCACAAATTGACCAGAGCAATAACTTAAAAAAGAAAGAACAACTTGTTATGGTTCCCGGCAGACTCAAATAGCACTCATTTGGGAGAAACGATAATCGTAAATACCAGATTCCATTCTGAAGGCTCGAATAGGCAATGAAAGATCTAAAGGCTGAAATGGCACTTAAGCAATAAACACATTTAAGTAAACGTATTGGTTTCTGCACACACTCCATTCCCATTGGCATCTGAACATGGATCTTCATTCAAGAGGTTTAACCTACTCCAGGGAAAACGAATAAAAAGAATGCAGCACAATGCTTGAAGAGCTTCGCATTTATAGACTGGTGTGAACTCTCTCCCCTACACACTGTAATTTGGGTGGCTTTCCTTCAAAACTATTAAGGCATCTTCATGGAGCTGGGGTAATTCTCAGCAACACTAATGGTGTGCTCGATGTTACTGTAAGTGAGATAAATGATGGCAAACTTGTTTGAGCAGATGCATCTAACAACAGAGGTATAGAAACATAATGTGGCAAGAATAGAACTGTTCAGAAGCAGGGAACAAGAGCACACAGAATTGCTATGAGGGTGTTAGTGTGTGGTCACAGAAAATGTGTGTGTGTGTGTGTGTGTATCAGTTTTGCCTCCATCTCCAACTCCAGTGTAGCCAACTTCTTCAAGAGGTCAGAGTGGCATCCAATGAAAGAAAAAAATCCCAAGAAATTTCTAGTGGAAGAATAATGATACAGTCCTTGAATTATAGCACACTCAATGGGATCAGGAGATTGAGTCTCTAATATCCACCCACAATGGAAATGACACATTTAACTAGTTCAGCCTTAATTTTTATAGACCAAAGAAAATTTTTATAGACCAAAGAAAATCTCCAACAAATAGGTGTAGCTAACAACTAGACTGCCATTCTATCTAACTAGTTTGTGCAGTCTCTTCTCTCCCCTTCCCCAATGTGGTCGATATTATGCACTTTATCTTTATTCACATTTGTAAGTGAAAGTTCTGGAAGATGCTGCTAACTAATTCCCAAAAAAAGTTCTTGAAGAGAAGGGGAAAGATGGAGCCAGAATAGTTTGGGTAAATACTTTAGTCTTTGGCATAGAAATATAATGGGAAAGAGTGGGGGAAATGCATTAAAAATCAAAGGCACTCTTTAATCAAATTTTAAAATGTTGCTTTGGGCAGCTGTTGCCTGCTATATTTTGCACACCAGTATCTTGATTGTGAAACATTGATCAGGGTTCATTCAATCTGGTGACCACACACAACAGCCCCTCTGAAGATGAGAAATGAACTCGTAAATGACTGGACACACACCCAGAGAATTAGAACTATACACAATTTAGCATTCAGAAATTAAACTGGAAGTATAACCAACTAAAAACTACTAGTTTCTCCTCACAAAGGAATTGGTGATTTGTAGAAATTTGAAGGAATTCTCCTGCTCCTGATGTCTCCTGGGGGTCTGTACTGTGTCCTCACTCTGTCTGGCAATACATAGGGGTCTTACCAACACTTGGCTTTCTGCTTTGAATTCTTAGTAGTGGCTACCCAGCATGCCAGCTTGAATTTTTTACCTTCTCACCTGGGCATTGAGCTTGTCAGTTTCTTCAAGTTGTCTATGCAACATTTTCAGCCACACCTCTGTGGAGGAATGGGCATTTCAAACTTCTCAAGGGTTAGGAAGTGGGGAGGGGAGAACTTTTGATAAGAATTTGAGCTCTCCCCAAACTGCAACATTTCCTATAGAACATCATTCCACTCCATCCTCTACCACTGGACCAATGGAGGTGATGGAGTAAAGAGAACACCCCTGTCAATAGTTTCATGCCTAATATTATACAGACCAGGACTTTTAAAAGTTGACCCAAGCACTAGGATCTGGTGCTTACACTGGATAACTTATCAGATGGAAAGCCTTGGAGGATTCTCCCTCAATACATTTCGATTTTCAGGCATAGTAAGGGCCCAGGGAAAGTATATGAAGGAGCTCATAGAGGATTCTGATCACCAGATCATTGACGAAACCACAGGTGAAATCCATGCTGACACCCCCTCGCAGAGCTCCAACTGCCGCTCTGTAGATCTGTCCCCTGGAAAGTAGAGGCCAGGAGGGACAGATCATGAAGTGTTTAGCTGACTTGATTCCAAAGGGATAATATAGAAGACATGGTAACAAAATTGTAACTTCTAGGAAAAGCTTTCATTGAAACCCAGGTTTCTCTCTGGGATACTTATTTGCCCACTTTTCTGATAATATTGGTTTCCAATAGGAGAACATTTATAAAACAAGGCATTGTGGGAAATGAAAAATCAGAAATGGACTAGTGTACAGAAGCTGGGCAAGCAGGGACCAGCACTTAAAGATAGAGCAGGTAGAAGCCAATCCAGATTTTATCCCGGCAAACTCCTGACCCTACCTGTGACTTTGCACCAAATGCATCAAGTACTGTATTGGCCAAGGCCGAAGCCACTAATTTATGTTGTTATTGAAATAGAAATTAATTAAAATGAGAAAAACCTGGAAATTTGGTTGTTCTGTTCCACTGAACACATTTCAAGTACTCTAAGAGTCACATATACCAGTGACTGCTGCACTGGACAGTGTAGACAAAGGGCAGTTCTGCTACTACAGAAAGTCCTACTGGGCAGCACTGTCTACAAGAAAACCTGGAGGAAGTGTCTTTTAGCTCTTGCAGTGGTATTTACAATAGGCAATATGGAAACAATACCCAGAAATAGATGTGGGTGGATCAAGAAGATGTGGATCAAGAAGATGTGGTACATACACACAATCAAAAAGGATAAATTCATGCCATTCACAGCCACATAGATGGGCTGGAAAGGGTGATTCTCAGTGAAATAATCCTGAAGGAAAAAGAAAAATACCAGATGTTTTCACTTACAGAGGAATATAAGGGAACCAAAGAAGGGATCAGGAAAAGCACCATCTGATGATGGGGCATGGGTGAGTTGGTGGTAGGAATTTTATGGGGACTACACCTGAGAGGAAGTATGTACAAAAATTAACAATGATGTAAAATATATAGATATACATATACATGCATACATATATGTATGCATGTGTATGTGTGTGTCTAATTTTTTAAAGGAAAACCTGGGAGGAGAAATGGGCCCCTAGGAGTCTGACCTTCACCTAAGTCAATGTTGTGCTCTCATGTTGTTGGAGCTTATTAACTAGAGTGTCAGTATAGTTCATTCACTGATTTAAGCTGAAGTCACTAGACCTTGATTAAGGGGCAACAGAAACATGCATTGTTGGAATACCCCAGGGTTGGCCTGTGCTCTTAACTCTTGAAACTCTAGCCAACACTTTTTTTTTTAGATTTATTTATTTATTCATACAGAACTGGGGTACAGGCAGAGATGCGGAGGGTGAGAGGATTCACCAGGTACAGAGCAGGGAGCAGAACAGGCAGATCGACGAAGTACACTACTGGGGGGAGCAGTGGGCGGGTCAGGAGAGATCTGCTGCGCCATGTGGATCTCCTCTGGGGCAGGCAGGGATCGAACTCATGCAGAAGTGGCTTTAGCTTCTTAGTACTGTGCTTTAACCCGCTGCGCCACCAGGGAGGGCCGAGCCAACACTTTTTATACAGTAGGAGAAATGTGTCAGCTGCATTATAGGAACAGACACACAAAAGAGGCCTGTTCTTTAGCAGAGGAGAGTGGAAAAAGTACTTTCTTTCCATCATCTTCTGATGCTTGGGTGAAGCAGATGGTTTAATATTGACTTTAAGAACTGGTGTGTGTTTATGGAGAGAAAGGTGGAGAGCTCGGGGGAGAAAAAAATGAAATTGGAAATCCAGATACAGTCATAATAGGGTGTACAGTTTGATCCTATATCCAGAAAGGACTGGGTACCAAGGTGAGTTTTACATTATTTCCTGAAGGTGGAGATGTTGGAGCTTGGATGGGGCTTCATGGTTGTGAGCAGGAGAGGCCCAGTCTTTGAAAAAACTGAATCTCTAAGTGAAGAGAGAAGGGTCCTATGTTGCTGGTTGGCCTGTGAGATAACCTTGCACACACACACACACCACGCACACCCCCATTCAAATTCTTAAACAGAATTTGGATCACAAATTCTGGATCACAAAGTGCCCACATAAATACTGATCTGAGGGGGAAGAGTTGTGAAGAAGCTGGCAAAAAATATACATATACACATTTTATAAATTATTTACACCCTCTGATACATTGCCTTACAAAACCAAGAGTGATTTATGGCCAAACTTCCATTGGCATCTATTTAAATGATCTAACTTGCCCTCTGGGCTCTACTTCAGCCCATCAATTGGTCAATAATCATTTGTTGAATGCCTGGTGTGTGCAAAGTGAAAACGGTACGACTCAGTTCAGCATGTTCTTTAGTATGTAATTTCTGATACCCTGAATTTTATTTTTTACTAGCGCTTGGAAAAGCTTGCCTCTGCTTCCACTCCTGTTTCTGTTCGTATACTTAGGCTCCTAGTTCAAAATCATGTCTGCACAAGAGTATTTGTTAAATCAGTGAGTGGAGAGGAAGCTCACACTCAAAGGAGGATATCTTGGGTGATAGTCAGTAAAGAGTACTTGAAGTGTGATGGTCAAGGTGTTAGGCAGTATCAGCTTCCTTCATAATAAAACTTTATATTTGGATAGAGCTCTTCACGCTTGCTAAACTCTGTCACACCTATAATTTCATTTGATTTGCCATTAAGCCTTAGATAAAGTTATTAGCCTTTATAGACTTTCATTATTCTCAAGGCAAAGAAAAAACATAACCAATGGAAATACCATTATCTTTTCACTATGATATTGTAAGAGTTATTATTGAGTAATTCCTTAGAATCTCTTTAGAAGTCAATCTGAATACAGAAGCGAACACCATTTAAAGCTTATTTGTTATGGTCTAAATGGGAAAAGCTGACCAATAAGTCGGCACAATTCAAATATGAATGTCATTTCCTCTTACTGGAAGTTGGTAGAATGTGAGAAATTTGGCTTTAAAAAAATCTGCTGAGTTCATTGTGGATATCAAGCCATGTAATAGATATGCTTATTTCGTATTGAACTTATTTTCTATGAGATCAGACCTTCCTCTCAGTGTTTTCCCAGGTAAGTTGCACAGTCAGTACTTATGCACAGAGTTTTATTCCCCAGGTTGTAGATAAATTTCATCAGTGCATAGGTTACATAAAGGCCAGTGTTCAAGGGTTTGAACCCAGCCCAGTCACTGACCAGTTGCAGGAACTTAGAAATTTGCATGTCTCTCTGACGTGAAGCTTCCTAGTGTCTCAAGTGGAAATTTTACTTAGCTCCCAGTGGAGTGCCGGGAGCACTCCTCAAGCCACAGCTGTGTAACTTGACCTGTGCAGTGTCTGGCATGTGGTAAATAATCAGTAAACAGCAAGTGCTCAGTAAACAGTAACTACAATTATATTTTTGTTGAATTTTCTTTCTTACTGTTGCCTCAATAATTACAAAAATGTTAGGAAATTGGAAGTAATACCAATAATTTGAGTGGGAGGATCCTTATATGGTGATGGTAATGATGTCAATCTTTATTTCATTGATCATCGATCCACTTCTCTATGTGGGTCAGTGCATATATACTATAAAAATGAGAGGTGGAAGTTCAGAATATAACAACAGTATATAATTTTCTTTAGCAGCTTGAGAAGATCTTGGTAAACCTAATATTTTAATTTGCTCTCTTAGAAACAGATATTAACATCACAAAGACAAATTAAACTCCTCTACTTCACTGACTAGTTTTACATCATTCAGCTCATTTAATCAATAGTATCGTCCTGAATATTTCATCTCAGCAAATACAGTTTCAAATGAAACTCTTACTCTGAAATCTAGAAGGGAAAATTTTCTTTGATAGCATTGTAGGAAAGTGTCAAGATTTCAAAGCTAGATTTTCACCAGACATTAGCATTTCTGTGGGGACAACTATGTAGAGTTCACATTTTGGGAGAGAAAGAGTAGAGGATTGCAGAAACTAGGCATTTCTAGAAGCTTTGCATTATTGAAGTGAAGACTATGATGACAGTACTAATAATTTGGCTTATTTTTACGCTGTGTTTGCTGCAGTGTTATCACCCCTCCGAATAGTAAACATTGTGAGGAGTAAAACTGATTTACGCTCCTTTCAATGATGCTAAGGTGAGGGCAGGTCCCCTTATGGGTTGTTACCACTTACTCAGGCAGCTACTGAACAAGAGCTAGCAGAAAAAGGACCAGATCTCACAGAGCCTCACCTTCATGGTCTTGTTCAGTTCGTTCTGCTGTCAACGCTGCCAGCACCCAAACACAAGTGTCCTGGACAAGGACCATCTGGGCAGTACAAGCTGATGGAACATCATATTTGGGGGAGCTGCAATTTCCTTTAAAAGAGAGCTGTGGACAGATGCTAGTTGTGACACATTTTAGTTCATGATGATGCAAGACTAAGCATCCCTAGACTGGCCTTTGCTCCATGGACCACCCTTTAATCTCTAGCTTTATTTCTTTCTGCTCCACACCAACTGTATCTGTAAAACTGGGAAATAACAGTACCCAAGGACAAGGGTTTTAGTGCAGGACAAATGAGGTTATGAAGTCATATGGCTGGCCTATAGTATTAAGAAATGTTCATTATAATTATTACTATTTAAAGATGCTTGATATTGAAATACAGTTGGAAGAAAGAAGTCTCATCTCTGAGTAGGTGACCTTAGTTGCTTTCTCTAAAGATGCTTGCCTTCAGTTAAATTCTCATCCTTTGGTCCTCATTTCCAAAACTGACCTGAGAAATAATAAGAATGACCTATGACAAAACGCAGCTCTTCTGCTCTTTTACCAGCAATGATCCTTTCAGATTATATTTTAACCTTTGGCTAAAATATGTGGCCTAGGCAGCGTTTGTTAAAACCGGGGGAGCTTAAAATAGCAGGTTGCACTTCAATTGACTGCTTCTGTAGATTTGAGGCAATGTTTAAAGGAAACAATTTGCCAGGCTAAAAATAAAAAAGGAAGCAAATATGGCAATTTATGTCATGCTCCTTGTTACTTGAATCAATAGCACTGTTCCCACGTAGAGCTGAATAATCACCTTTTTGTTGATGTTGGGAACACCAATTTATCTCCTTGCAATTTTGTTATTAGACTCAGTAAAATGTTTCTTAACAGCTATTTGCTCTGACCCCTCCACACCCCCCTTCTCTGTGACAGAAACTTAGCATTTATTCCTTGCTGGGAAGCAGGCATGTTTCATAAGAATATGTTTTCAAATTAACATTTTCACGAGGAACCTCAAGAGTAGAACTTTTTTTTTTTATCCTGAGGAGGAAACTGAAAGTCTGTACCATTCCTAAAAGGAACCACCTAACAAAAAAGGCAGTGGCAGGAATGGCTGTTCTTGGAGAGTGGAAAGGGCATTTGTCTCATTGACCAGAATGTTCTGTGGGAATCTCATTGTCCCTCACTCATTTCTTCTTCTTATCCCCTCCTAGCTCTGACTGGGGTATATGCCACTGTCTACAGTTCTACAGAACTGAGGCAGAGTAAACGTAAATGTTTATTTGGACACATATTCAGTAAATCTCTGACTGGGGCTGGAACTGTTTGACTGGATGACACTTTCTATCAATTTACATTGGTTATTAAGAGTGTTCATTTTCTGTTTGTTTCCTTAATGATATTAGTTTTTAAAGTTTTTTGAGAAAAGAAATATTCATTTCCTTCTTTTTTTTCTAAAACTCAGCATCTGGGAAGTTTTTTATAGGATGCAAAGCTTCTTATAATGAGTCAGGAAATTTGGGAGTTTCCAGATTCAAGTTATTCCGGAAGGAACTGTCGGTGTGAAAATGGTGTTTTATTCCACTGCCATGGTTAACTTGGTGGACATTTCAACTGGTGTGATTGGTTTAATGTGGAGAGGTACTGAATTCCCAACATGGTTGATTGGACATTACTGCCCCAATGTAGGGTGGAGAGTAGAGGATCATGCGAGCCTTAGTGTGAGCTGCTCAGGCCTGTGGTAGAACAAGCAGGTGGTCCACTCACATGGTAAATGTTGGCTTACAAGAACTACAGTGGTACTTAATCTTGGATCCCTGATTTCCAAAAGGCCTAGGTCTGTAATTCATGGGGTCTGGAATCCATTTGGAAACTGAACTTGAAAGAAAAAAAAAAATTATGTCATTTTCACAAAACTTTGACTGAAATGTGACATTTCCTTTAATTATAAATGTAGCTAATAAACCACAATAGTATCATTAGTATCTGTGACTTTGTCACCAATAGAAATCAGTATTTTCTATTTGTAGATGTGACTAATATATCAAACTACCAATCATGCTCATCATTAGCTCATAATCACTGCAGTTATCAAATTTGCCACTAGATCTTGGTATTTAATGTATTGATATCTTGGTTGTGTGGGTCAGTCCAGGCCTTGGCCTATGAAATCCTGATGATAGTGGTAGTTGTTTTCATGAGTCAATCTAGTTTTGGATTTTTATTCCCTGTAATGGGTGGTTGCCAATGTCACTAGGATCATAAAAGGTAAAAGATGTTTGTCCCATGAGTATTTCCAACCCAGCAAACACCTCTGGATGAGTTGTCATTTCCAAGGAGCCTGGATTATAGTGGAGATATCTTTCTCAAGAGGGGAAAATCCATCACTAATTGTTGATTCCTTGGGTAGGGTGACTGTCCTTCCCTCTACGTCTGGTAGGCTCTGAGAATGATGTCCCAATGTATCATCCATAGTGTCCACTCACTTTGGAAAAAGTCCTATTCTGAAGATAGATTTTATAGTCACCTGTTGATGGGGATAACAGTGAAGCAGATGAATATAGGAGTGGAACAGAAGAGATAGGAAGGAGTGAAATTTAATTCATGCATGGAGGAAAAGAGAGAGGAAAGAGTTGAGTCTAATTAGAGGATATTGGTAAAAATGGCCTTGTCTGAGTGAAAAAGGGGAAGGGGTCATGAACTACTTTGACTCCCCCTGAACTCGCTGAGTGCTAGTCCCACTCAGGCCCAATCATGCCCACTCACACATTTGGAAATGTGCAAATCTGGGATTCATGATGTCCTCATCAATGGGCAGATTTCGGACTTCTCCACCCACCCACAAAGAGGGTAGAACTCTTCAGCAGAAACTTAGTCTTTCTGTCTGCCTCTCACCTTTCCTGTCTGCTATTTCAGTCCTGAACCCCACGTTCGTGTAGCTCATGGAAACTTAAGGGTGTGTTGATGCTGCTTGCTCATTAAAAAGATGCCCCCAGACTGTGATCACCAAGGAGAGTGAGAAACTAAGGCCACCAGTGGTTGGTAATTCACACTTATTGTTACTTTGTATTTTGAGCATCACCTTTTCCACTTACAAACAGTTATATTATTAAAAGATATTTTCTGAAGATAGTAACCTTGGCAGTAGTTGTCAAGGCTAATAGTTTGACATTTCAGATCACCCACAACTAATCAACTGAACATGGCAACACATTTGAAAAACCCATTATAGGCAGAAGGCCCTGAAGTAATATGTCAACGCTCACACTAACAGCTGTTATGTAAACGGGCTGATTTTTCTCTGCTGAATGGTCACATGGTTGGAAGGAGAGTGGCTTTGAAGGACGCGTGCATGTAGCTGGGACAGGAGATTGTGTTATCGAGTGCCATATATTTATGGGGGGAAAGTCCCTATCGCTGATGATAAAGACACTCAGTCATCTCTCACAAATGCTTTTAGGGATGTTTTTCTCTTCTAAACATAACGTTCCCTGAAGGGCGTGGAGAGCTGTTACACCACTACTGCCTTTGGATTGGGGAAATGATCTTAGGACTGAACATCCCAGAGCTGCTGTCCAAGATTTCCCTGAAAGGTTAGGGGAAAAAATTAAGCACGCAGCTCCAGATTTCTAAAAGGCCTGAGTCCAAGTAGCAAACAGAGAAAGGACCCCTTTTATTTCTGTAATTCCTATAGATTTTCAAGTTATTTTAAATACGTGAAGAACCTAGTTCTGAGAACAGTTCATTTTATCTCTGAGTCTTACGTTAGATTTTTATGAAACCACCTTAAAAGCTCTTGGTGTTTTTTGATAAACAAAATAAGTCCAAGAGTACTTACAAATGGGTTTAGTCTGAAATGCCACAGAAAGGCTGGGAAATAAAGGACTGGGAAAATATAGCCCAAGAAAATGCTAAATATTAAGCCAAAGAAAGCTGGTAGCTATATTCATAACTACTAAAAATAGAGTATTTAGACAGAAATAGAGAATTTAGGGTAAAAAATTATTAGGTTATTAAAAGATAGGCAGGATATGTTTTTAAAAAGGAAATATCCTGTGAGTATGATAAAGTATTCATGAAACTAACAATTTTACTGTGAAATATATAAAACAAAAGCTGACCAAGTCGCCATGGATAAATAAATCTACAAGCATAATAGGGGATTGTAACTCAACTCTTAGAAGTAGAGAGATTAAAACAAACTAAACATTGTTCAGAGTAACACTATTGACTTTGAACTGAGAACCATATTGACCCCACAGAGAACATGTTTCCTTTTTTGAACAGACGTAGAACCTTTAAATGAAGAAATTGTCAACAAGCTTCAAAGAATGAATAGATTGCAAATAGGTTTCCTGGACAAAATGAACCTCACTGAAAAATTAATAGTAAAAAGACAGAAACCCCATTGAATTTTTTGGAAATTCATAGATAAGAGTGGAAATGAGAGTGGAAGTTTCAAAAAGTATTTAGACATGAATAACAAGAGCACTATCAATCATATGTGGCAGAGCTGAGATTATATAAAAAAAAAGAAAAGAAATTCATCCTCAATTGCAGTTATTAGGAAACAAGGAAGCAAATCTACCTTCAACAGTATGAGAAAGAACAATAAGAAGGAAGAGATCACAATAGAGACAGGGATTAATAAAACAAAAATTAGAAAATGACTCATTTGATCTTTTTCTTTGGCAATTCTGGTTACTGACTGAAGATTTATTTCAAATAGTTTCTAGAAATCATGCATTCAAACCACTACTGGTAAATCATTGGAAAATGAGCAGCATTTCAGTTTGTTTAATCAAGAAGACTTTTCTCTAAAGTGAGTTTTAGCTGAATCGACTCAACTAGTTTTCAACTAGTTCAGAGGAACTGAGTTTATATGGATTCTGTTCTGTTTTGCAACCCTTCAGCAGCAAACAGGCACACGCACTGCAGGAATGACAACCGCTGGTGTGATGTTGGAGTTACCCTGGGGTCCTCCCAAGTCAAGGTGGAGGGAGGGAGGCTCTTTTACTTTCTCAGGGGAAGCTAGGTGTATATTCATTGCCTGGAATGACATCCTCAACTGGAGCCAGGCAGTTCTTGTTCACCACTTAATAGTCTTGCAAGTCAGTAAGTCACCTAATCCAATCAACACAACCTGTCATAATTTGCTGGTCATTAAAATATATATCCTTTTACACCCCAGACTTCACTTGCGGACTCTCTTGGCGGTGTTGAGTCAAAGTTGGAAGTCTCTCGCTACTTCATTCATTTTACTAATGTTTTGATTATTCTGGCCAACACCCCTGCTAAATCTAAGAGCCTGAATTTTGTGCCCAATTAAACACAGAATTAAAAGCTCAGAAAGGCACATCCATTATCAAAATTGGGCCTTTTCACACAATACGCTCACTCAGACAACATTTCCTAGCTAAGTGATAAACCTCAGCGGTTGTCACTCTGGCAGTGTGTGTGCCTGCTTGCGCCAGAAGGTTTACAAGTCTGAACAGAATCCCAATTAGCTCAGTTCCCCTGGTCTAGTTGAGAATCAGGTAAGTCAGGACTAATTTTTTGATGAATAGCATTTCTTACAGCTTCGACAATCTCCTTATCTTTAAGACAGATCAAAAGTGGATGGGAGATGAAAAAAGATCAGGACACAAAGGTCAAATAGGATCCAGTCAGAAGTCAT
Source organism: Condylura cristata (assembly GCF_000260355.1). Taxonomy (NCBI): domain Eukaryota; kingdom Metazoa; phylum Chordata; class Mammalia; order Eulipotyphla; family Talpidae; genus Condylura; species Condylura cristata. Next base: position 3,994,542 of record NW_004567123.1, on the reverse strand, counting down.
GATTTTTCCTTGTTACTCTTTTCCCATTTAAATATGCAATATAGAACATCGGGAATATGGAGTGAAATGGATTGGGTTTTCACAAATGACCTTAGTAAAATTTTGTGCCTTTATAAATCAGGTTGAAAAAAATAGTAGAATCAATCCAAGGAGAGATTGGAAGTAGAAAAAAATAAAACCAGTTACCATTTTTGCAAATTCTACTCGAGATCTGACTACATTACATGCAAGTTAGGGTGGGAAAAGACCATTCCATAGAAGGGTGGTAAGGTTAAGAGACCTTGAAAAAAAATAGGTTCTCATACTTAGACAAGAGGTTCTGATTCACTTAACACACACAAACCACTGGCCTCCTCTCAAATTCACTTACCTTTATTAAATACCTCATATCCAGAGTAATGGTGGAGGGTGTCTGAGTGTTAAGAAGCAGCAGAATGTGGAAAAGTCACTGTCCCTGCTTGCCAGGCATAGAAAGCAGAGTGAGTCAAGTTGCTGTGTCGATTCGTAGGTTGTAAAAACTAATCTTTCCCTAAAACCAAGAAAAGGAAACCAAAACTCATTCCATGTGGAAAGCAGGGGTTATGGGTCTGTATTTAACAAATGTGTGTGTAAGTAAGGAACTTCAGAGTTTGAGTACATCTCATATATTTTCCTCTAAGTCTCTGCAGACAGTTTTTAAAAGGTAGTTTATATTAAGATTGAGCACAGAACAATGCTAGAAAACTAACTGTCCCACTCTGAGCTTTCATTTTATCATCTTCAAAAAAGAGTTAATAATATTTACCAGCACATTACTCAATAACAAAATTGGACAAATACATGCAGAGACCAAGGCTTACTACATAGCAATTATGCAGGAAATCATAACTATTATATTGTTATCAATTTTTTCTTTGCTAAGATTTGCAATTACTTTCTGCCATAACAGTACAAATTTTACTTAAATACATTGCTGAGGTTGACTCCACATTCATTCAGATAGCTTTTTCTTCTTCCTGGGCACAGCTAGACAATTCTTAGCATCTGTGATGTTGAGTGTGCACAAGTGACTGTTTTCTGCCAAAGGGATATGAGTGGAAAACTCCTAGTTGGAAACAGTAACACCCTGTCCTCCTTTTCAAACTAGATACAAACTACTTTAGGAACCACATGTAGAAACTAGCAGACTCAAGGGTGGGAGAGGCTTGTACCCCAGATTCACTTATGGTCAACAATCTTTCTGGACTTTGTACGAGAGAAAAAAAACTTTTTTTTTTAGAGACTTATTTATTTATGCATACTGAACTGGGGTACAAGCCAGAGGTGCAGCAGCAGTGAGAGGATTCAGCAGAGAGAATGAGTGGAAAACAGAACAGGCAGATCAACAAAGTACACTGCAGAGGGGAGTAGCGGGCAAGACAGGAGAGGTCTGCCGCACCATGTGGGTCACCTCCGGGCAAAGGATTTGTTACAGGGCAACCCAATGTGAGCTGGGTTGCCTGTCTGTGGGTCCTCACCTGCACTTTAATTGTACTACAGGCATACACCAAAAAGGTCAATAATGGCTTTATTTACAAAAGGGGAAAGGAAAGGTAACAACCCAGGGAAAGAGAGTAAGTGAGACAGAGATACAAGTTAACTAGAACATCCTACCAGCACTGCTGACTTGGAACTCCAGGAACACATTGATAGCCACCAGCCACACTGTAGAGAGAGTGTCCGAGGTCTAGAGAGCCATGTGCTCTAGAGAGCCACGTGGTCCAGACAGCGCCAAGTGGTTCAAAGAAAGAGCGCATCGAAAATGGCTCCCTATACATCTCCCAAAGTCCCAGAATGCCTGCTTAGCTCCACCCTTGGTTCCACACAGTTCTCTTCTTGGTATTGTTGGGAGCTGTAATTTCCAGTTACTGGAGTAGGGGGTGGAGTCCACAGAACTCTGCAGAGTTCCTTCAGGACATCCTTTCTCCCTAACAGATGGAACTCGCACTGAAGTAGCTGCCTCTAGCTTGCAGTGTGGTGTCCTAACCGATTGTGCCACCATGGAGGGCCGAGAAAAAAAAAAAAAAACTTCTACTGTCTTTGAATAATTATTTTACACTTCAACTGATTCACTATAGCACTTATCTTTGCCTGATTTGTTTGAAGAGAAAAGCCACGATTAAAAATATTAGGGCCCTCCCTGGTGGTGCATCGGGTTAAAGCGCAACACTAAGAAGTTAAAGCCACTTCTCATGAGTTCAATCCCCACCACGGAGGTGACCCACATGGCGTCGCAGACCTCTCCTGACCCACCACTGCTATGCTGCTCCCCTCAGCAGTGTACTTCATCAGTCGGCCTGTTCTGCTCCCCACTCTGTCTCTGGTGAATCCTCTCACTGCCCCTGCACCTCTGGCAGGTACCCCAGTTCTGTATGCATAAATAAATAAATCCTTAAAAAAATATATTAAGCAATGAAAATTAAAGATTCTTTTTATTTATCTAGAATTTAAAGGAATGTTTGTTCTTTAAAATTCAAAATAAACATAATTATTGGTTGCAGACTAGGTAGGGAACCTACACGGAAGATGAAGACTAAGATTTCTCATGTGTGTGAGGTCAGGCAGGCAATACAAAGCCATTTGGCCTAAACTCCCACTTTACAAGGCTTTAACTTAGCTCGTTGAAGTTATGTCTAAATAAAGTTGTATAAATAATTATAGAATTACCCCAACCAGATTAAAAGAACACATCTGAAAAAATATAAAAACAACCAAAAAAAGGGAAAATATTTGCCATGCAAAACCCAAAACTTTTAAAATCTTACAGCAAAACTCCCCTTCCCTTTCTCTTGCAATTTTTCTACATACCAGGAATGCTCTGAACTACAGTAGTACTGATTGTTTAATAATCTCTGTTCTTATGAAGTGTCCAGACATGAACACACCCTGATTAAACACTTAGCAGTCACTGGCTACTTTACTTTTTGATGACGCGATGGCCAGGGACACAGAAAGTGCTACTGTGACTGTACAATATATAGCAGATATGGAAGGAACCCAGACAGAGACAGAGAGAGCGAGCTTCTCTTTCCAGAAGAGAATCAACTGAATCAGCCAATGAAGGATGACAAAGAATGCTAAGGGAGAAAAATTTAGGTTGGAGGTTAGTTGAGGAGTGTCATTCCAGACAGAGTGTCAAAAGAGCCTTTTTTGAGGAATCTTTTTTGAACAGGAGAAGCATCTAAGATTTGCAATTAAAAGCTATCTCCCTGGTGGCACAGCAGGTTAACACACAGCACTAAGAAGCATTAAAGCCACTTCAGCATGAGTTTGATCCCCACCGCTGAGGTGATCCACATGGCGAGGCAGACCTCTCCTGACCCACCAGCTGCTATGCTGCTCCCCTCAGCAGTGTACTTTGTCAGTTGGCCTATTCTGCTCTCCACTCTGTCTCTGGTGAATCCTCTCACCACCCCTGCACTTCTGGCCTGTACCCCAGTTCTGTATGCATAAATAAATAAATCTTTAAAAAAAAAGCTATCATTTGAACAGCATAAACTGGGGAGTGAATATATTACATAGCAGAGAGCAGCTAGGAAGGAACCGTAGTGATAAAACATGGAATGCTGATCCAAGAAAGTGGCTATGGCTGTGGGGTGTAAATGAAAGGGCAGAATCAAGAGATCTAAGAGGTCCAAGTCTCAATGTTCAATAGCTTACAGGTTGCAGGATGAAGCATCTCTGATCACTCTGTGGTTCTTGTTTCAATGGCTGACGTCCTCAGGTTTAGGACAGTCTAATCCTATGTTCTGATCCATAAAGGTGAAACTCAGACCTTTTCAAGTCATCTCCTCTCCTCACTCACTCTCTTGCACTCTAGCTTTCGACCAATGGTCTTTTGGTTTATAAGAAATGGTAACTTAAACTAAATCATTAGCCAGTTGTATTGGGGGTCTTTCAATGTGTGTGTGTGTGTGTGTGTGTGTGTGTGTGTGTGTTCCTAGCAGGCTTAATTGCAATAACATTTATATCACATAATATAGTGCACTGAGGTTGTAATTTTCCTATCATCTAAATTGCAGGCTGAAATTGTGTTAAGGAAGGACTGTAGAGAATGAATTACTGCTTTCGAAATGACTACTTTTAACTGACAATGTGACTGGCAAATGAACGCCAGTGACAGACGGAAGGATGGTTTGTATTTAATGTTATCCCACTGTATGTACCCTGAGACTTTTTAAAGGGTAGTTAGCTTTTTGAATGTAGTGTTTTAAATTTATGGTCTACCTAGAAAAGTGGACCTTTCGAACTGGCACCTGGTCTACCTAGAAAGTCATTTTAATATTGTATGGTATTTGGAAAGCTTTTCACAGACATTTCACTTTTGAAGACATTATACTGGCAGCTGAACCTGTAGATATTTTTCTGTCTCTCTTACTGCGAGGGCTTGGGTTTGTTTGTAATAACCCAGAGCTGGGGTACAAATTAGAAGGGATCCAATGAACTTCTTGAAGTAGTAAAATGTGCAAGTGAAAATCTAGCATCTCAAACCTGTACGATATATATATATATGGCTAATTAAATACAACAGTGAGAAACTGCCCTGGGACTGGGGGAGAGGACATAGTAATTACTAAGGTAGGTACTGAGTCCAAATCCTGTTTACTATCAACGCCACCATTCACTGAATGAACTTAGCAGGTGATATAACCCATCTGGCTTAGTTTCCCCAACCATAAAATAGATATAATACAGCAAACTTGTGAGTTGTGGGAAAATGAAGGAGGCCCTGTCTGTAGAGACAAGGCAGCAGAGTTCTCTGAGCAGGTAGGTACATTCAGTGATATTCTTGTTCCTCTGGACTTCAGTTTAGTTAGGAATAGAATGTAGAAAAATGAAGTATTTCAAACACTTGGATGTGGGATTCCTCAGCTCTCAGGGCTATCTATTGTCTTAGTACCCAGAGTTCTCATTGGTGAAGCTAATCATACAGTCAAGCAGGGGACCTCTTACCAAGGGCATAAACCTGGGTATGAGGAACATACTGAGAAATCAGTATGTGCTGAAAACAGCAGGCAGTTATTAGACTAGAGATAATATGCTTTTAGCTGCAGGCACAATGGAGACCCCAGGAAATAGTCCTTGGTTACTCCACCCTTGCTTAGATCCCTAATAATACCCACCCCACACACATGTACACTCCCCATGCACACACACTCCCCAAGTGCTGGTACCACCTAATAATAAATATGACACTGCCTTTGGATTGGGGTTACATATATTGTCTGGTGTAGTCTGTCTTGGATTCTGATTGTTCCAAGTGGACTTTCAGTAAACATTCCCTCATCTTGCACTACTCCCAATGCTGCCCCTCCATGGGGGAAACTTGAAGAAAATGCAGTGAATTCTTGTGTAATGGAGAATCATGGAATGTGTCTCAGAATCCAGAGGTGATGGAGGAAGAGATTAATATGTGTATTCACTTTAGGTTTCATTATAGACATTGTCATACTTTCTTTGATTTATCCAGTTATAGATTTGGGCTTGAGAAGCAGGATACATAGTCTACAAGTCCTTTACTAAGGAATAGTTATCCTATATATGGGAATGTCTTTATCTTTGTCCCAGTTTGTAGCTTAGGGAGATGATGCTTGAGGATATTGAGTGGGACTGATCATTCAACAAACTAGAAGATTAGGTAAATAAATCCCAAAGATCAAAATGATTTTAAGAAAAGGTTAGTGTATGTGACTATATTTTTAAAAATGTTTGACAGAATATAGTATAACCAAAGTCAAAAGACTGACAGAGAAAAAACTTTCCAAAATATATCACCAGTAAATGGCTACTATCTCTAAACAGGAAGATCCTGTAAAATTGAAGGAAAAAAGAATAAAAATAGAATAGGAAAATGAACAAAAGATAGAGAATTTAAAGAGGATATAAAAATGACCCCTAAATATATGAAGTGTTCAAACTTATTCCTATTAAAAGGAATACAAATTAAAATTACACTGAGACCTCATTCCTATGAGATAAACAATCTCTTCTATGAGACAAGACAATAGAAGCTCTTGTACACAATGGTAAGAGTCCAAACTTCTATAAATCTTGAGGAGAGAAACATGATAATAGCTAACTAAGTGTATAGGCACTTGTCTTTGACCAGCAATACTAATCATAGGAATTTAATCTTGAGATAATCTTTTAATAACACAAAAAACAAAAACCAAAAACAAGGTATTCATTGCAGCATTGTTTATAGTTGAAAAATATGGGAAAATGCCTGTAGGTCTAGTGATTGGAGAGTATTTTTTAATAAACTACACTCTATCTACAAGATGGAATACTAGGCAGCTATGAAAAATGTTGGGATAAATTACTGTGATATGCTATGGAGTAAATGGAGAATATGCTGTTCAGTGAAGAAAGCAAAGTATCAAAAGTATCTAAAGATGTTCCCCTTTAGTGTAAAAAAGAGTGGAAATAAACATTTATTATATATATATATGTATACATACATATATATGTTGCATGTAGAAATACAAAGAGAATAAACATGGAACTAACTAGTAGGGAATGGAGTGAAAAGATGTAAAAGAAATGGGAGTGAAATGGAAGAGATGAGGGTGGAAATGGAATGGAAGGGATGGGAAATGGAAATGCCACTTGTCTTTAAATACTTTTGGAATAGATTTAACTTTTGAACCAGGTTAATTTTTAAATAGTTAGGAAAAAATGAACAACAATGTGGAAAATCCTAAAGTGAAATATAAACAGAAACAAACTTAACTGTATTTCAAATGAATAACATATCTAGAGTGAAGGGGGAAATGGCTGGTCCAAACCTATTATAATCTGAAGTGCTTTATTTCCCTACAAGCCTCCTTTAGCCTAGAGATGGTGCTTTTGTGCAAAAAGAGGTCTGGAGAAAAGGAGGGAAAACTTGGTGGAATGGATTTTTGAAATGATCCTTCAAAGCTCTTATAGTACATGTTTTCGTGCGTACTTAGTGTAGGAGCAATATGAAGTGGATTTAGTTTTATGGATTATAAGTATGAGGTTAAAGATCACAGCAGACATTTGGCTATTAAAGATTAGTGATAATCAAGATTTGATTTATTTCTGTCTATTTCTCTCTATATCTATGTGTCTGTCTATCTATCTATCCATCAGCTTGATACCATCATTAAATATAACCTTAAAAGAGAAGCAAGGGACATCCAAGTAGGCCCCAAGCAGGCCTATCAAGTGTGTTTTTTTAATCATCTTATAAATATTTTCTTATTTTCCAAAATATTTATTGAGTTCCTACTATATGCCAAGCATTTTTGTCCCAGGAGAATAATGGCTAAAATCCTCATGAGACAAATAATGAACAAAAATAGCCAGATAAGACAACTAAAGAGTAAAATAAGCCCTTGAGACAACACAGTAGGGTTGGAGGTTACTTGAGCTGAAACAGACAAAAGGCCCTCTCTGAATAGGAAGTATCTAAACTGCAATCTGAGTGGAAAAGGAAGCACAATGTGACATCTGACAAAAACAACCAGAGAGTACAGCATTTGCAAAGGCCCTGGGGTGGCATCAGGAACAGTGAAAAGGCGAGTGTGACTACAGAATGAACAAAGAGGAGCCTGGCATGAGATTAAGTAGGACTACATTATAAAATAATAAACCCACTCAGATAAAGTTATATTCTTAAAAAACACTGACCGAAATTATATTCCAGTTCCCTGAACCTGAAAATTGTGTTTCTTCTTCATGAAAATTCCTGCTCCCAAGATAAAACTTGAAAAGGATTTAATGAAAAACCTTGACTCTTCTCCTTATCTGTTCTGGTTTAGCTACTTCCGCAGAGGTTGTCAGGCAAGGAGAGGAAGCAAGCTTAATGTTTTAAAAATGCCATTTCTCTGTGAAGAGGGATACTGCTTTGCTAAGTCAGGGAGAGGGAATGCTATTGTGGATTGATGAGAATCTCGACATTCACTTATTAAATAATTATTTAAAGTGTATGTGGCTGTTGTCCCAAAAGGGCTTCCTGCACCCATACATAGCAAAGTTGAGAGGCACAGGTGAAGAGGATCATTTCATGGTTCACACTGCCGTCAATTCTCTGTCATAACCTGTGGGAAAAAGATGTTTTTGTTCAAGTTGGGGAAGGAGTTCCACTTTGGATTCTATCCAAGTGCAGAGCAGGTGGCATGCTGTACATAAGTGAGGAGCACTGGGGGATTCTCTTTGGTGAGGGGGGATTGAATTCCACTGAGCACTGTGCCAGAAGGTCCTGCCGAGGCTGTTCTCCTTCCACATTGGTTCTGTTCAGACCAATTAAACAAGGAGTCATTTTCTACACAAATTCACCCTTTCTTTCTGGCCAGAGTCAGTGTTAGCAATAAGATACTCAGAAGACATGGAATTAGCATGTTCCATGAATGGTTGTAAATTTATAGGAAGGTGGGAGAAGGTGGGGAGAGCATTTCTTGTGCTCAGAGAAGGCCATCACTCAGGTAGGCATCACATAACCAGCTGCAGATCCTAGACCCCTGGGGTACTTGGGGCCTGCCTAGTACTACTCCTATAGAGAAGGAAGGAGAGACCCAAGAGTAAAAGTAAGTCCTGGGAGGGACACCCCAGATGCCTCATTTGAGAACCAAGCATGCCAGTGTGGGGTTCTGTGTAGTACCCTGGAGACATGCTCAGAACTACTGTTGTTTATAAATGTCCAACCCATCTTGTATCACAGAAGTCAATTCACTTCTGAAGGCTTTTCATTTGCAGGAGCATCAGCCTACCCTGGAGGGAAAAAGAGTATTTGTGGCCACATGGACACTGCTCTTAGTGAGAGATTCTGAGTTCTGATCCTTCTGAATTGTTCCTGCCTGCTTTTGAAGTTAGCCATTAGGGATGACTTCTCCTGGAAGATGAGCAAGCAGGAGCTCAAACATTGCTTTGAGGAACCCACCATATTCAGGAACACTAGGGGAAACTTGTAAATACCATGAGGCTTTTTCAAATTGGTGCAGAAAAGGAGAAAAAAGAAATTAAATAGATACCTATTTATCTTTAACTTTAAAAGATTTTTAGTATTTTTATACCATTGTTCATGTTTGCACAGTAATTGGTTGCTCCCTTCAGGGGTAGTCCTGTAGCTCCCCCACCATCATAGCACCTTAGGATGGTGCTATGATTTTTTAAAAGATTTTTCTTTTTTGGAATTTTTTAAAAATTTATTTATTTATTCATATAGAACTGGGGTACAGACCAGAGATGCGGAGGGTGAGAGGATTCGCCAGAGACAGAGTGGGGTGCAGAACAGGCAGATCGACGAAGTACACTGCTAAGGGGAGCAGCGGGTGGGTTAGGAGAGGTCTGCCTCACCATGAGGATCACCTCCGGAACAGGCGGGAATCGAACTCATGCAGAAGTGGCTTAAGCTTCTTATTGCTATGCTTTAACCCTCTGCGCCACTATGGAGGGCCTAAAGGATGTTTTTAATATAAGCAAAATCTAGTCTCAGCATCCTATGGCAGACTGGCTTTAAGTTCTTCAGTGTAGTGAAGCCATCAATGAGTAATGTCTCCAGCTCCACCTGTACTTTGTACATTTTTAAAATAGTTACAAGGCATTCCCACCCACCAACACCTACCTCTTCTTCCCCCAGTTTTACAATTATTGTTAGCTACGAACTGTTCCAGCACAGCAGGGTTTAAATGCAGCATTAAGTGTTCTGTTGTCCTGCTTGATGGCACTGACAATGAAGACCTTAAGAATTCAGATTTGTATAGACTCCAAGTCCTAGAACCACTATAGGACACACATTGATGTACCTTCAGAGGGAAAGAGAAAACCAAAACAAACATACTGAAAAGGAATGTTGATCTGGTCCATAGAGTTGGCATAGAAATGCCATACAAAAACATTGATGCAAAAGGAAACCTGCATGTCTATGTCTATTGCAGCACTATTTAAAATAACTAAGATATGGAAACAACCTAAATGCCCCCAAACAGATGATTAGATCAAGAAGGTGTGGTATATAGACACAATGGAATATTACTCAGCAATCTAAAAGGATAAACTCATGTCATTCACAGCAACATGGATGGAGCTAGAAGGGGTTATACACAATGAAATATATTGGAAAGAGAAAGAAAAATATCAGATGTTTCACTTATAGGAGAAACATAGGGAAATAACAAAGGTTTTAAAAAAAAAAGATAAAACTTTCAGGCAAAGATCTGAGGTACCAGGGAAGGGATAGAAAGGGATCAAAGTAGGGGAGGGAAGAATATAAGGGAGTTTGGGGTGGTTCATTGGTACTGTGGTGGTAGGAGATTTATGGGGACTACACCTGATTAGAGGAATCAAATATTGCCCAAAAATGAACAACAATGCAAGAAAATTTTAAAAATCAATCAAAAATAAAGTACACTCCAGAGGAAAAAAATTTAAAAAAAAATTAATGTGAAAAAGAAATAACCCAGGTCATTCTTTCCCTGCTTTATAGTTATACACACACACTAACACTCATATACAATCTCACATAGCTACGCATGTACACACATGCTCATACACACCTATACACACACACACACATGTACTTAGGCACACTCACACACACACATACACTTCACCTTTGCCTAAACAGGAGAATCCAAGTGTCCATCTTTACATCTCAAACAATGAAGAAATTTAATCTTGATTTCGGTACAGTGAGATCTTAATGAAATGTCAAATTATGCCAGGGTGGCTAAGGATAGCTTCTTAAAAGTGCTGGTGACTTATGAGCAACCACAAATTTATGCCTGGCTCACTTCCTACACTTTTCAACCAGGACCATTTTGGGGGCCCAGATTTGTAGCAAGGGTCACCTGGGCATGTCCAGGGGTTCTGTGGGAATGTGGACTGACTGGATCTCCCAGGTGGTCAACTTAACTGAAGAGCTGGGCTTGCCAGCTGCTTCCTGCCTATTCCATGGCTGGTGGAGGGCAGTACCCACAGGGGTTTCAGTCAGCTGAAACACAGGAATGGAGAAGCCGAGTGGTTTAGATCACAGGTTTAGCCTCCAGGGATGGAAGGCAGAGGAGTGTGGTCTCAGACGGATATTCATGTCCTGCACAGCCCCCGTAATTCCCCAGGGGGTCATGAGGCCAGGCTTGTATTTAGTTAGTGGTAATGATCTCGTTAGGGATGTGAAAGGGCCACCACCAAGACATTAAGCCCTGCCAGCAGGCTCCCCCACCCAATATTGCCTCCCTTGTGTGGCCTTACATGGGATATGAACTGTGATTAACAGACATCCAGTGATTAATACTTGCAAAACAGCATTCAACAAGGGATACTGAGGACAATGGGATAGTGGCCTGGTGGGAGGTGCATGCCAGCAGAGACAGGACAATCGGGAGAGCAAGGCCTTAACACAGCTGGCAGGGCACAATGTCACAGCTGGCCGCCCGCCGCACCTCCCCATCCTTCCAGGTGGTCAGGCTGAGCTGGCCTTTTAACTTCCTAAGTTTTTTTTTTTTTTTTTAAAGGAAAGAGAGATTAAAAAAACAAAACCTCCTGTTCCTTCAGTAGGAGAGAAAGTGAGGCATCCATTGAGCAGGAGAAAGAAAGAGATTAAGTAGCAAAGAAAGTAACAAGCTGATCATAGAAAACTCTTTCAATAGTGATAATCCTTGATGTACAAGGACAAATATGAATGCCTTTGTTCTTGAGTTTAGATTAACATGGTGTCAGGAGGGAAACTGAAATGAAAATTGGTCTGGCTGGGTCTCTTGTGAAGCTTAGTAAAGGCAAGTTGGTGAGGACTGACGGTTTCTTTGGGAAAATGCGGCTTTACAGATATTCAGGAACAACTGTGGCCAGGCAGACTCTGTTTTAAAGGGCCACAGCAGTTGAAGGCTGAACAGACATGTTATTAAATATGTGAGTTGTGAGGGCATTTGCCCTTTCTTCTCACGTATCACACACCACGAGGTCACCTTGGACCTGTGGAGGCTGTTTAACATTCAAAAATCATAAAAGTTTGTATTTTTAATATCCATCATATGCGGAAAGTCTGATCCTTATCAATATGTATTCAAACTTCCATGTATTAAGCCATTATCCACATTTCTCAGAGCAAGAGGCATCTGGTTCTATGGGAACATCATAATGAGAAGACTTGTTTGACTTGAAGAAACTTAGCGACTTACTAAGACCAAAAGAACAGATGAGATAAACCAAGAATTGTCTGAGTGGGACGTCTCTTGCAAGCGGTGTGTCTAAGCCTGCTAGAAGAGTCAGGCTTTCTGCTTGGATAAGACCGATTTATCACCTATCTATGATTAGAGTAAATAGCCTCGGCATCCCTTTCTCACTGTTAAACTTATTTTACCATTGGAATATTCAATAATGTTCCTTCCAACCCAAACAGCACATTGTGTTTCCTCTGGCAAAAGTCTTTATCACTTTAAAAATAGAGCACCAGCTGGTACATTGGACTTGCCCATGGAATTCATCATTACTCATTAGAAGATGAGTTCTTGGTTTCATAGACTTTGCAGGAACAGGGAGCAGAAAAGGGATATTGTCTTTGGGGGTCAGTATCAACACCATGAGGGGTTTCAATAAGGAGGTGTCTATGGGAATGATCAAAACTGATATGTATGCTTATGGTGCCAAGGTAGCCTTTCTTTCCAGGAATATCATCAGGCAGCCTGGATTGAGACAGGCTGGTGATAGAGGTGCCAGAGGGGTGGTAGGAACTCTGCTGGGGGTTCAACAATTTGTTATCGGGCAGTGACACAGTGACATTTCTCAAATGTTGTACTTTTGGGGCCACATGTCATCAAGTCAGAATGACTGACAGCCTTATTTTGTGATTTACTTAGCAGCTGGGATTTGCCCTGACAGCATGCTTGATGTGTCCTTCTCCAGGACTGGCAGCTTGCAGAGAAAAGAGCCTGGGACTCCCACCCCAGTGCAGGTAGGGCAGGGGCGGCCTCGTCAGTTCCTGACTTCCTCCTCAGCATCGGTGTCACTGTGGAGACCTCAGCTCCACCTGGCTACAGGCTTCACCTTAGAATCTTCTTTTGATTCAAACAAAACAAAATGTGTGACCCTCCTTCCTCCTTTTTAGCTAGGAGACCATTCTCGACAGGAACCTGTCTTAGCATGTTGCCGTAATAGAACACTGCCAGCTGGGGGGCTTGGACAGCAGAAATGAATTCTCCCACAATTCTGAGGTTGGAGGCCAAGATCAAGATGCTGGTAGACTGGGTTTGGTGAGCACTCTCTCCTTGCCTGGTAGACAGCTGCTCTTTTGTTAAGTTCTCACATGACCCTTTCTCTGTAGATGTGCGAAGAAGAGATCGCTGGTGTCCTTTCTTCTTCAGAAGATATTGGCCCTATCTATCAGGGCCCTATACTTGTGACCTTACCCAACCTTAATTCCTATTAACCCAATTCTGCCAATCAGTTAGCTTGGAAGAGAGACCCAGATCTCAGCTGAAACTTCAACCCAGCTGACACCTTAATTGCAGTCTGGATCTTGTTATAGGGTAGCTCAGAGTGGGTTGCCTGTCTCTGGGTCCTCACCCACACACTTAAAATTTAAGTGTTCTGCAGGTACACACACAAAAGGGGAAAGGAAAAGGAAACAACCCAGGGAAGAGAGGGATACAAAGTAACTGGAATATCTTACCAGCTCTGCTAACTTGGAACTCTAGTCACAAACCAATTGCTAACCCCCAGTCACACAGTCTGAGAGCTGTGGCTCCAGAGAGAGTGAGAGCCGATACTTCTCCAGAGTGACAGTTGGAAAACTGTTCTCTATTTATCCCCCAAAGTCCCAGAATGCCTGCTTAGCTCCGACCTTGGGTCCTCACAGTTCTCTCCCTGGTACTGCTGGGAGTTGTAGTTTTCAATCATTGGAGTAGGGGGTGAAATCCAGAAAGCCAGAATAGGGGGTGGAATCCACAAAACTCTGCAGAGTTCCTTTAGGACACTTCCCCTTAACAATCTCACACCCAGAGCTGAGGACCCAGTCAACCCATAACCAGATTCCTGACTTCCAGAAACTGAACTAATATATCTGTGCTATTTCAAACTGCTGTTTTGGTGCTAGTTATTACACAGCTATCAAAAATTAATACATGTTATGTACTATTTGTACTGTCTGATACAAACAGATAGCCTCTCCACTCCTCACCCCCACACTTCCAAATCCATCTTAGAGATGATTCTAATCTTTTGTGACTTCTTTTCAGAAAAGTTTGTTTCATGACTCAAAGTTCAGTAGCAGTGGTACTTAACAACAAACTTTTCAACTAGATGATATGAAAGTAAATTGGCCAACATAATTCATCAATCTTTTTTTTTTTAGATTTCTTTATTTATGCATACAGAGCTGGGGTACAAGACAGAGGTGCAGGGGTGGTAAGAAGATTCATCAGAGACAGCAGGGAGCAGAACAGGCTGGCCAATGAAGTACACTGCTGAGGGGAGCAGCAGGAGGATCAGGAGAGGTCTGCTACACCATGTGGGTCACCTCCGGGGTGGGGATCGAACTCATGCTGAAGTGGCTTTAGCTTCTTAGTGCTATGCTTTAACCCTGCGCCACCATGGAGGGCCAGTCTTTCTATTTTTATTGGTCGGTTTACTGTTTTGAAGATCTTGAAGACCCTTAATGTAATTTCAACTGTCACATACTTAATAAATTACTGTGTCCTGTTATGATTATATTATGCAGGTACATTTTCTTCTCATATAAATGTCACTAGAGACAGACAGAACTAGCAGAAACTGGAGAGTTTTTCATCCACTTAGTTTTCTTTTCCTCTGGCAAGTAGCTAGAACATCTATCCCAACTTCAGCCCTGATTTCTGGCCATTGAAACAAGGCAGATGTGATGTATGCCATTTCCAGGTCTGGGTCTGGCTCATACCAATCCTCCACAGAACCCTCAATACTCTTTCCCTCTTCCCACCTGCCCACCGAAAGCAGAAGCCTCAGGTGAGAACTTCGATGTTCTGGGATAGTAGAACCTCCCAGTGAAAGGAGAGTGGTCTTGAACCCACCACAAGGAGAACAGCCTCTGCACACTCACATTGACTGTTTTGTGAACAAGAAGGAAACTTCCACTATGTTAAGTTTCTGAAGTTTGAGAGTTGTTTCAACAGAGTGTCTCTCTTTACTGATACAGGGATGAAGATATTTTTCAGAAAATGATCCTTGACTTTGCAAGAGGAATCATGCCAGGATCTTTTTAAATTGCAGGCTCACCTAAATAATACCACTTATTGCAAATGAACTTCAGGGGTACATCTGTTGCTCAGGCTGCTAGCACACTCACGACCATGCTCAGAGGGATGCTTCACAAAACAAACATTGAGCTCCAGGATCAAAATATACACAATGACATTTATAGTTAATTCCAATTAACCTCATGATCTCTCATTAAATGTCACATTTGGATTCATTTTCCTGTACATATCGAGTCTACCTTTTTCTCTTAATGCTTACAGTTCTATTTTTTTAGCTTATCACTATAATTGCCCATTTGCAGTTTAAAAATTCAACACAAAGCCAACACAAGGAATTCCTGGGTAATTCTAACAGCTATTTCTTTTCCCCATGGAAATAAACATGTTTCAGAAAAGTCAATTTTTGAGTGGCTTCTGTTGGATTCAGAAGAGTTGGTCTTTTGACTAGTGAAGTACTCTTTGGTGGGTGGATAGTTTCCAGTCAGTGGGATTCTTGAGATTTTTACCCACTTTCCTGCTGGCCTGTGAGCTCAGGAAGAACATTGGTCTTCCCCACTTTAGTCAAGCTCAAGTCTTTGGGCCTCATGTACTTAATCTATGGTCAATAAAGTCCCACTAAACATGAGAACCATTCAATCAAAGGAAGTTTGATATATACTAGCTTATACATACACATAAAATATGCATGTATATGCACATATATAAATAACATGTGCCAGTTTAACCCACATAAAGATATTAACTTAAGATAATATATATCAAAGACAATAAAGATTCTGTTGGGTGTCTGTTTGATAAGAATTGCAATTCTGGTTTAATGATTCCTCTTTGGTCTAGTGTCATGGAGTGAGTATTGGATGGAAGGAGTTTGGCTTTAGAGGCTAACTGAATCAATGAAGTTTACTCACTAGGAAAGAGGGAAATTGGGATGCCTTGAAAAGTGAGGGGAACATTATTGCTGGAGGCCAGTTGTGGATTTTCCCCCAAAGCTTCTATTAGCAGCAGTGATGAGAATATACTTGACTAAACAATTCTCTGAAAGGAAAGAATGAATTCCAGGAGTAAGTCTGGGGACTCTCTGAGCACTAATGTTTGTCTCTTCTTTTTTTGTTTTTTTAAAGATTTATTTATTCATACAGAACTGGGATACAGGCCAGAGATGCGGAGGGTGAAAGGATTCATCAGGGATAGAGTGGGGAGCAGAACAGGCAGATCAATGAAGTACACTGCTGAGGGAAGCAGTGGGTGGGTCAGGAGAGGTCTGCCACGCCATGTGGATCTCCTCAGGGGCAGCCGGGGATCGAACTCATGCGGAAGTGGCTTAAGCTTCTTAGTGCAGTGCTTTACCCCGCTGCGCCAGCAGGGAGGGCCATGTTTGTCTCTTCTTAAGGAAAAAAAGCAACAAGGGCCTCCCAGCACCATGAAGCTATCCGCAGCCATTGCAGCACGTCATGAGTTTGATCCCAGACAGGGAGGAGACCCACATGGTGTAGCAGACTTCTCTTGGCCTGTCTGCTTCTCCCCTCAGCATTGTGTTTCAGTACACCTGCTTGTTCTGCTCCCCATTCTGTCTCTGGTAAATGTACTCATCTCCCTGCACCTCTGGCCTGTACCCCAGTCCTTGTGTGCATAAATAAATAATTTTTTTAAAGCAACCAATTAAATTGACTTGGCAGGGAAAGATGGGGCGAGAAGAACCACCACTGCCCTCTGGAGACTTCCTCAAGATGGCAGGGGAGCCAAGAGCACACTGTCGACCTTGCTTCCATTTAATTCTATCTGATCTTTGGGGCCATAACTAGTGACCACTTGGACCCTCCAGTGATGTGTGCAGTAATCTATGAAACCAAGATAGGATGGCTTGTTGGATTGATTATATTTTATTAAGGGTATATTTTTATAGATTTCAAAAGGAAGAGGTAGTAGAGGAAAGCAATGTGACATAAAATCACAAAAACACTGGAATGAAGGAAAGAGCACAGAATTGCTTTTAAAGACATCCATGCTTTTGGTTAAGTCCTGCTTTTGATGAACCATGCATGTACTGATCCTTTACATGCAACATCAAGGAATTGGAAGAGTTGGAGTTGTCCTTTCCACCTACAATTTCTTCTGTGGAGAGATCTGCCTGATGCAGTAACGATGGACACGTCTCTGTATAGCTGGAGGAATGACTGCCCAAGCCAAAGCAATCTGCAGCATGCAAAAAGATAAAAATTCTCCTTCATGGTATAATAAGTTGAAAGGTTAGGTCTGCTCTCATGAAAGGACCATTGCACATTTCCATAGTCAGAAACTCACTCCAATAACAAAGTTGCATTCCCTTGCTTTGTTTGCAAATTTGGCAAAAACCTTTGTTCTAGATCCACATTAAATTCTCTAGATAAAGATGAATGTGCTCTTGCACATGGGATGGCAGAGATTCCTACTGAGAACAGGTGTGACCAAGGGAGATACAGACCGAAGGAAACCAAGAAACGTCACTGCTGAACCTGAACAGAAAGTATATAGGGGAGAATGGTGGGTTGTGAAAGGAAATAGACAACTTGGGCAGAACAGTTCTTTTTTTTTTTTTTTTTTAATTGCTACTTTTGGGTAACTGCCATAGACAAAATTTCCAACTTTACTCCTGTTTCCCTGTTTATGGATATGTCATGGTGATTTTGGACGTTTTCAAGATAGACAAGCATGGCAGAAAGGTTAAGTGACTATAAAATAAGAACTAGAATGGGATGAAACCTGGGGTGGGAAGAGTGCACGGGACTATGGTGATGACATATGGGTGAACTGGTGGGAGGAAGTCCATGGGGATTACAACTGAGATGAAAAAATGCACAAAATGAAGAATGATGTAAAAAAAAAAAAAAGAACCAGCTAAATAAACTAAGGCTAAGTTAGAATTTATGCCCACCCTTGGTGTGGATTACTAGTATATGTGCAAGTGTCTGTGTCTGTTCTAGAAGGGAGCAGATGATCTTAGATATTTGTTAAATATATCTCTTTATTCAGTATTAGTGCTCCCACACATTCTCCAGTGTAAGAGAGAATTTTCTTTTTAACAGGAAAATTATTTTAATGAATTACTATAGTATTTTCATCTTAATTCCCTTGAGTTAAAAAAAAAGTTGAATAACAGTTAACCCAAACATAAGTTTTGCTTTTTTTTATTAGAGTAATAATTTTTTATTTAAGTTTTTAATTGAAGTACCAGTTGTTTATATCTTTTCAATATTTGGGAAGTATAGAGTCACTTCAGATGTAGCTACCACAGTGTATACATCACCAAAGTACCCAGAGTTCATTGTGTTCCTTCCCCACCTTGTTCTATGCCTCAATTCTATGGTCAACTTTCAAGGGATAGTTTTTAACTTTGATTTTGTTTTGTTTGGATGAGCTTTAATGATTTTCATGTTATGAATATAACAACAATGGAAAATAAACTCAACACTAAATCTCAATGTACTTACAAAGGATCCCGGCAGTCACTAATGCCAGAAAGGGTAGAGACATTTTGGTTCATAGAAGTGTATCTCTGGCTATTGAAAAAGCATTTATAAACATTATGAGCAAGAAGAATTAGCCTGGTGAATGAATACAATTATGAGCTATAGTTCAGATATTCAAGTGCAAGTGTCCAGAAGGTGATGTGACATTTAATCTGAGGGTAGTTTTGAAAATAATGACACTTAACCTATTAAAGCAATTGTTCTCACACAAAAAAAAGGCATGAACAGCTATAATGAATAAAATATAGATAAAAATTACATCCTAGGGCCCTCCCTGGTGGTACAGCAGGTTAAAGCAGAGTAGTAAGAAATTAAAGCAATTTCAGCATGAGTTCGACTCCCCTCAGCAGTGTACTTCATCAATCGGCCTGTCCTGCTCCCCACTCTGTCTCTGATGAATCCTCGCACCGCCCCTGCAGCTCTGGCCTGTACCCCAGTTCTGTGTGCATAAATAAATAAATCTTTTTTAAAAAATTTACATCCTGCACTAGAAATCATGTGACTTAACACAACTGGTCTTGCCATTTTATGTTGCCTATGTAGGGGGGAGGGAAATTGATGCATTTAAAAGTGTTTAAGAAACTTTTATTTAAAAAGGAAAATACTAGCAAACCACTATTTTGTCTGTGTATCTCTAGGCAAGGTACTTGGTAAATTCACTAAGAATAATTCAAATGATTATTCAAAGCATAACATGCAGGACAGCAGTTAATCTGATTAGAGTAATGACATTTCTAATGTATTTATTTGGAGTAGCGATTGCTGAATCGCAATGTTATTAGTAAGCTTACCCTGTTTACTGGAATGCTGATACATATTTAAAACTCTGCCTTTGAATAATGCAGGCTGAGCATGTGGACAATAGAAAGGGGTCTTTTGCTTGCTTTTCTATCCTTCTTTACGTATTATCTGATCTGCTTGCTTCATTTGGAACGAGCCCCTGGGCTTTGTTATTTGTGATGCCTCTGCTCCCTGCCATCCTCCCAGGCTTGGACTCCCGGGTCCTGATGTCAGATACACTTATGACAGCTACCTCATAGGTTTGCAACTGAGAATTCATTGTGTCTGAACTTTTAAGACATCCTTATGAATGCTCTTCTTTTTACCTAGGTAGGAATTATTTCTCATGCTTGATTAGTTGATTCATCAACCTTATAATTATTGCATTTATAAATATGTAAGTAGAATCAATTACATAAAACAGTCAGCTCATGACACTATTAGATGAATGCAGACAAGTTAGCCTATGGATTTTTCTAAAAATTGCAGTCTTATAAAGGAGAGGGATGAAATACCCATATCAAATGCCCATCTCGGTTCCATTCACTTCTAAAATTGTAAGCTCAACAGTATCACTTCCTTCTTCATCTCTAAGCTCTCACTGGAACTGAAATTTTTAATTCATAAAATGTAAAAATGCGATCAATATATCTTTCAGAAAAGAGAGCTGGAGAGCCTAAAAAAAAAAAAAGAAGTATAATTCAAATCATCAAGTATTGGCAGTTCATGTATGAAAGTCTTTTGTTTAACTGAGAGCTGGGGTGAACTTCAGGGTTTGGGTTGATCTGTGGATAAATTATGCTTTTAATGTCTTTGAAATGATGGGATGATAGTTGTGTCAATCAGTTGACATCCATTGAGCAACAGTCATGACAACTTACGGCTATTATGGGAACTAGAACAGATAAGATCCATTCACACTCCCACAGCACATTCTAGTATGTCACTGATTCCTTCTTACTGGGGATTTTAACCTGGGGATTCAGATATCAGTAACCATCTGGAATTGCATAAAATGTACTTGTGAGTGCAGGATCTTATCCAAAAAACACTATACTACTGGTAATGATGTTATTAAATTGTTTCCAATTTCACTGATATAAAAGTAGCCAGACTTGGCTTTGTCAATAAGTCATAGAACTATAAATATGGCCCATATGGAAGCTTTTTAGTTGAATGTAGTTCCAGTAGGTTACATGCTTTTTTTTTTTTTTTTCTTGCTGCTGGAGATGAGTTCACAAAGACCTTTCTGTAGACTATGTAATGGAGTGTTTGCCAATGTTTCCTTCTGTGTATTTTACAGTTTTGGGTCTTACACCCATGTCTTTTACCAAATTTGAATTGATTGTGTGATGTGAAATAGTGATTCTTTAAACTGTCATGTGGCTCTAATATTAGCATAGCTTAACACAAAATAGATGCTTCTATACCATATGTCTAGAGATTTCAGACATATCCTTCTAGCAGTTTAAAAGTATTTTGTCTCATTGACCCTTTTGTATTTATCCCTGGGAAATCTTATCCAGCCCTATGAATTTTAACTTTTCATCTTGAAATAATTAGTCATTAACAGTTGCAAAAGTAATAGCAAGTCTCCAATAATCCTACACACTTCTTCCCTCAATAGTGACAATTTACATAAGTTTAGAATATCACTCCATTGATTCTAGACCAACTACAATCTTATGACTCCCTCATTTTAATTTTAGCAGACTGTTCTCTCTCCTGAGCTCTCAGCATTTCCAAAAGGATGGCTAATAACTGCCTTAAATTTAACATATCCAAATAGAACTCTTGGTCTCCCTAATTCAAGCATTTTCAAGAAATTTTCATCTTGGTGAAAAGACACAGCCAGCCACCAACTTGATAAACTAACAATATTGTTTTGATGTATTTGTTTACTTGTTCATTACTTACCTATTCCCAGGGGCAGTGAGTCAGTCATTTTTACTGTGGAATTCAGCACCTGTCATAATACCTACCCTAAGTCAGGTGCTCAATAATATTTGTTAAATGAACAGATGATCTGGATAGGAGAGATAGTATGGTGATGCAATTGTCTCAGAAGACAGCAAACACCAGTACTTGGAATTCTGAGTTACTGTTTATGTGATGTTCTCATGATAGTTTTCTAGAAAGGGAAAAAAGCATCGCTCACAAACTGATATATAACATATTACCTGCTTTAGAAAGCATTAACCGGAGGAGCTAATGAAAAGCACAGATAAATTTCTTCCCTTCTTTCTTTTTTTCTCTCCCTTTTTTCTCTTCTCTCCCTTCCCTTCTTCCCTTCCCTCTCTTGATTGCCCAGAGTATATTTTCAAGTAAACCTGAGAAGAGTATATTGAATGTGTTCTTATCCCTGCATATTTGTTTGGCACACTCTGTCTTCTTATTTGGAAGAATACAAAAGTGAACAATACCTTGCTCCCTCAACATTTTATGATGCTATTTGTTCTGATACTCTGTACAGTAGGAAATTGAGGCCAATTACCATGACTTCCTCACCTTTCCTCTCTTTGAACACTTGAAAAACATAACAGCATGGTTAACATCTTGGGTTCTGAAAATAGGCAGTTCTGACTCCAGATGTGACTTACGATCTTGGACAAGTAACAGAATTTCTCTGAGCCTCAGTTATCTCATCCAACATGTGGACTACAACATCTACTTGATACAATAATTAAACTAATACACATGCAGTCCAGTACCTTAGACTGTGCTATGATGTATACCATATACTCAATAAATAGCAATGCTTTACTTCCCCTTGAACACAAAAATGTTTACCAAAAGGCCAGATAGTTGTTTCTTTTATTGATTTTTGATGGGCATACAACATGACTACTTGGGTTTTTCTCTTACTTTGTATTTGCCTTTGTTTCTATATAGATTTTCCCTACTACTCAAAAGTGGACAGTTCCTATGAAAACTTTTGTAAGGCTCAAATGAAGCCACCGTCATTAACTTAAATGGAAATATTTTTTTGTGTTCTCAGTCCCCCACATCACCTACTAAATCATATGACACATAAAATCTAAAATAACACTAACATATACTAAAAGCCGGAATGATAAGTATGCAGCCTGTATAAGGAATTCCTAATGCAGGAGTATCGCAGTGCCTCTCACTGCTCCAAGTTCACTGCCTCTCAACGAGCTGCTGCAAAACAGTGAACAATGGTTTTGCTTTTCACCTTTTATCATAAAAACTCCTCTTTGGATTTCTTTCAGTTATCAAAAATAGGCACTGAATAGGGTATTCATTAATGTGAAATAATAGAACTTCAAAAAATGGGGGATGCCCATATAGAATTTCCCCTTCAAGGAGCAAGCCTGCATCATGTCTGTATCATTCAAGGTACTCTTTTTGACCTCTCTGGAGCTGTTCTGCTGTGTTTCTTCTTTAAAGAGATGATTATGCCTTTTTTTGAGCACACTAAATTTGCTTGTCTTTCTGTACTGTATGATCCTTGGAGGATGGAGGTTGTTGAAGCAGAAGCTTTGTGTCCACCTAACCAAAAGACCCACCTACCTCATCAACCTCATTCGGCCTCCATTAGCACCTGTTCTCACTTGTCTGCCTGTTTCTTCCTTGGCTGTGCTGGGCTTTCTCTGACACAAGGATATGCAATTGTTTTAATACTTTTTATGCACCTCAACCCCAACCATTGCTTCGCCTGGTTTACTCTTCCTACCTTCAAATCTCAGTTTCACTCTCTCTACTATACCATTAGCACTTAGTACAGACCCCCAAGTCCTTCCATGCTCTCTGTGTCTTCTCCCCCCACCCAGCTATGTTCTTTTTCTAATGGCTCACACCTGTGAGTCTTCATTGAACAATCAAGTGCTTTGTTTTCAGAAAGCTGGAAGTACTTGGGAGCTACAGTCCATAGGTTCACCCCTAGGCAGGGATAGACAAATGTGAAAACCCAGATATTCCCCTAGGGGGACACAAATTCCAAGATTCACCTTCCACTTGAAGGTCTCTTGCAGGCTTAGGCAGAACCCTCCCTCTGTGAGATTTTGTCTGGGCTGGCTTCTTGCTTAATGCCTTGTCTTCCCCTCTTGTTCTCTCACTTCTTAATGATTTCTCCTAGGAGTACCTTCTCCTGGGAGTCCTTAATAAATCACACTTTTCAGAATCATTATTAGATATTCATGTATTTTCTTACTGGCTTATTTCAGTCTCCATTTCCAACTGTATGCCCCCATCACTGAATAGGAATCATCACTGAATAGCTTTAAGTGTGTGATTTGGTTTTCAATTAATACGTGTTCAATGAATTAATGGATGAGCTAAAGACTAAGTGAAAGCATGAGTGTTTACGTTCAGTTGACTTATAGCTGAGATTGGGTGTTCAAAACACCCCAAAGCCTTCCAGCCTTTGTTTCCAATCATAGAAGCCTAGTCTAAAGAGATAAATGTCCTTTAGTATCAAGCTTACATTATCAATCTTAGGTTTCCCTCTCTTGGCTTATTATAAGCTGACTGAACCCTTCAATGCTTTCAATTCACCATTACTTACTTATCTTTATTACTTCCATATGCGTTGTGTGAGTTAGTGTATGTCTATTTATATAAGTGCTTATTATTCAGGTTCATAAAATATCCTTTATGAGAAGAACTGTCCATGGTTGACCCAGATGCACAAGAAAAAAATGTTTCATTTCTCAAGAAGAGCTTTCTGGGCATCTTGCCACTTTTTGCTCCATGCAGTTACCCATGGGACCTAATGGTTCTAAATATTGGAGCATCTGCTTGGCTCATAATTTATTGACCTACTGTGTGTATAACAAGTGGAACTTTATTCAGCTGGGGCTAGTTTTATCAAAACCAGATTTTGAATCCTGCACTTGATGAATGCTTCTAGATGTTTTCCTAATATTTTTTGATTGTTTGTGTATGTGTCTACATACTTGTCTGTCCATGTATGAAAAGAGAAGGATGAGGGGGAACATGGGGTGAAACTCAAGCAAGTATATTTTATATTCTTTATTAGTCACAAACATTTTCTGCTTTAGCAAGGTTGGGTTGTTTATCCAACACTTGTCTGAAAAAATTTATATTACATTCCAGTTGCAAAGTCAAAAAACTTGAATCTGCAAAAGGCTATGTTTATGAGAGAAAAGGCCATTAAAGACTAGGGAAGGGAGCTGTGTCAGTTCTGTTGCAAAACTATAACTGGCACATCTCTATATTCTTTAAAAAAATAAGTATTAAGTGGTTTTAATTGATATCATTGTTAAATCTGAAAAAAAAATTATGTTTTTTAGGGAAAATGGCAATGATCTTTCCATAGTCCTTCTGAACTCTGTAAACAACAAACTGTAAAAGACTGTTGCTAAATTGGAGGAGGGGCAGGCATTGTGGGTTCCTTAGAAACCGAGTAAAACTATGAGCCCTCTCCCAGAAAACAATCACAGCCACAATTTGTCATATAATTTCCGGGCCATTTGTGAGTCCTGAATGAAGGAAAGCATAACATTTAGTCACTACTGAAAGGAAAACATAGAGCTTTAAATATTTTACAGATTTTACAAGTCACTTGGCCCACACCCTCATTTCCCAGAGGTGGGCAGAGGCCTGGAGACAACAGGACTTGCCAAAGTTCAACAACTTTGAGATAGAGCTAAGAATTTGGATGCAATTTTCATCCTTAAATAATTTAGCCAGGGCTAAATGGCAAAAGTAATCTGAAATCTAACTGCACCAAGAGGGGAAACACCAATTTTTTTTTTTCTGAGACTCTCTTTTATAGACACAACAGAATCTGAGGTGTATGGATTAACCTTGAGCTGAATTCCAAAGCCCGTTGCAGTTAATGACACAAATTCAGAGCGACCTAGGGGTGAGAAACCTACATGGAAATTTGTTATCAGATAACAAAAATTGTTTTCGAGAAAAAAATCCTCTTATAATTTTTCATGTATGAACTGCCCTACAACTAACAAATGAACTTCAGTCAAGTTCACATTTCTTTACTCCTAATTCCCTTTACAGCCAATAAAATTAACTCCTTTGGTTTCAGTCATGCTCCCGCAAATAGATATAACCCCATCCATTTCTTAATCAGTAGAACTGAGTTTATCTCTCATCTACTTGCCAATAGTTCTGCAATAAATCTTTATCATCTCAAAACCTGCTGTTATGGTATCAGTTACTGCACGCAGATCCACAGCCCACTGTTTGGCAACATAGAGGTGTTGTGAAAGTTACTCATTAAAGATAGTTTCCCTGAAGAGACCAACTAAGAGCTGGAGGGGACAGGGCAGAGAAAACAGGTAAGTCAAGCCAGGTGCCCTCTCTGACAAACACCGGCAGAGTGGAGTCCACTGGGGCCCCAGAGTATATGTCAACCACCAAAGCAATATCTGAAATTTCCATAGCTACACACCCTTGGACAAGGGCTAGGAGGGAGGGAGGGAGGGGCCTCGAGCCCAAACACAGAAATGCAGATGTGGGCAGGGGATAGAGCACAGAAAGGTTAAAAAGGGCCCAGAGGGCTGCCAGGTGGAAGGTGGCTGAAGGGGCAGACTCCAACTTTCTTGCTCCTGCGCTACTGCTGCTCCCCAAAAAGATATACATGGACTTTTTGATGAGTGACTTGATTCTTACTTTCCCCAAACTACAGATTAGTGGATATTTAATATTTGTTTTAACGTTTGGTTTTAAAACTTGAAAATGCTAAACCTCGAGCAAAGTTGTCCAGGGTTGAGATGGAGCATCAGGATCTCTCTGAGGGCTCCCGGACCTGGTGTCTTAGGGATTGAATTCTCTCCCCTCTGTGAAGCCACCATAAACTCTGCTCTGACAAGCACCAACCCTTCATTTGCCTCCTACAAGGGTGAGACCAGTTTGCCTGGGTTCTGTAGAACATTTTATCACGTGGGGCTAAAATTCTTTTTTTTTTTTGTGCATCGCAGGAGTGGTGTGCAAACACATGCTTTAGAGTCTTGAAAAGTCTCCTCCAAACCAAAAGAAATTAATTAGGTAACAAAATCCTGAAGACTGAAGTTGTGACATAGGTATCACAACTATTAGGAGAAGAGGCAACACATATGGAAAAGCAATTGAAAGACTAAATATACCAACAGACAATGCAGAGCCCACACATCAGAACAGGTCTCTAATCTACAATCTGAAGCAACTGAGTCCCAGGATAAATTAGGGTTAGTTAGACAGCTTCAGATTCAGTGACACAAGGAATTTGGAAGAGTTAAAGAGGTGCTAACCGAGACATACTCTAGAGATAAGGACCGTAAGTTCTAACTGCAAACCAGACATACTCCAGAGAGGAAGTAAAAAATCCAGGAAGGCAAATGAGGGCAGTAAATTTTAAGGATAACTTGGATAGTAAATTTCAGGAGATCTTGGACAGGGGAGGTTGAAAGAGAAACTCTAGGATAAGAGCTGGGAGCGTTCCTTTTTCTCTACATCCTCGCCAGCATTTGTTGTTGCTAGTTTTTTAAACATGTGCATTCTTACTGGTGTTGGTGGAATGCCATGGGATTACAATGAGATGAAAAAGTGTATAAAATGAAGAAAGGTGTAAAAAAAAAAAAAGATAGAGAATAATAATAAAAAAAAACCAATAAGAGCTGGGAAAATGGACACACTTGCCCACAGGAGCACAGCTGTGAGGAGGAAGAGCCAATCCCAAAGGAGATGATGAGACTTTAGAACAAAGAGGGAAAAAAATAAGTTTTAAGCATCCCTAGATACAAGCCCATACGACTTCCTTGCTTGCTTCCTTTAAATGAACTTTACTTTAAGTTTGTTTATCTCTCCTTACTTATCTCCAATGTCTGCAAGTTCCTTTTCACGGCTTTATGGGATAAGACCCTGTGGTGGGTCAAGGCTAAATGAACAGCGACCACCCGCTTCACAACCAGTCTAGGAAACTGCACCATAAGCCCTGCGGTAACTGGCCTCAGCCAGAGCCTAACAGCTGGCAGCTCTCCTAACTTATGGCCCTGTGTCCAACCTAGGCCCAACCAGAGAAAGTCCAATATGCTCCTCTAACTAGTCATTGGCATGCTCATTGCTAATTAATTTGCTTCCTGCACTCCAGGCCTACAGCCTCCAAAAGGCATCCTTGAAATGGGGCCTCCCCTTTTCTCCAACAAAAAGCTCTCTCACTCCTCTGCCTGCATTTGACTCTCTTGTCACCAAAAACTCTGTATACATATTTATTCGTTCTCATTTGGGTAGCCTTTATTTCTGCATGTCTCTGTTCACAAAGACATACAAATGGCCAATAAATCTACAGTTAAAATAAGTGTAACTAAATTGAAAAGAAGCGTAAATTAAATCCACCTTTTTATTTGCTTGATTTGGAAAATAGTTTGAGAACATTAAGCAAAAGGTTAAGATGTGCATGTCATTCCAAATTCACTTTTCAGAAATGATGTCATAAATGCAATTATGTACAAAGACATTCCTCTGTCCAAATATTTGTGCAGATTAACTGTCCAAAAGGGAATGGAGAACACAGGATATGTCCTTGCAGTGGAATCCTATAAGACCATCTAATGAATAAAATTTTGATGCTAGAGAGCTGACTTGAATAGATGGCAGAGTGAGAACAGCCTAACAAAATGCATGAGTGTCCTTTTGTAAATGCATGTGTGTGTGCGCGGTACATCCCTCTGGCTGTTTGACACAATGCTGAGAGTGGCTCATCCCAGAGTAGGGCTAGAGAACAGGAGAGGGGCTTTCTCTATACACGGTGCTCATTGTTCACGGTTTTATGATAATCATGTATTACCTTGGTAATGAAAACATTAAAATAAAAAGAATCTGCTAGGAAATGTGGTTCACATGAAATGGGGTCCTGAGAACATGTAATTCACTCTACCACCTATTTTCTCACTTCTCTGTGTACTGTGGCTGGGTTATGCAGAATAAGGCCTGGGCATTGATAATAGCTTTGATTCCCGGAACAACAGCTGAGATAACAAGGAGCCCACTTCCTTGACAATGCCCGGCCATGCCTTGTTGGTGACAGACAAACATCGCTGCAGGTGCTACAACAATCCCTAATTTATCTGTTACTATCACAAAAGAAGCCAATCAAACGTCGCAATTTTTCCAAAATAGAAGCTTACCATTTCTTTAAAGTGCCAACATTTTTTTTTCAATTTAACCACTTTTGAGGGGAGTCTTTCCTATATGAATTTCACTGTTCTTACCTTCTCAGAAAGTGATCAATATGTAATCAACTCCTGATGACATGGGGGCATAGTTCTGACTGTTGTAGTCCTTCTTTAGTGCTCTACCACAGAGAGGCTCAGGCAAATGAGTATGTGCCTTCACTTTGAGTCTTCACCAGTCCCTGTGATTTTGGATTCCCTTCTGATTTGAAATTTTCCATCATTTACCTAGCTTTCAGCTACCCTTTACAGATAATATACCTCTTGGATCTCACTCTGTGTAGGGGAGCCCAAAACTCTTATTCATGCCTCCTTTCATTTGACATTTCATCCCAAAGTACAGCTGGAGTGAAGATCTGACTGAACCAGAAGCACAGAGAGGATATGCAAGGAATAAGGAAAGTGAGGGATGTTCATGAGCAGGTTACCATGTGGGCAACAGGAAAACAAAATCTCACTGAGGGTCCTCTGAGAGAATGGGAGCATACCTTATTAGTGTGTGGCAAAGAATGAGAAAGTGGGAATATTTACTGGCCAACTAGTATCCCTCTTATCAACTCTGTTTGAATGTTGTTTGGAGGAAGGGTGGAGTAGAGTTAAGATCTTCAGTCCTTAAGGTCTGCATCTTAGCTGGACCCTCAGACAGCCACCAGAGCAGACTCACAGGAGAACCAGCTACACCCTCATATAGTCCATGAAATCAACAAAATTATTCTATTTTACAGATTAGGCCAAAAGAACTTAAGCTTTGTGCTGAGGGTCACACAGCTAGTAACAGAACTAGGATCCTATCCCAGGCTGATCTGACCCCACAGTTTCCCTTGGCTGTCACAAATGTCTGTTGTGTGTCCAGGACTCTTAGAACCCTCCCAAATTGCCATCTGAGAAATCAACTGACCCAGATTATTAGGTCTGAGAAGGTATGACCTCTCCTTTTTCCTGATGTATCCTGATGCCTAGAACAGTGCCTGCTTTGTGACAGACACTCATGAATGAGTGAGTCTGAAGTCAACTCAGACAGTGTCTTCTGTGATCTAAGTGAGGGTATTACTGAGACTCTGAGTAATACAAGGCTTTTCCTAACGGTGTAGCTGCTCACTCCCAGGGGTGAAGTCCTGTGTGTGCTCATTCATCCTCTCAACTAACACTGAGTAACTGTTATCTACAAGGCATCATTACAAATACTAAATTTTCAGCTGAGAGAAAAATACTCATAAGCCTACTTAAATGGAGTCCACAAACCGTGGTTTGCATAAACACACACACACACACATCTGAAAGTGTCTAATTTGCCTTTCAATTTACAGGAAAGTTAAGGATGATGAACATGTTAGAAGATACCACAGAAAATTCCAGACTGGGGAAAATCCTTTGGAAAAGCAAGCTACAGGTTAAAATATTCAAAAGATATAGCATCTACTTCCAATATATGACTCTTACTTAGGTCTCTACTCAAACAAAATCCTAAAATTATAACATCCATAAGATAACTGGAAATTTGGAACTGACTGGATATTTACTATCAAAGAATACTTGTTATGGTTTGAGGTATGGTTGTGATACTGTTACAGGGTAGCCCAGAGTGGATTGGGCCGCCTGTCTGTGGGGCCTCACCCGCCCGCTCACAACTCAGTTACTGCAGGGACACACAAAAGGGTCAATAACGGGTTAATTTAAAAAAGGGGGAAAGGAATAGGAAACAACACAGGGAAAGAGCGGAATCCAAAAACAAAGTAATTGCAATACCTTACAGGTAGGCTGACTGAACAGACCAAGTCGCGTGGTCTGGAGAGCTGCTTCCCAAGGGAGCCAGCGAGAGACAAGAGAGCACCAAGCACCGAAGAGAGCACCAAGCACCGGAGAGAGAGCCAGAGCGCCAATCACGCCCTATTTATCCCCTCAAATGTCCCAGAATCCATTCCTGCTAGCTCCGCCCTGGGGTCCTGTAGTTCTCTCCCTGGTACTGCTGGGAGTTGTAGTTTTCAACCACTGGAGTAATGTGTAGGGTCCAGAAAGCTGGAGTAGGGGGTGGAGTCCATAAGACTGCAAAGTTCCTTTAGGACATCCTTCCCCTTAACAATATCATGGTTATGTTTTAAAAAAGAATCACTGTCTTAAGAGAATATACTGAAATACTTCTAGATGAAATGATATGTTTTGGATTTGCTTCAAGAGGGAACAAGGGGCTGTGCATAAAATATTGAAGCTGGGCAGTTTAAAATACTATATTACCTACTGACTCTTTGGAATTTTCTACATAAAACTTTTTTTTAAAGGACTGTGCAAATATTTTGTATAAATTGAGATACATGTCATAAAGACCAAGTACAGACTACTGTGAGAATTCAAATGGGTGAGCCTGCTGGATGAGGAGGTCAAGGTAGGAATTCCTGAATAGAATTGATATGTTCCTTTCTATATTGCTCCTTTTTCTTTAAAAATATTGTTTTT
>NW_004567123.1:3945146-3962784 GCF_000260355.1 Condylura cristata | reverse complement strand
TAGTTGTTTGAAGATGTGCCATTCTCACTGGGGTGAGGTGGTATCTCACTGTGGTTTTAATTTGCATCTCCCTTATTACGAGTGATGTTGAACATTTGGAAAAAATATTCTTTTGGTTAATGTATCATAAAAGCTATTAGGAGTAGGAAAATGCTTCGTACTGCATAATACAAAGCAGGGAGATGTTTTTCCTTACTCCACTTTGGTTAAAATGCTTATCTTCTTTTCTAACTCAAAATGTATTGGGTTGAGTAGAAACAGAAGTAGATCCTCACGAAGCTTAAGTATCAAAATCTCTATTTCACCATTCAATGAATATTGAAATGCCATGCAAAAGGAGGGGTTTCATGACTGGATTAAAAAGATGTGGTACATATACACAATGGAATATTACTCAGTAACACATGTCTTTTGCAGCAACATGGATGGAGCTGGAGAAGATCTTGCTTAGTGAAATAAGCCAGAAAAAAAAGGAAAAATACCGGATGGTTTCACTCATAGCATGTATAATGGACCAGGCGAGAAAATAATAACAATAATGAACAGCTATAGAGCAGAGATATTTTACGGGGGTGGAGTGGGGAATGGGATCAAAAACAGTGGGGGGAGGGAAATGCACTGAACTGTGGTGATGGCACAGGGTGATTTGGTGATGGAAGCCCACAGGGATTACAACTGAGATGAAAAAATGCACAAAATTATGTAAAAAAATAAAATATATATATATAAAGGCATTTCAAATTCGTCCATAAGTTGTTTGAAGCTCCTCCTCTCTGGA
This sequence comes from Condylura cristata, assembly GCF_000260355.1. Taxonomy (NCBI): domain Eukaryota; kingdom Metazoa; phylum Chordata; class Mammalia; order Eulipotyphla; family Talpidae; genus Condylura; species Condylura cristata. Next base: position 3,962,006 of record NW_004567123.1, on the reverse strand, counting down.
GATGTATAGATTGTGTCCACCTGATCTGGGCCAGCTTGTGACAATTTCAACCTCCGCTGGAAGGTGGGGGGCCCAATGAGTTCAGGTTTTCCATTTTGTATTTATGAATTTAAACCATTTGCTCTAAATTTCTTATAGGCAATATTAAAATTTTCATTTTAGAGAAGAGGGAGAGTAAGATGGGACATGCACTGCAAACAATCTGTGTTTCAAGAACACATCAGCTGGATCAGGGCCACGTGAAAATGCTGCAAAGGAGACCTGGGCTCCCCTATGTGGAGTCAGCACTGGATCGGGGTACACCAGAGCTGACCTCCACCACTACCAGGACTTTAAAGCCAATCACCAGACTCCTTACACTGGGTGACTTCAGGGCCTGCAGAATAGTAGCCCACTTGAAGGACTGAGTAGGACCTGAGTTCTCCCTAGTCCTCCCTCATAGCTTGGTTGCCGGGTCTTCCCTCTGAACTTCAATTTCTTTATCAAAGAAATGGGGCTGACACCTTCCCCAAGACTCATTGTACTGTGAAACTTCATAACATCACCTTCTATCCTCTCTAAGGTACTTTTTCCTTCGTAACATGAGGCAGTAGCTGGAGTAGCTGGTTATAATTTCAAAATTGGAGTTGTAAATAAGAAATCTGACTCTTAATTTTGTTGTTTATTTTTTCTACTACTTGGACATAGGAAATAGCATTGCAGTTACTTTTATCTTTTCAATCCTGCCCATGATTCTTCCTCTGGAAATACCAACAAAGGAATTCTCTCCTTTGAAGAAAATTTTAAAGAACTGACACACATAACTCAATCAGAAACATTCAATTTACTTTTCTTTGACTATATCTGAGGAACCCAGATAATTTTGTCCAAAGCTTCCATAATTTCTCAGCAGACAGTGTCTGTTATACTCCCATTACCCACCTGTATGGGTGCATGAGAAACTCTTCCGTCTTCAACTACCTAATGAGCCATGATGTTCAAGGAGACTCACTCCATTGGCCTCACAACTCACCAAGGTGGTAAGCGCTATTTAGTCAAGTTGTTCTCATCTTCACTTTACTAACTTCAAGCTCTTAAAATAATCTGAGAACTTTCAAGTGGTTGTTGATGTGAGTAGCTGTGATAATTAATGTAGCTCTTGGTAAGACTACGTCAGTCCCCCTTATGTTGGCTCTAAAAGGATATAAAGATTTCCTGTTTATGAGGTAACATTTATGCCTGAAGTTTCAACCTTATGAAAACCTCATTTTAAACTCTGTTGAGATGTATCCTTCCCTGATAAGTAGCTTCATGAGGTGGTTAGAACTCAATCTTGATTCTCTGACTTCTCTCCAAACTTTAGGATGTCTCTTTAATACCGTCCACACTAGAATATGGACAATACTTTCAAAGACTTGTCTTGGCAAAAAAAATAATCTCACTCCTTCTCCTTTCCCTACCAGGCCTCACACTGTCTTCAGTGACTTTGAGTGAAGCCACTTATCCAACTACCTTGGTTTGGATTACGCTAAAAGCCAACTCTAAGATGAGAACTCGAGGGAAAGTTGTTTTTTTTTGGGGGGGAGGGCTAGTTATTATGTAAAGTACTTTTCAGGAAGTACTGTGAGGAAGCAAGGAAGTGAGCGAGAAAAAACAATACAAGGTATTAGTGAATTCTGGATTCAATCCTGCTAGGATCTGAGCAACTGTCTCAAACAGACACTTTAGAGTTTTCCCACTGAAAGAAACCAGGCCACTTATTCATTAACCTCCATCCAACATTGGCGAGAGCTGCTCCTTGGGGTCATTCACTTTCCAGCACTTCCAGCCTATCAAGTAGGCACGAATATTCTCTGACCAATGAAATGTCTCAAGAAAAGAGATACTCAACTCAGGTGTTTGAGGTAAAAGCGATCAGCCTATATAAGAAGAGTTAACTCAAACTGTAGGTGATTCTATGTGAGCCCAGGGATGTGGGCAGAACATCAATATCATCTACTACATAAAACTACCATCAATATTAATATAAACTACTTACTCTCATTTGAGCCTTCTGAGTTTTTGTAGAAGGTTTGATGAACAGTCTTATACCTTGGAAAGAACAAATGTTAGATCAGAGAAACCTAGAAAAACTAGTATATAATCCAAGTCAAGATGGATCAGTAAGCAGATGGAGAGCCAGGAGACCATATGTAGGGGAAATGGAGTTATTCAGGCTCTTTTTCACCTCACGCTGCCAGCCTCTATAGCTACCAGTGGCCTTGCTTTCTGCTTGGATTTTATTAGCCACACATGGTAACATGTTATTGCAAAAAATGCTTGGAAGCACTGGCACAGGGCACCGATGCCAATGATTATAGACACCAGGGCCAGAGAACACCAGGCCTGAATATATATCAATAAAGACACCTGGGCCAAGGAGGAGGGAAGATAGGGGAGATCCATGAGAGCTCATTTACTTCCTGCCTCTCTGCCTGCTGGTCTGCTTGTGAGTCCAGACCCTTGATTTATCATTAAAGCATGTTAGAGATACTGAAGTCTCCAAAATTCTCACTCCATTTGCCTAAATCAGCAATGAACCTACCTAGTCTGGGATGGTTGCCCAACATGCAAGCCAAAGGCCGAGGTAAAAGAGGAAGACACAAAGCAGGTAGAGTTACAACTATAAGCTATAGACAATATTGGGGGCAGAACCATGCAGACAGATGAGAATAAAGTACCCTGAATGTTTAATTTTTATTAAACTTCCTCCTAAGAGGGCTACATGTTCCTAAAGTCTAGCTGCTTCTCTTGGTCTGTGCAGCTCTGAGGACCAAAGTAAAACAAAATAAGGGAAAGGCCACATTTCTGAGCCTGAAGAGAGAAAGGTGGAGAGGGAGAGTTTGCCTAACTCCAAGTGGAGCGCTCTCGAGGGTTACATCTCTCAGAACTAATTTCCAGAGTATGCAGAAGAGATTGGGGTCACTGAAACAGAGGAGGGAGAAATTAACTGTGAAGACTATACTAGAAATGACAAAACAACTATAAATATTACAAGGTGATGTATTCTAGTAGCTGTGCTGGCTCAATCAGATTTTAAAAAAATATTTATTTACTTATGATACAGAACTGGGGTACAGGCCAGAGAAAGAATTCATTAGAGACAGTGGGGTGCAGGACAGGCAGATCGACAAAGTACACTGCTGAGGGGAGCAGCAGGTGAGACAGGAGATATCTGCTGTGCCATGTGGGTCACCTTGCTGGTCATGGATCAAACTTGTGAAGTGGCTGCAGCTAGCTTCCTGTAATGGGCTTTAACCCATTGCACCACCAGGGAGGGCCCTCAGCTGGATTTTATATCACAGGAATTTGAACTAAGAGATCCAGAGAGTTCAGAAGGGGATGGTTACGATAAAAACTGTAACGACACTTAGCTCTGCTGGCAGTAATATGACAGGAAAGTAGACAGATGTATAGAGTTAGGACAAGAGTGATGTCAATGAATACAGCAATAAAGGGACTTCTGGTTGTTCATAAACATTCCACTAAAAACAACTGAAAATTGCAAAATTGTCAGAATCAACTTTTTCCCAAATTGCAAAGCATTGAGAATATGTAGAATTATGGCTGAATCAAAAGAGATTGTGAGAGAGCAAGACTGAAATAAAATGAAAGGTAAATGTTAGCACGGGAATAGGCCCCCAATCGACCTTCTGTGGTGCCAGCAGTACACAGGGCAGGTTCTTGATGAATCAAGGCAGAAGGGTAAGGAGAGTCCTGGAGCCCTCCAATGGTCTTTTCAAGCTTTTAATGATCTTTCTACACCATTTGTAGTGGGGCAATGATGTGTGGGGGAGGCGGGGTGAGAGGAGGCTGGCAGGATCTTTACTCTTTTTAGGCTCTCTCTGGCATCTCCTCGTAATCTCTTCTCATAGCCACTCTACTGTTCTCTGCCACCCTATCCTCAGCTGCTCTTATAGGCTCAGTCTCTCAGCTCAGGTGTGTCCACTTATGCAACCCACCCCATACTTCAGGTGTCCAAAACCAGGCATGCATAATTCTGAGTTCACACTCCCATGCACCTCCTGTATTTATAGCCACAGCTGGTAGCCACAGAGGTCAACAGCACAAAAGCCTGAGCCATCTTCATTTACCTTACACCTACTGATTCAACAAAATCCCTGAAAAATTCCAAATGTCTTCTTTACAGAAATGGATAAATTGATTGTAAAATTCACAGGATTCAGACTAGCCAAACCAATCATTGAAAAGATGCTAAACAAACTATATTGGCAAGACAAATACTGAATGATTTTACTCATGTGAAATATAAACAAATAAAGGAAAAAAAAAACAAAAGAAATTCCTCAAAATCTGCAGAATTTACACTACCAGAGGGAAGGGTAGCAAGTGGAGAGCAAAAGGAGAAAGGAAACCAGTGAACTGTGAGGTGGAGGAGTATGGATGCTTTGGTGGTACATGTGGTTTGGTAACATACATCAGAACCCATGCCCCCAAATCATATACAGTGGTGTAAACACATACATCAGAACCCATGCCCCCAAATCATATACAGTGGTGTAAACCTACATTATCTCAATACAAAACAATTTATTTAAAAAAGGGGTAAAGTTTTATGACTCACATTCTCTGATCTAAAAGTTTGCTACAAAGTTATAGTAATCGAGAGTATAGTATTGACATAATAGACACATAGGTCAATGGAATAGAATCAAGAGCTCAGAAATAAAGTCAACCCTCTATGATCAAAGTCAATGAAAGAAAAACAGCCTTTTTAAGCAAATTCTGTTGGAACAAATGGATATCCACATGAAAGAAGGATGATGTTGGTCCTCTTCCCCATACAAAGAAATGGATCAAAAAAACCTAAATGTAAGAGCTAAAATTCAAAAATCCTTTGAGGAAATCATAAGCTTAAATTGTTATTTTGTCACAGATCATTTCTTTAACATGACACAAAATGCACATCTTAAAACAACTAGCAACAATAAATGTTGGTGAGGATGTGGAGAAAAAGGAACTCTTCTGCACTGCTGGTGGGAATGAAAACTAGTACAACCACTATGGAAAACTGTTTGAAAGTTCCTCATACTGCTAAAAATGGAGCTTCCATATGACCCAGCAATCCCATTCCTAGGTATCTACCCAAAAGATACAAAAACACTGATTCAAAAAGATACCTGCACCCCCATGTTTATTGCTTCTTTATTTACAATTGGAAAGACATGGAAACAACCCAAATGCCCAAAAGTGGATGAGTGGATTAAAAAGATGTGGTACATATACACAGTGGAATATTACTCAGCAATCAAAAAGCACATGCCTTTTGCAGCAACATGGATGGAACTGGAAAAGAAAAGGAGAAATACCAGATATTTTCACTCATAGCAGGAGTATAACGGGTCAGGCAAGAATATAATGATAATAATGAACAGCTATATAACAGAGACATTTTGTGGGGGTAGAGTGGGGAATGGCATCAAAACAGTGGGGAGAGGGAAATGCATTGGACTATGGTGTTGGCGCACGGGTGATCTGGTGATGGGAAGCCCATGGGGATTACAACTGAGATGGAAAAATGCATAAAATGATATGAAAATAAGCTATTATATTATTTTTTTAAATATATAACAAATATATATATATATATATATATATTATATATATAAAATCTTTGCCTGCCTGTGTCTGTGCAAATGTCTTCATCTCCTGGGTGAATTTGCTGTGTGCCACTGGAAGGGGAACTCTGCTAGAACTTTTTTAGATGTAAATCAAATATCAATTCTCTGAACACAACCCTTCTTCAAAACAAAGTTAATATATATTACAGAAGGAATTTCAAACCTGAAGGAAATTGGTAAACTTCTCAACAGTTAGGATAACTGAATAACCAGGTCAAAATAAAGTTTGATTTATTCCTTAACCTGCATAAAATTGAATCAATTAAATGGATTAAAAATATAAATGTAATTTTTTTAAACTTGAAGTAGTAGGAAAAAAGATATTTTTTTAGTCCAGAAAAGGAGACTTCTAATAGTGACTCTAAATCAGAAACTAAAAAGGAAAAAAAAAATAAAATAAAAGGATGAGAAACATTTACATGCCAAAACAATTCAAAAGGAAAAAAAAATATTTGGGGCTTAAATCAGAGTTTCAGTTTTAAAAAGTAGTTGAGAAAATGTGAATAATGCATCTTTAACTTGTTCTAGCTGTGGCCAATACATTGTGAATGGTATAAAAATGCTGAGGACGTAGTCTTTCATCATTCAAAAACTAGTATTTGATTCAGAGAGATTCATCATTGATAAATGAGTCAGGTTTCAACATAAGTCTCCACTATTTCATTTCATCTTAACTTAATGAAAGTATCAACAGTTTCATCAGTTGCAACCAATCAATAGCGTTCCATTGGCAATGAGGTCAGCGTTGACCCTAAGTCACAAAGTGGGCAGGGACAGCTTAGAAGAGCAGCTGGAGATTTTAACAAGCACGTAGGAGACACTTTCCTGAAACCTCCTAACAAATGCCCTTGGCCCCAAATAATGCAATTAAGGAGGCGAGGGCTAGTGAACTAGCTTAATTGGCTACGTGTCAACATGACCTCCTTTGTAGTCATACCCCAGTGTGGTCGGGGACTCCTAGGCTACAATTAATTATGGATTGAGGATGACCTTTTACATCACAAATAGCCAAAATAGTTAGGCAATGCATAAGCAGTAAAAGACTGAGATTGTTTTCAAAGTGAAAGAAAACAGCAGCAGAGCCAGAGCCCAGCGCTGTTGCTGAGTTATTATGAGGAAAGCAGTGTGCTGAAATGCACATCAGAAGACATGCTCCATCCCTCCTCCATAAAGTGACTAGCATTGTGGTTGGGGCACTCATTGAACTACCGATGAATTGTTCCATAAAACAGAAGCATGTGTAGATGCACTTGTGCCCACCCAGGTCCCTGGCACTGGACCAGTGTACACATACTCAGTGTTGCTGAAAGTGTGGGCCGCTCGCTGCTATTGTGCATCTCCTCAGAGAACAGACCTCTATTCAAGGATTTGCCTCACCTGGGAAGTTACAACTGCTCTTATCCAGTTGGCCTCCAGCTAGTGACTAACTGCCACAGAAGTACCAAAGTCCTGACCCTTTGCTCCAAGGTGTGACAACCTGCACCCTAGCTAGTGTTCTGAAGCTCTGGTCCCCCCTCTAATGGATTGGGCCACAACTGGTGGGAAACTTGATAGTATCATTCCCCTGCCCTGTCCTACTTTGCTCTCTTCCTTATGAAAAGCCCCCCCCCTTATGAAAAAAGCCCTCCCCTAGTAACTTACACAATCAGAATCTCTGCTCCAGGTTCTGCTTTGAAAGAGTCAAACATGAAAGGTAGTGCTAATCCCTGGCCTGTCACACACCCTTGCTGAGACCAACTATAAGAACTGGGTTGAATTGAAACCTTCTGTGTACTCTGGAGACCTTTGTAAGGGTAGAAGAGTAACAGCCTGATACCCATAAAGAGGGGGAGGTTCCAGGTTTCCTGTCTCACCCAAGGTTGGAGCTGCCCCGGGAGGAAAAACTAGAAAAGCCTGGGAGAAGTCTTTGGGAAAGACAAGAATGAGAATGGATGGATGGATAGATAGATAGATAGATAGATAGATAGATAGATAGATAGATAGATAGATAGATAGATAGATAGATAGATAGATAGATAGATAGAAGAAAGACTAGGAGAAGATCTCGAGCAGGCACATGCAGTAGAGAGCTGTATGAAGAAATCATGCTTGATTCTCAACCTTGAAACTTTACCAGGGACTTGGGAGACATTTGGAAGAAACAGAGACATGGGTGAGAGACCCAGGCGGGAAGCTGACAATGGCAGCCTTTATCTTGATTTGTATTTTGAGTTTTCTCTTTTCCTTCCACACTTGCCTGCCCTCTTCTGCCCCTTATTGTGGGTCCCACCAGGAGGTGCCTCAGACTGTGGCAAGCTCTCTGGCCTCAGGCCCCGCTTTGTGCCAACAATGTTTGGGTGGGCATTTACCCACAAGAGGATGGGTAACTTTGGGTCTTTCATGAGGAAATTATTATAACTATATTCTTTCCCTTCTCTTTATTGCACAGTATTTGTATTAAAGTTATTTTCTATTGAAGTTCTTATACAACAAATGTATGTTTTGTCTTTATGTGGCAGATGGCAAAGCCCATAGAGCAGGAAGTTTCGAGATCCTGTGCTGACACTCATTCTGCTCACTAATTCGAGGTCCAGATGCTAGACTGGGTTAGATCAGAATAGTATAAGAGCAATTAAAAGCAGTGTCCTCACAGGGGTGAAGAAGGGGTGTTGTCAAGGAAAGAAGTCAAGGGCAGACATAAGTCACCTCTACCCAGAGGTTGGCCACAATAAGCCAAGATTATTGGGGGTCCCAGAAGAAGAGCAGAAAATCTTCCAAGAACAGTAGTTCTGAAGGATGAGGTATCAAGGGGCAGTCTGGTTAATGGTCAGACTGGGCCAGACCATGACAAATAACGGAACAGAGTCAAGTAAGCCAATATGAAATAGCCTGCAATGGTGGTACTGTACAAATGAAAGATGGCAGTGTGCTCGTGTTCAAAGGTGGAGTCCCATGAGGGCCCTGTAATCTAGATTACATGTCACTCGTCAGTAAGCAGACAAGGAAGCCTCCTTTGAGTCCTCTAGATATGAACCTTTAGGGCTACACCCCAGAAAACTGCTGTGGAAGACAGAAATACCTTTCAGTGTCATCAAAGATAAACCAAGATGTATTAAATTTGTGAGATATTACTAGAGTCTTTAAGTCATTTATAAGAAAAAAAAGAAAGGATGAAATATTAGGATTCAACTTACCTTCTCCAGAAGCTAAAAAAGAACACACTAAGTAGAGAGAAAGAAAGACAACAGCAGAAATCAAGGAAACAAGAAAACCTAATAAAACCAAAAAAACCCAAAAAACAAAAACCTGCCTATTTGAAGATGAATAAAATTAAACATAGAGCAAAACTAATTAAGAAAAAGAGAAGAAAAGATGCATTCCTACCATTACAAAATTAAACCTACTCTGCATTAACTGCTCTCAGGAGAGGGCAGAGTTTTGTGGAACTCTTCGAGAGCTACATTCTCACAATTCAGTAGCTAGGAGTCCAGAGTTGAAAGGTCATCCACTCAGCCACCTGGTGGATCAAGTTGCTTGACTGTGTTCAAGGCAAATTCTCCACCTACTGCTTGTGCATCATGGTAGGAATCAGTTTTGTTTTGTTTTTAAAGAAATATATGCCTTCCAACACTGGAATTAAAGATTACCAAAATAAAGACTAAGTCTAAAAACAAGTTTAGATTGCCTGAGGTTGGAGCCTCCAGAAGCAAACCCTGAGACAAGATTTTAGTTAAGTACAAGGCAATCCCAGTGTGCCTGCTGGGGAGCGAGGCCTTGGCATCATCTCCAGGGACAGCACCACACATTTGATGGGCCAATGCCCCACCCCACCTGAGTTGGGCTCTGTAACTGCCTCTTCCACCCAGGTGCCAGAAATATGTGAAGCTAGTCTGGAACTTCCAGCCCAACACCCAGATCAGCTGAATGCAATCAAGTGAAGACCTGAACAAACGCCACAGGGAGTTAGGGAAAGAGTCCTGCTCAGATTCCGAAGCCATGGAATTGCAAGAAATAATACTTAATTTTTACTCAAGCCCTGTTGTCAGTAGATGGGGTGTGGCTCAATTACAACAATAGGTGATTAAAGGAAGTCCATGCCTGGTGTATTTATGAGCAACTTCCTGCAGGGACAATTGGCCTTAGTTTGGCAGGGGCGTCTAGAAAATAGTAGGACATGTCTTGGGGTTTTCTCACTAGTGAAATGACGAAGTTGGGGTATTTATTCACTAACACCCCCTAGTCCTGCATGGGGGGCTGCTCTTTGTCATGTCAACTCCCTTTGTATGAAAGCAGTGGCTGTTCCTCCAGTCAGAGAGTGGCTGGTGGTTGCTGGAGGAAGTAGTCCCATGTATAGGAACTGTGAGGGCTCAGAGGACTGAGAAGGGCATTGCGAACAAGGGCTACAGGCAAACCGCTGTTATGAACAATTCTTTTCTCCTACTTACAACCACAGCTATATCTGATTTCATGGGCTCTTCACCTGTTCCTGGGAATATATTCCAATTCCTCTGGCATGACAGCATTTTCCAGGGGTACTCTTTCCCTTTCATTGTTCTACTTCTACTTTACCTTCATACTTCACCTTGAACGTTAACCTCTCCCTGGAAGCCTTCAGTGTCAGTTAAGTGCCTTTCAGTTTCATGTTTAAAATACCATCATCACTCAACTTAAATTACCAACTTAACTGCAAAGTCCCATGGTAATTCATGCTTCAGGCTCAGCTTGATCAAGGTGCAACTGCTATCAACAGAACATAGTTTCCTTGCTTCAAGATTCAATCTTGTTTATCTCCAAATAACGGCAGGATGGCTGCTGCAATTCTAACTCACCATCTTCTCAGCTTCAAGAGAGAAAAAAATTTTTCTTCCAGTTGTCCTTAAGTAATTTCTGTAATTTGCTACCATCAGACCTGTTCAGGTCTCATCTCTGAACCAATCAGTATAGTTATTGTTTGTGGTCTAAAGCTCTACCTTAGAGTCAGAGTTTTGGGCCTCACTTGAACTGATGGGTTATAGATTGTTTCCCAAATAAAACTCAGGGTTGCTGACTCATAGAGTGAGGGAATGCTGGGGTACATAAAGTAGCAGATGTCTCTTCTATTTTCATAACAATCTCACCTACACATACCCTGGCTTGAACTTAATGTCTTTCCTCTGTGAGCTTGACATTCTCCACACTACTAAATAGTTACTTTATGTGAGTCTCTCCACCAATACCTTGTAAAATCCTTGGTGGCAGAAACCGTGACTGATGTATTTTTATATCTTCACACATATTTACCCCCACCAGCATTACAAATTAGTTAGGTACTCAATAAATGCTTGTGAAATGAGTGAATGATCAGACTTAAATTTTACACAATGGATTATAATAGACTAAGCACAAACACACAAAAAACAAAGGCAAGCCTCTACCTAATGGATTGATTTTTGTCTTAAAAATGTTATTAAAATTTAACATCATTAAAAGAATCAATCATAATCAGTCAATGAATTTTCACAAACTGAACACACTTATGAACCAGAACTCAGATCGAGAGACGATACTAGAACCCCCAATACCTCCATTATCTACCCACCACAAAGATAGTTACTATTCTGACTTTTAGCTCCATAGATTAATGTAGCTTGTTTTGAATTTACAAATTGTTAATTTAATTAGTCTTGCTTGCTTTTGAACTTTGTAGATTTTTCACCCTCATTGATATTATGGGAATATGCCAAAATTTATTTACCCACTCTACTGTTGATAGGTATTTAGGTAGTTCCAGATTGGGATCATTTCCAGTAATTCTGCAACAGACATTCAAATGTGTCTTCCTAGTGAACACGTTGTACAATTGTAGAATTGTCATAAAGTAGGTGCATATTCAACTTTAGAAAATGTTTTCTGTTTTTTAAATGGGGGGTGCCAATTTATACTACAAACAGAAGTACAAGAATTCAGTTGATTGAATTTTGCAGTTTTCATGTGCACCCAAAATGTCTTCACAGAACAATGTACACAATAGATGCTTGACAATCACTAAATGGAAGAATGAAGGAACGAACAAATGAATGAAGCATCACACTGAAGAAACCTGAAGAGCCACAAAATCTGCTGGAAGCAAACTTCCCCCTTTCTTGACTACAATGTGAATTAAACGAAAGATTTTGTGGAGGATTTCCTTCATAATCCCTTCAAAATGAGTTAGTCCTGCTATGTACTAAATGGATTATGCATGAATCCCAAAACAAATCCAACTGCAATTAATGTTTTAATAAACCAGTTGCTAGTGTATGCAATACCCACAACTCGTCAGGAGGGATTTTATTATATTTATAAACATTAATTAGGTGTTTGTTATTGTCAAACTAAATTTAAAGTAAATCCATAGCATCACTGGCCACTTGGGTGAAAAAAACCTCACTGGTGACTGTAATTAGAAAATAGATGTGAGAGAGTAGCATTAATTAGTTAGCTAATAGCAAGCTTTCCACTAATTGAAATGAGGAGCCCCTATCTTGCAGATGATAAAATATCTTAGGTATGAAGAGTAAGAGAGTCCTTCTTGGGTATTAATAACAAGCTAAACTACTTATTTAACCCTGTCCTGGTAGTATTTTCATACAAACACACAATGCCTATTTTCAGACAAAAGACAAAATTTAATCATTATTTTTAGTAAAAAAAAAAAACGGAAAGTATTTGGTAGAATGAAACTAAATCCTCTTGACAAACTAGAGCATAGATAGCTAATGGCTAGACTTAATGTTGCTCTTTGACTTTCTAATGCTCCTTGGAGACAGGTGACTCCCTATATTCCTTTATTCTTCTTTGGATATTTATCTTTAGTCCCCGTCATTATCTCTTCTCTCTCCTAACTCGTAAGCATTAGTGTTCCCCCAAAGATCTAGTTTTTTTTTTTTTAACGCAATCACTTGCTGCCATGAGTTTCATCTGCTCCATGGCTTTGACCTCCACTGTGTGCAGTCTTGGGTCTGCATCTCAGCTCTGAACTCTCAGACTCCAGATTCCAATATCTCATCATCTGTTCACATTTCCTAATGAATCATCCATCAGGGACTTTGTAGCAGACACTATGTCATGTTTTACCCAAATGCCACTAGATCCCTTTATTATTTCTAGGTTCCTCTTTCCTAACTCTGTGTGGGTCTGCTTGCCCATGTGCATACCAGGCTGCCAGGATTTTGCCTCCACAACTAGAGACGTAGAAGTGCCAGGGCTACCCCTTGGGACCAGATGGAGTGTGGGAATTGCTCTGAAGTTTTCTCCATGATCAGCTAATTCCCTGTGCTCGCCTGTGTCTTTATATTCTTACTTATCTCCCCTCCAGCCATGTTGTAAATTAGTCATCTACATGCAAAATCTCATCCAAGTGTCTGTTTCTAGCAAACCTGCTCTGAGATATACATCCAACAAGATGCGTGCTCTTACCTCTTAAAAAAAATTCCTTCCGGGCCCTCCCTGGTGGCGCAGCGGGTTAAAGCACTATACTAAGAAGCTGAAACCACTTCCGCATGAGTTCGACTCCCGCCTGCCCCAGAGGTGACCACATGGTGTGGCAGACCTCTCCTGACCCACCCGCTGCTCCCCTCAGCAGTGTACTTCGTCAATCTGCCTGTTCTGCTCCCCACTCTGTCTCTGGTGAAGTCTTTCATCACCCCTGAGTCTCTGACCTGTACCCCAGTTCTGTATGCACAAATAAATAAATCTTTAAAAAAAAATTCCTTCCTTTCTATTTCAAACCTCAATTGATATCACGCTGACAAAGTGAGAAAAGAAGCTGTCATAGTCTTCCCCATTTACCTGCTACTTTCAGCCAAATGGTTACACTCCTCAAGTCCCATCAATACAACTCCTCTATGTTTCTCTCCTTCACTCTTTTCTGCCCCTCTCTTCAGGGCTAACTAGGTAGGTGCCCTCTGAAACCTGGAACCTTCCTGTCCTGAAACCTGGTGCTTCCTAGCTTCCTAACATCAGTCCAACCAAGACTGCGCAGGAAGCCATCCTTGCATTTGAGTGTGCTGATCATGTATAGAAATGGAAGTGACATGCATCCCATCCAGGGCAAGTTCCCCAAGAAGTGTGAAGACTGCTGCCAACCTCTCTTGCTCCCTTCTACCTTAGCTGCAAAGGAATCAGGTCCTCAGGACTGTGCAGCTGAAAGAAGAAAGGACCTGAGCGCTGCTGTGGAGGAAAGCCAACCACTGACTAGAGCTCAACTGTGATATGAGTAAAAAAAACCCTTATGTATTAACCATTGAAACTTAGGGGTTCATTTGCTTTGATTGCCAGCATGCCCTTGCCCTTGATTTTGACACAAATCCTCCTATCTCTAGTCAAGTTCAGATGTGGTGTCATCCCTGCCATTACTGCTTTAGATTGTGACCTGTTCTACTGCTCCCATCCCTGGGAATGATCAACATAATGGAGGTGCAGGTTCAAGCCTCTTCTTTTTAAGATTCTTGAACATATCCGATGCCCGTGATGTAGAGAATAAAGATCAAATTTGTCAGAAACAAAACTGCCTGTTTTTCTCCCACTGTTCACTGCCTGAATATTTATACCCAGAGATGCCTGAATAGGTATAGCTCCCGGAAGGCATCCACTGTCTTGCTCATTCCTGGCTGGGCCTTCTGCTGTTTGTGGAAGGAAGCTCCCCACTAGTCCTTTAAGACTTAGTATGGACAAGTCAGCTTCCCCCAGGCTGCACTGGAAATCCCACCCAAGGGATTCCTTTCATGAGAGCACCACCATGACACATAGCGTCACCAAGCCCTGTCCCTTGTCTGACCACTCTGCACCCTTCCTGAAAAGAGAGAGCTTGGCTTTATGTTCCAGAACTATTTTGTCTGTCCTATCCATCAAAAAGTTGTTGAAAAAACTTTTCTCTCTCCAAGTTCTGAGATCTTTGTAAAGTTTAACAATGTGCAAGCATGTGTAACAGGAACATGTCCCACATTTTGTCATTTACTTGACATTACTGGGGTGGATTAAAGGATAATTTGGTAATTATAGAGTGAAGACAACAGTAGAATGATAGTAGAAAGATGCGCTCTCTGAAGGAAGGAGATGGGCGGGTGCAGCTAGAAAGGGATGAGAAATAGAGAGATAGTATGGGACTTTGGAAAATAGGTTCAAAATCCTATTTTAGCCCACAAGAAAACGTTATGGCTCTGTGAGTCCAAGTGTTAATTGCATGTTGAGGAAATGGAGTCCTGGGCTAATCTGTTCCTTATTCACGTGTATCAGTGACAACTTTAGACTAGAATGTAGAACAATGATCATCAAAACCCAGGCCTCCTGTGGTCTTCATTTCCACTGCCTTCCAGAGCTAGGTTCAGTCCAGAGGAAGCCATAAACTTTCATCTACTAGTAGCAACAATTTCCCCTTTAGAACCTCAGGAACCAAACTGGAAGCATGAACTGGGGAAGATAGTAAGTCTGAAACAGGGATTCTCTTCGCTTTGTACTGAAGCTTTAAAATTACCATCACATCTTTCATTCTGGCTTTGCCAGATTTCATAAGAAATCCCTCTATCTCTGGGTCTTATAGAAATAAACAAGTAAAGGAAAATATGTCCACTGGAAAGAGTAAATAACTAGTGCTGCTGCTGGTTAGCAATGGTTTGCTATTGAAGGGAGGGGGTGTGTTGCTTCGCGGAATGTAGCAGACGAGGAAATTTCTGCAGGGGCCTCTAAATCACATAATGGTGAAAGGGATTCCCAGATGGCCTTATCAGCATCTACGTAAAATTGTTAGATATCAGCACCAACTAATAAATTTGACTTGGAACTTGGTTTTCTGACATTTGCTCAAATCCTCAGAGAACCGTAGTTACTGTATATCCTTGTACAGTATTTGAATTCTGAATTGCTAAGCGGGGTTGGCTGCCCGCCGGGACAGGAAATAAAACTTCATAATAGAATGTCATTTTTTAAAAGTCTGAGCATTATTAGCGCAGTGATATTGTATGACAAACTCATGTTTCTTTTTTGTCTCTAACGTTTTATTCTCCAGTAAAACTCATTTGCATTGTTGTCCCATATGGGGATTTGTATATCCCAGTACATGATAAAGATGCAGAAGGGAATTAGGTCACTAGGCGTGATCTTTTTTTCTTCTAATAACCTCAGCCAACCTCCTCCTTCTTAATCCCAAGCAGACAAAAGCAATGGAAACTAAACCTTTCAGAGGCATGATAGGAAAGGCGGACAAGCAAATCCACCGACATGTACCCTTTCACTCACTATGGATGTATTTAATTAATCCCATGTGGACTGGTATTATTCAAATAAAACTATATTTTATAAGACTGCTGCCTTGTTTTCTGGTCTTTGTGGTGACCCCTGGTTGAGGCAGCTGGGCCGTTTTAAGCACAATTATTACAGGTCTGGGTTTCTTTCTGCTAATGGCATCATGCCAGAAAAAATCTGTATTCTACGCAGGGTAAAAACATCCCCAGTGAGTAAGGAATTAGGAGAACATTAGAAGGGTATGAAGCAGCAGACTGAGAAGGGGGTGGAAGAGCAGGCAGGGGGCTAGAGACAGCAAGGTACCAGATGTGACCCACGCAGGTGGTAGACTCAGAGCTTGGATGATTTCCACAGGCTGCTACCCATGTGGGTAAATTCTCATCATGCCAGGCATAGTTCTGGGAAGCAGTATGCTACTGCAGTATTTTCCAAACCTCTTTACACATCATTTTCTTGCCAGGACAATCCTACATTGATGAAATAAAGGTCAAGTTGCCAGTATAATGACCACATCATGAGATAACTCAATACTGTGTTTAGAGTGTATGAAGACTTTTCTGCCATTGACTCAGCCACTGTTACTAAGCTCTGTGAGATAGCTGATGCTATTATCCCCACTAATAGATTAGAAGCTGAGGCACAGGATGGTTAAGTGAAATCTCCAGTATCACTCACCTGGCAAACAGCACATCCAGGACCCACACTCAACCAACTGGTTCCAAAAATTATATCCTTGACCATTACACACCTGGTCTCCTGGGATCCTTGATTGAACCCTTCAAGACTTGAAAATTTAAGATGTTCCTTTTTCAGAATTATGTTATCTATTCACCACAGGACATGCTCTAAGCTGTTCATAATAGCAGCACTATTCCATAATAATCCTGGACTAAAAATCACCTACTTGCCATCAACATTCACAAAATGATATTCAAAAATAATGAGAATGAAGCACCCACTA
>NW_004567123.1:3943348-3944311 GCF_000260355.1 Condylura cristata | reverse complement strand
AAAAAAAAAAGCAAGTATATACAGGCCCACATCAAGAAACATCAAAGTGCATAAAGAAATATCCTTATGACTCATCTCAAGGAACTAGAAAAATAACAAAGCCAAAGCCAGTGGTAGAAGAAAGGAAATAACAAAAATTAGAGCAGAAATAAATGAAATAGAAATTTAAAAGATGATCCAAAGGATTACTAAAGCCATAAGCTGGTTCTAGTTATAACATGAAGAAAAGGGAAACCACAAATAAATAGGATCAGAAATGTAAGAGGAGAAGTTACAATAGACACCACAGAAGTTCAGAGAATAATAAGAAATCACTATGAATGTGTGCATGCTACTAAGTTCAATAATCTAGAAGAGATAAGAAAATTCTTAGAAATATACAACCATCCAGCACTAGATAGGGACAAAGAAGAAAACCTGAAAAGACCAATCACAAGCAAGAGAATTAAAATAGTAATCAAAACTGTCCAAAAGTTCAGGATCAGACATCTTCATAACTTCTACAAAAGCTTCAAAAACGAGCTAATACCTATTCTGCTCAAACTCTTTGCAAAAAATTTAAGAGGGAATATTTCAAATTTTAGAGGCTCACATTACTCTAATATCAAAATTGACATACATGTACTCACTTTTTGCCCCTTCCAGCCTCCTTCTCCAACCACAAAAAAAGTTACTATGGGCTCTAACAACACAGAGTATTCCTTTGGCCTGTGTTTAAAGTTATATATGTGTAATCATAGATCATCTACCTTTCTGTGTTCTGCATCTTTTGTTCAAATCATACTTGCAAGATTCATCTATGCTGTAGCACAATTAATTTGTTCTGATTGCTGCACTGTATTCTGTTGTACAAATATGCCCTGATGTTTTCCCTTATTCCCTCTTTGTACTAGTTAAGTTTGGGTTTTTATGCACAATGCTGCTCTGAACCTTCTATACACATTTTTTTTTTTTTTTTTTTTT
>NW_004567123.1:3919419-3942153 GCF_000260355.1 Condylura cristata | reverse complement strand
TGAAGATGTGCCATTCTCACTGGGGTGAGGTGGTATCTCATTGTGGTTTTAATTTGCATCTCCCTTATTACGAGTGATGTTGAACATTTTTTTCATATGCCTGTTGGCCATCTGCATTTCCTCTTTGGAGAAGTGTCTTTTTAGCTCTACTGCCCATTGGTAGATGCATAATTTTAAAAAGTCATCTATAGTATATCCTTTTCTTAGGGATCACCTCATGAGTTTATAAATGAGAAGTAAATGTCTAGCAGTAGAAATAAGTGAATTTCCACTGATTAAGCTGGTTGGATTGTAGAAATTCTGTGATATTAATCACCATTCAGACTTCTTACATTACTTGATGATAAAGTGTGGATAATCAGAAGAAAATGCAACCCAGGAATGGTCACTGATTACTCTGAGTTGTTCCTCCAGTGAAATAAAATTATCTCTTCAATTGAGTGGGAACTTAGTTCTGCCTTCCCTGCTCTTATTTGTTACTCAAGGGTTTATTTTACAGTAACAGGTGAAAATAAAGTGGTGAGTGGACAGGGAAGCAGGCAAATGAAATGAACTTATATCAGTGGATCAAGAAAGCAAGCATCAGACAATTAGAAGGAAGCTACAGTATATGGATGATCCATTTAGGGGACTCAAGAACACCAAACTTACACATACCAGCAGGCTTTCTTAGCCAGTCAAAGAGATGCTTCCCTATACTTGTGGTCCTGGTCCTACCCCACCTGTCACGGTAGACTGTAGAAAGGCAGGATTTGGAAGCCAGTTGCTCATACACAGTACCCTGTAGAAACTTCCAGCTACTCCAGTGTCAGGGCTATTTTCTCCCAAAGTGTATCTATCTTCATGTAGAATCCTCCTCTTATAAACACACCAGTCATACTGAATTAGCACTCATTCAAAGGACCTCATCTTAATGTGATTACCTATGCAAGGGTCCTATTTCCAAATAAGGTCACATTCACAGAATTGGGGTAAGGAGGCAGGACTTCAATCTATCTTTTCTGGGGAAGGGGGTTACAATGCAATCCGTGACATAATCTGTCTTGGGTTAAGTTCCTTAGAAGCAAAGCCTGAGATGAGGATTCTGGTTCTAGTGATTTATCTGCCCAGTGTGCTCTAAAGAAAAGGGGAGAGAGAGAAGAGCAAGGTCAAGGGAAGGAACTGAGCAAGGACATGATCTCAGGGATAGACTAGTTTCAGTAGTATTTCACAGGGGGCTCCCAGGCATGAATTCTGTCATTGGGTCATTCCATTTTTAAGCAAGGGGACCAGCTTATTATACCATCATATCAACCAGTCATTGACCACAAGCTGCTCTGGTTTTATCTCCTAGACAAAATCCTCTGTTTCTGAGGACATTACCCTGGAGAAGGGAAAAAACTATGTTGTAAGAAGTCATTCATCACAGCAGCTGAGCATCTGCATGGGACACTAACATCAGCCACTCCACTGTCTTTAAACAACTGATTGTAGAGAGGAGGGCACTGATATGCTTGCTCTCTTTCTACCCTCGCCTTAAGCCCCACAGTGCACATCTATTGAATTTATACATTGAATGACTGAATGCTACTTAGAGGAGGAACTGGATTCTTCCCCATTTCCCATCCAATAAATAATAGCATAATAACTATTCTTTTACACATATAGATGTTAGGATTATGTTGCCAGAGTGGCTATTATAGGAAATGAATGCCAATGTCTAATTACTTATAAAAACAAGAGTTACATATCAATACTTCTAAAGCCAACATTAATGTTTAGGTTTAGTGGATCCCCCAAGTTGACCTGGCAGCTTCTTGCAGCAAACCAACATATGTAGTTGATTGAGTGGAGCTCTGTAAAACATCCTCTCTTTACTCCTCTGTCAGCAGGCAGCTGAGGGGGTTCATAGCATGTGAGATCAGAGTCTCACCTTGAAGGCTATGGTCTTTGCCTCTCTAATTTTTTGTCTTGGGGTCTTGTTCAGGTGGCAGGAGAGTTCATTGCTAATTCACAGTTCCATTCTGGAAATGCAGGGGAGGGAACACTCTCTTCCTTTGTGGACAATTTTGGGAAGAACTGTGTATCCCCCCCCCCCAGAGCATCGAGGCCCAGCTACCTCCAGCATGCTTCATTGTGCTTGCCTTTTCTCCTTCCCAGCTTCCTCTCTCCATTCCCATACTCTTGCTTCCTGGGCTCAAGAGACAGCTAAACTACCTGCATCCTGTCTTGGCTCACCTTTCTCAAAGGTCCTCAGCAAGACAACTGCCAGGACTTTTGTCAGCCAGTTTTCTTTACTGAGTCAACATTTAACAGTCACTGAGTGTTTTCTGAAGAGTTTGAGTGTGACTGATGTTAGCAATGGTTAACCACATACCAAGGCATCTGATCTTCTGGATACAACAGACAAAATCCCAAATTTTCTTTTTGTTGCTTTTGTTAAATGAGGTAATAATGCATATATAACAGTGAAATACATAATTTTGAATGATCATTTTGAATAGTACTGACAAAAGTATACACTGCTATAACCAGCATGTCAGTCAAGAGATAGAGCATTTCCTATACTCCAGAAATATACTCCAGAAACTTTCCTCATGCCCCTTCAGGTTGAGGACAATCAATGAATTGACTTTTATTAGCTTGGATTAGTTTTGTCTAATCTTCAATGTGATGTAAACACATCCATTCAGTATGTATTCTTTAGTGTCTGATTCCTTTTGTGCAACATGTTTTTGAAATTTCTGTTTTCATGTATAGTTTAGTTCCTTTTATTACTGAGCAGTGTGCTGTTTTGAATATATCACAATTTGATTATCCACTCTCTTACTGATGGATTATTTGCATTTCCTCTGTTTAGGGTTTATTGTGAATAAAGCTGCTATGAGCATTCACTCACAAGACTTGGGGTGGATACATATTTTTGTTTCTTTTGGGTTAATAACTGATAGTTTAACTTTAAAAAATTATTTCCCAAAATGGTTGTGCCATTTTACATTCCACAAGAAGCGTGGAGGTCTTATCCGCTTTGTTGCAAAGATTTGGTATATCAGTCCTTTTAATTTTAGTCATTCTCACCAGTGTGGTCAAATTGCTTTTTTAAGGGGAATGTGATAGCTTGCATGATTGTTTTGGGTAAGTATTATTCATCTCCTTTCCATGGTTAACAGCATACACATAGCCAGCCATTGATACTGGGTAGGCCCTGTGACTTGGTTTGGCCAATGGAAGATGGACATAAGAGAGAAAAAAAGGACATAATGTGTATTTGTAATGGCCCTTGTTTTCTGTCAATGCCGCTGCTACAACACGCTTTGGCTAAACAAACATCCAATAAGAAGTGAAGCAGTGGCATAGCAGGAATATAAAGGACCAGGGGAAAATAATAATAATAATGAGTAGCGATATACCAGAGACATTTTACAGGGGTGAAGTGGGGATCAGGATCAAAAACGGGGCTGGGGAAGGAGGAAGTGCACTGGACTATGGTGATGGCACATGGGTGATTTCGTGATGGGAAGCCCATGGGGATTACAATTGAGATGGAAAAAGGGACAAAACGATGTAAAAATAAACTATTATATTATTCAAAAAAAAAAGTGAAGAGGTGGAGCAGAGCTAGACCCAAACTGCTACTCGGTGCAAAATAACAATTGAAACCAGACACCCAGGATGTCTTGATTACAAATGATCATTGTTTTGGGCCACAGAGTTGTTGGGCAATTTGTTATGCAGCATGACTGTGGCAGTGATTGATGGTCACAATAGAGACAGGTGTCCTTGTCAAGCTCATCTGACTGCCAAGCACACACGACTACTCCCTCCCACTAGCCTGACGGCTGACGCCTGTGTTCAGCCAACAGAGTGAATAGCTGCATTCTAACTACTCCAGGCAACCTTGAACTCTCTGTCACTCAATATTTATCAAAGGTTTGATTAAAAGAAACAATATTTACAGAGTACTGCCGGCAAGCTATGTCATCCATCCATTGCTTGAGTTCTCTAAAATGTCTCTCAGCATCAATCCCAGGTGGCAGAGTTGTGTCTTAAGACTGAATTGTTTTCATTCTCCAAAAGCAGCTTGTACTAGGTTGTGCTTTAGTATAAATTCA
This sequence comes from Condylura cristata, assembly GCF_000260355.1. Classification (NCBI taxonomy): domain Eukaryota; kingdom Metazoa; phylum Chordata; class Mammalia; order Eulipotyphla; family Talpidae; genus Condylura; species Condylura cristata. The sequence continues at coordinate 3,938,062 of NW_004567123.1, read as the reverse complement.
TTTCTGGAGCTTAGGGGAAGTTACATGGACAATTTTCACGACACCTGTACTTGTTTCTTCTGGCCCTACAATGTCCTTACAGTGTCAGGATGTGCCATAAAATGCCATGAGAAAAAAAAGTCATTTTTAATTTTAGTATCAGAGATAACTAGAATGTCCTAAAGAACTCTGAACTGTTATTATATTCTAAATCATGTTGTTAGTCCAGTCTCTTTTTTGGTACTCAGAGCAAATTTATAGCCCACTGTATTTAAATTTTAGCTCACATTTTTGAAAACTATCTCTTTTTTTGGCCACTCCCTAATCATCTCACCTAGACAAGTTAAAAATATATTTAGACAGGCTTCCCTGTTTGCCTGGGGATTAAGTCTCAGTGTTACCATTATGAAGGCCCATCATGATGGCCTGGGTTAGATCCCCAGCCAGGGAAGTGACCCACGTGACATAGCAGACCTCCCCTATCTGGCCTGCTGATCCCCTCAGCAGTGTATTTCAGTAGATCTGCCTCTTCTGCTCCCCACTCTGTCTCTGGTGAATCTTCATAACCCCTCCCTGCAACTTTGGACTACACCCCAGTTCTTCTACACAAAATCACTTAGTCTTCTTTCTGTGCATGAGTTTGCATAATGATTGGTTGCAGAATGAGGGGCTAACCATCCTGATTTCACCCTCTACCCAAGTGCTAGCTTCATCTTGGGGCCATGCCATTGTTCTCACCTGTAAAGCCCTCAAATACCATCACTTTTCTCTCTTTTATTCAGCAAATAGGGACTGAATATACACAATGTACCAACTCTGCTCTTGGCACAAAGAAAACAAATATGAAATTGGTTGGTTCTTTGCCATTATAACACTTACCACCTATTGAAAGATCAGATAAATATTGGTTAATAACTCTCTGTCCTCAATATGAATTTGGAGTAACAGAAATACCTTCATCATGGGATGTTGGGGTCTAAGATAGAATAACATAAAGAAAGTGATTGACTTCAGCAAGTGCTCAGTAAGTTCTATTACATTATTTTGTTGCATTCTTATTTCTTAACTATTTCAATATCATCGTATCTGCTATTTCTGCCTCCAATTTCTCATAACTCCAAACAACCCCAAATGCTTTTACTAGAGTAAACTTTAATATAATATTTCCTATTATAAATAGACATTTATTTTGGAAAATGTGTAATATGCCAACATATTAGAGGAAATTTAAAATATTACCCCTTCTGAAAATAATAATAATGATGAACAATTATATACAAGAGACATTTTACGGGGGTGAGACGGGGAATGGGATCAAAAATGGGGGAGGGGGACTGGTGGTGACAGTGGGTTAAAACACAGCACTAAGACGCTAAAGCCACTTCAGCATGAGTTCGATCCCCACCTGCCCGGGAGTAGATCCCGGCAGACCTTTCCTGACCCGCCTGCTGCTCCCCTCAGCAGTGTACTTCCTGATCCGCCTGTTCTGCTCCCCACTCTGTCTCTAGTGAAGCCTCTCACCCTCCGCATCTCTGGCCTGTACCCCAGTTCTGTGTGAATAAATAAATAAATCTTTAAAAAAAATGGGGGGGATGGAAGTGCACTGGACTGTGATAATGGTACACGGGTGATTAGGTGATGGGAAGCCCACGGGGATTACAACTGAGATGAAAAAGTCATAAAATGGTGTAAAAATAAACTGTTATATTATTTTAAAAAATTACTCCTTCTAATGAAAAATTGTTTAACATCTTGATGAGTTTACTAAAGGGTTGTCTTTTCCTGGCACATGTGTGTGGGACATTTTAGCAGAGGAGTTTGAGGTATGAAATTGTACAGATTAGAATTCCACTTCCATTGCTTACCTTTAATAAGCGATTTTATCCTTCTCTGCCATGGGGTTACCTTATTATCTCATGTACTGCCATGGGGTTGTCAACTTTAAAATGGAGTTTAACAAGATAGTCAAGTGGGTTTTAGCCTAAGACTATAGGTATTCATTCCACATGAGTTAGAAAAATGGTGGTTGATGCAGGCTGTGTACCTCTTAGTTGTTCAGCCACAGACATGGAATAAAAGGATTAGAAGCAATTGGAGAAGAAAAGGGAGAACTTGGGGAAGACCAGTTGCTGTGGGTCCTGCACTCCCAAAATGAGACCACCTTCACCTCAAGTCAATGGAGCAGACCTTATAAAGTCATCTGAGAGCATGATAAGCACTCTGGGCCCCTTAAAGTCAAGGAGACACAGAGGATGGATCTGACCTGAGCCTGGGACCCCAAAAGACCAGAACAAACTGTTTTGATGGCAGAAGTGAACTGAGGTGGTTACACCAGACACCTTCACTCAGAGAGTGTAGAAGGGCAAAAGCTACTTGTACATTTCTCACAGGTCATCCATGAAAGGGAATCATCACCAGGTCATTTTAGAAGCTACCAGGTAGTCGTCTGGAGAAGTAAAGCATTCACAACTAAAAGAAGGTAGTTGTATTTCTTATTGCTGAGGGAGGTGTCTTGGTGACCACCCAAAGAGAGAAGCTGTCATCAGCAATATAGCAATTGAAGGCAAAGGGAATTGGGAGACTCCACAAGCCTCCCTTTGAGAAAAGAGTCAGATTTAGACACCTGCAATTGAATGTAAGAGCTGTGAAGAAAGCCAGCCCCTACTCCTCACCTCGCTCAGTGGTCAGTAACAGCTTACTTTCTCTCACTTCTTCCTCCCCCGTCTAGCTCTTCCCAACAATTCACAGGAGCTTTCTCAGGCTGGGAAAAGAAATGACTATCACCATAAATCACGTGTAAAGTTTTGCTTATGTGCTTGATTAGATGCAACTATTGACTTGGTGATATTTTATACATGAAAATGACCAAAAAATGTACAAGACACCTTCATTTTCATCTATGGACAAGAGGAGAATGGGTCCAAAGGGAGACACGTCAAAGGGCAGTGGAACAAATGAAATTCTTCTGGGATTACATCCTGCAAGCTATGTTTATTCTTATTTTGGTGTTTATGATAACAGCTTTTCTTCGTGGCATTATGATGGTGAACAAATAAGCTAATGCATGAAGGGTGCCTGGAAAAATTACACTACAATTCACTACTATTTTGATTAGTGGTGTGTGTGTGTACACACACACACACACACACACACACACATATTTAATATATATACATATATACACATACATATATATTTAATATATATATATATTTATATGAAAGTTTTAAATTGACAGTAAAAATAAAATGTAGGTTCAGTAAAATTAGAATGTAGTTTTGGTATTTTTAGGCATTATACAAAATCCATGTCATTAAACATTTTTCAAAAACAAATCTGTTGATGATTCCAAATATTCCCTCCCATGGTGGTATTATATATCAAGTCATTTGACTAATTTTGGATAATTTTAGAGTTGTTGTACTAAAACACAGCCCAGTCTAGCAACACATAGTTACTCCACCCACTCCTGGCCCTTGTTGCTGTTTTTTCCTAGACCTGGGACTCCTTTGGGTCCCTTAGAAATCTCCCATGTCCTTCTAAAACATATGAATTTTACTAAGTCATTCAGCATTTGTTTCATGTTGTTTGTAATCAAAGCACCCTGGCCAGTATAGGCCCCCACCCCAGTAACAGTGGGGACATCACAGGTTTTGTGCTTTGAATTATACCCCCTGGTTGATTTAGTTGGGCTTAGCCTCTGGATTGAGGAAAAAATCAAAGGGCCATGAATCCCTAATATAACATTAGAGACACCATACTACAGGGATGTGGCTGATGCAGAGATCCCTAGGGAATCATCTGCTGCCTGGTTGCATAAAAATGACCCCAAAACTTGGTGGCATGAACCAATCACTGAATGGAATTTAAGAGTGGGAAATTCAGACAGGACAGAGTATAGACAGATTTCCTCTCTTCCAATGGTTGAACCTCAGCTGGGAGATTCCAAGGCAGAGTTTGGATTGTCAGAAATCCTGGTCACTCCCACAGGGCACAGGGTTACTGGTGGGAAACCCTCCCATGGCCTCTCCCTGGAATCTGGGCTTTATCACAGAGTGGTAGCCAACGTCACGGAGCCAATGTCAGAGAACCAGCAGGGCTGGGGCGTGGAGGGTGGGGCCTGTTTACAACCTAGTCTCAAAAGTCACAGTGTAAATTCTGGAAGAGCATTTGGTATCAAAGCCATTTCCTTTGGCCATTATAGGAAAATAAATTTCACTACAAGTGCATTCCTTTAGAGAGAAGATAGAGTTAGTTCTCCTCACTCAGCAAAAGAGCTGGAACTTGGTCACTGAGGATGCAAGAAAAAAATATAGGAACATCTGGATTTAAAAAGAAAGGGTGGTGAAATTTTACAGATAATATGAAATAGCCATATGCTGTATCTTTGAGGGGAAAACATTAAAACAAACTTGGGAACACTTCGGTGCTTAACCTCCCATAGAGCACGGCTCCTTGTTAAAGCCCATGATTCACTCTCTCATGGGCACAGCCAGTAGAACTGCTGTAAAGCCACTCAGAGAACTATCTATACCCTCACCACAGCCCTTCCAGCCAAAGTAGAGTGAGTTTGGGATGGGCAGAATGGCTGCCCTGAGAGAACACTACATATGTCACAGTGACCCTTCTAATACACTGCTTCTTGGCCTGCCACCTCTGCTTTTAGGGTACATACTGCCAAGTCCTCCTCATAGGCTTTGACACTCACCATTCCTGTGCCTACTGAGTTTCCCGTGTCTATACCCATGCTTCTGGCCAGGAAAATTGTCAGGCAGAGCCTTCTCTGCTCCAGAATTTGCTCAGCCTGTGTGTGGGATGGCTCAGAAGTGCTAGAAGTGAATGGAAATGCCCAGGCACAGCTCTACCCTGAGAGCTGGAGAACAACTTTGAGAGCTGAGTCCAAAACAGGCTGCATACAGCACCTCCAGCCCCACAGGCCTGAGCACCTCTTTCCTCTGTTTCACTTCTTCATTTCCCACTGATGCTGCCTGAGTTCATCTCCAAATGAACTACCTGAGATCAGGTCCCAGGGCCAGGGCTGGTCAATCTCTGGAGGACCTCAACCAAAACTTCTCAGCTATGGCCCTGGGAGAAATAAAACAAGGGAAGTGGGGAGGATCAAAGAAAGAAGCAGCCCGTGATGTCCTACAACTAGTATTTGAAAGCTTAGACCTGTCTATGTATTAGGATAGTCATTGCTACATATGATAATCTGTTTTGATAATACAGTCAAAAATGACTGTATTTGGCCTATTCCCTTTATAGTTGAATGGAACTAATATACAGGGAGCAATGGAACCTCAGACAGGTTTTAACCACTCCAATCCACTATTCTTATCTCTAAATGGTAGTAACTATTGCATAAACAGCTTGTATTAAATGCCCCCTTAAGATTGTGCTGGAAAATAGCAAACATTAGTAAATAGTAGCTCTTTTCATATCCAGAAGTCTCTTTTGGAAGTTGCAGAGATACTGTAAATAAAACTGGTTCAACAGTGAACTCACCATCTCCCCCTAGTTCCTTTTTCTAGCAATATTCTCCACTGCATTAACTGATTATAGCTAATAGTTGAAAAGCAAGTCCAATTGACTTAAACAAAGACTCAAACATAACAGTGACGTGTTAGTCAACTGTCACACATGACTGAAATCCTCAGGGAGGGCTGGTGTTGGACCAAGTATGCCCCATGGTTCAGTGAGTTCTCTTCCACACAAAACTAATTCTTAGAGACTAGCTTGATTGGGCCAGTGCAGTCCACCCACTCATCCTCGAACCAATCAATGATGAAAGGGGAGGAACAGTGTTGGCCGGCTTGTGACAGAGCCATCTCTCTCACCCCAAGGACCAACTTGTCATTCTTAGGAGGGTTCAGGAAGGCCACAGGTATGAAAATGGGTGTACTACTTGCAGAAGAAAAAGAAATGAAGTCTGGTGCCAAAAGCCCCAGGAAGTGTACACCACACTGCATTCATTTGTACACCTCCTTGTTCCATCTACTCATTATGGAAAGCCCAAGTTCTTCCTCTCCCTTCTCTGGATCCCCCCATTTCAAAACCTTGTTATTAATGGACCCCCTAAAGATCTTTTCCTTCCATTCCCAAGATAAATGTTTTTACTGTGCCTATGCCACCCTGATGACTTTCACAGCAGCTGGGAGACAAGATACATCACCGGTGATTTTAAGCATTGTTTATAAGTTATGGAACAGCAATGGTAAAAAGGGGACACAAGGTGTTTTGCAAGTAGATGCAGGAAGCAACTACCATTCTAGAGCTAAGGGGTAGAAAAGAAGAGTTAGAAGCCCAGAGGAGGGACTCATGACATTCAGAGCGCTAAAGAGGGACTCTGGCAGGTGTGGGCTTGACCTCCGAGCACAAGCCATGCACCTGCCTCGGCGCACGGCACACTGCTCAGGCAGAAGGCAACTGCGCATGCGTTGTCAGAAAAGGGAGTAATCCAGAGGGAGAAATCCTCAGCAAGTGCACTTGGGTGATGTTCTTGTGGAGATAGAAGGAGCAAGCCCCTTCTCACTCTGTATTGCACTCTCCTTTCAGCACCCCAGATACCAGCCCAGGCCTAGCAGAAATGAGATTAGCACTTCCCATCCCTAGGGCCACAGAGCAGAATATAAAGGTTGAGTCTGGAGCTGAGCAAAAGGTTTCAATCACTAGCGTCCTAAAGAGTTCCCCATTTCATGCTTCATTTCCCAGTCTATTCTCCACCCCCCTGCCCAGAGAACACCCAGATGCATCTTGACTGGATCAGTGAAGCCTTGATAGTGGTTTCAGCAGAGAACTGTGGGTGGGGAGGAGCTTTGGAGTCCAGATTAGTGCAGCCTTGCTGAAAGTGAGCACTGGGGCGCTCTAGCAGCCGGAACCCTACTCGTGCTGCGAGTGGAGAGTGAGATTTGGCAAAATGATCCTTGACATGAAATTAGCCTTGACAATTTGAACATTATTGGCTTTGTAGGGTTCTTTTGGCTTTGAATTTGCAAAATATTTAATAGTTGCATAAGAGCTATCATGTAAGGAGGTTAATATGCATCTGTACCTACTTAAGTGACATTTTTATTATAATAAAAATTATTCAACACTGGGAGTCCACATGATTTTCTTTCCCCTTAAAAAATGGGCCCTTGTGTTATTCAAAGTGATGAAAAGGAAGATGGCACCTGCCTCACAGCCAGGAGGTCTGGTCCTGCCCCCAGAGACCTCTCAGCTGCAAAATGGGAAAACAGCACTTGCGAAGCAGAAATATGGTTACATGTTTGGAACATGCTGCTAGTCTGGGAAGACCTAGAGGCATAACAGAGATGTAGGGGCCAATAAAATAACAGGGCTGGAGAGGAGACTCGAGGACAGGTGATTTAAGGACAGAGAAACTACTGAGAGTATTAAAATGTCTCTATAGAGAGAAACTTTGCTGCTGATTAATCTTCCATCTGTATCAATTCAATGAAGATAGATCGGACATAGAAAAATGATGGGGACCATCAAAGAAGGTGGATGGTGTGGTATTTGAATTGAACCTGAAAAGACAGAAAATATCTGCCAGGTAGAGAATCAAGGTGGGACGGTGGGACAAGGCAGACTGAGAGAATAACATGAGCCAAGGCAGGATGGAAAAGTCCCTTAGGCTGTCTGAAGGAGTGGGAGGGGCTGGGAAGGACCATAAAGCGCCAGCTTATCACAGGATTTGATTCCAGTTAAGAGAACTGGGATTTTCTTCTGCAATAAAGTCGGAGACTTCTGCAGTTTAACACAAACGTGTGTGTGTGTGGGGGGGGAGGTGTTGGGGGTTCAAAATCCTAATTTATTATTATTGTGTTTTCTTTAAGGAATGTGAGACTCAAGATATTGGCACTATCTCAAGATCACAGGGCAATTTAAGCAGGCCTGTAGACCCCATCATGGCTTCTGACCTCCCTTTCTGTGAGGGACCCTCACTTCAGTTCCTGTTTTGTAGACAGCTCAGGGAAAAGAAGGGTTAACGCTAGTGCCTGGTTGGAATCCTTAGTCAAATGCCTCATTTGCATAACTCTCTGACTGGCAGAAAGGGAAATGGTCACATCACCCAGACTCTGCTCTGGCACAAATTGGGCCTGAAGGTGTTCACAGGCCCCGGTTCATTTGGGAGATGAACAACCACACAGCTCTCCCTGGGCTATTAGTGCTTTATCTGAAAAGGCCAAACAGCTCCTGCCCTGTAAATTATATCTCATTTTTTTTACAAATGTGTGTGGATGGAGAAAGAGCACAGGGATGCAATGGTGGAGACCAGGACAGGAGAGCAGTGAGGAAGGGTAAATAGATAAAATAAATGGGCTTGGTGCATGCCTTTTGACCATTTTGCTTTAGGCTATTGATTTGGATTTTTTCCCCTACCTTGGGAGTAATCAATTTTTCGGTGGATGGGCAGAATATAATAATTTCAAGCGAACTCTTCAAATGGGTTGTCATTAATTTGCCTTTTGCTGGTCCTTGTTCACTCAGAGTAAGATGTGTTTAGCTTTCTCCAAACACTACTGGAGGTATACTCTGGGGATTTGCTGGGACTGATTGGCACAGGGTAGGGAATGCAAGCTTGGGAGGGGGAGAGGAGCGCTGGTGTGGACTAATGAAGGCACTGTGTTTGCTCATCTTTACAGAGTCACTTATTACCGCTAATTGGGAGGGACAGTTCAAATAAGCACAGAGGAGCAGTTATTACATGAGCGTGACATGGTTTTAAAGAGGCCCTTGCAATTCCCCACACTCCTGCTGCAGGCTGGCTGGACGCCTGGGCTTCAGGGCCTCCTTAGAGGGCAGGCTTTGTCAGGGTGCCCCATAGAAGTCAGCAGTCTTCAGAAAGCTGGGTTTGGCAAGTCATTGCAGGGAGCCACAGACAGACACGCAGCTGCCTGGGACACTTAGAAAGTCAACAGCTGACGGAAGGGAAGGACTCTGAGCTTGGCTGTAAAAGAACCTGAAGATGTGATTGGAATTAATTTACAGAACATAGTTAGAGGTTGTTTTCTTTAAAGGGCTTAATTGGTTTTAAAGGACATTCATTTGTATGAGTGTTAAAATATTAATAATACAACATACATCTCCTCGGTTTCTGCCACTTTATCTTTTGGTTATTTCCTTTGTAAGAAGACAGTAATTTCCTCTCCGGTTCATTCAATTGATTTGAATGACTACACCACGCCCATCCCGATATTATGACCAAATTTCCAAATTATTGCATTTGTGCCAGTCATTAGGTAACATTATAAAAAGACATATGGGTTTTCCTGATGTCCACAATGAAAAGGTCACCACTGGCCCAATACACTCATTCCATAAAGTATTCAGTGCCTGTGATGGGCTAGAAGCCACTTTGGGTACACATAACCATGCAGGAAATGTTGCCCCGATGTCCTTCTTTTCTCATGAAAGGTGGGGACACAGACTGTAGCAAGTAATAAACAAGGTCGTTTCAGAGTAGAAGAATGTTTGTGCCAATATTTTACCTGACTACAAATGCCAACAATAGGCTTATAATAGAGCCAAAGCTTTGAGGAGTTCCTAGTAAGGCCAAGTTTCAGATGCCTGGTTTACATACAGAAAATCAAAATCTTCTGATTTGAATTGGAGTCCCACACTGAGAAAGTCTGCATGCGAGATTCTGTGAAATAGTACTGTCCATTGAGAATATTTATCATAAACCAAGGTTTGGATACAAAACCATGTTACCTTTCTTTGAGGTTGGTTTCATCCTCACTTCATTGGTTTTATGATTTATGCTTTCAAAATATACACTTATCATTATTATCATAACACACATCCAAATGGAATCATGTCGATGGTGACAATGAAACACTGAAAATGACATCCATTTATGACACAGGCAGCTGTTGAATATCTGGGTTTCCATTTTGAAAGTATTTTCAAGAAAGTGAAAGACCTTCCTAGTGAAGAGAAAAGAGCAGACCTTTAAAATAAATATGTGTTTATGGAATTCATACAAAACCATTCCTGCAAACTTTTGCATTTGTTTTGAAATTTAAATTATTATTATGAGTTGTTAAATCAGACTAGTGAATAAGCAGGCAAATGCTGTCCGAGGGAATGTGAGCCTCAGTACTTAATAAGAAATTGGGCTTGAGGCCTCCCTGGTGGCGCAAGGGGTTACTTCCCAGCACTGTTAAACTATTGGTAGCCGCTACAATCTGAGTTCGATCCTAGCCACGGAGCTTACCCATATGGTGCAGCAAACCTCTCCTGTCTCACCCGCTGCTCCCCTGAGCAGTGTATTTCAGTACATCTGCTTGTTCTGCTCCCATTCTGTCTCTAGTGAATCCACTCCCTACCCTCCACACCTCTGGCCTACACCCCAGTTCTTGTATGCATAAATAAATAAAAATAAATATTTTTAAAAAAAATAGGTTTGGGTTTCTCAGCATGGAAAATAGAAAATTACTTGCTGGGTGATACATTTCATTTTAGATTTCCTGTGATATATTAAGAATGAATTTGTTGTTCATTGATACCTTCCAAGAGTTTCCAACACAGGGAAAACAATGCCCCCTTCTCTTCTGCATGAATGCATTCAGTTCTCTTCTTCACATCTGGAAGTCATTTATTTTGCCCTGAGTCATCTGCAGAGGCTGTTGACATATGATGGAAGCAGGGAAACTGGCAAGTGTGATAGACCTTGGACCGGGACCATCACCATTCTTGGTAAGGCCTGGTTTTGTTGGATGCAAGAAGAGAACCTGCTTCCCCACTGGATTATGAGTACAGGTTGACCACCAAAGCAGCCAGTTGAATAGCCTTAAAATATCATGGGTATGGGAGGGGGGAGCGAGTAAAGGGAGGGATTTGTGTTGCTAAAATGAATCTTTCATTTTGAGACTGATAATGAAAATATCTGGCTCAGCTCTCTGTGGGGTCTTTTTGTAGGCAAAGATGTATATGGATCTGAATAGATAGGTAATAAAACTTAAACATAACTCCATGTGATATATACTTTGACCCCTTTGTATTCTCACTGGTCTGAAAAAGTCCTTGGGAATTTAGCACCAGTTAATGTTTTGGAACCATATCAAGAATATTGAGTTGCAATGGTTGACAAAGCCAGCAGGAGATTCTTCCTCTACTTTCACTTAGAACTTAGTTTGCAAAATTAACTCAAGTGCCTACCTCACAGAATAGGTTGTAGGACTGTGTCATACATGCTCCAAATACAGCAAAGGATGAGGAAAGTCCCATCAACCCCACACCAGCATCTCACTCCCTGAAATATCCAAAACCCTATTTAGAACTTTCTGGGGGGGGGGTGATAAGAAATGTCCTTTTCTAGCGGTCTTATCTGACATGGAAATACCTTTTCAAAGGTCTTCTCTAATTAACACAGCATCTTGATAAGATGGAAGGAGAGAGAGCATGGCTATGCTATTTAGAGCTCTAGATTGGAAAGGAACTCTAGATATTCTTTTGACCCTCTCATAGACTTTTAATAAGGGCTTGCCCTGTTGAGGACCCAAGGCAGGGGGTTGAATGGCTGATGAGAAGCAACAGGAGTGTGACATGGGAACCAGGCCCAATCAAATTGAATCCTTTCAGACTTTCCCAAAGCACACTCAAGAGAAAAAGACAAGAGGAGATAGCCTGCTGAAATAGACAATGAGAGTGCAATGATAGTGGTGGGGTAGAGGGTGGTTATGATGGGGATGAAAGGAATCTACAAAGGATCACATAGCCCCTTGAGAGGCCAAAGGGCAAGACCTTGAGTTTGGGCAAGACAGTAGGATGCATTCTTTGGTCTGAAATTAATGTGACAAGAGAATAACCCATAATATTAGTAACTGAAATCTTTTTCTTAAAACCCAGAAGTCTCTTTCAGGCACTAGGTTCTACAAAGGAATCTTCTTCTGAACCAAAAAACATACCTACACATATTGCCTATTGGAAAACAGGAAGGGAACGACATGATCATCATGGCCTGTGACCAAAGACCCAGAGGCATAACCTGTAGAGTTTTCCTTCTTTAAGAAGGAATATAGAAGTTGCTGTGATCCAATAACACATGGTGGGAAAGATGAGCCCCAAGAACAAAAGATAGCAAAGCTGAGAAACTGAGCTAGAACTGCATAACAGGCTTGCCATCCACAAATCATGCCAGGGAGTTATAAGGAATCCTTTCTCCCATTCATTCTACAAATATTAATTGAGTGTTTGAGATAGACCAGCTACTGTTCTGAACACTTGGAATAAATCTATAAACCAAACAAAAGCCCTTCCCCCACAGGGCTAATTTCCTAGTAGGGAGGACAGACAGTAAACAATAAAAGGAAATAAATAAAGTACATAGTCTCTTAGAGGTTTAAACTTGCCAAGAATAAAATAGAAGTATAAAAAGTGAGGGACTCTGAAGTGGGTTGAAGGGTTATAATTTAGTGTGAATACTGTGGGTCTCACTGAGCCAGGTTACAGCCAAGACGAGAAGAAGTTGATGGAATGGGCCAAGGAGATGAGAGGACCCTCATGCCAGTAATACCCTTATTTTCAGTAGGCAGGTTGTCAAAGGCTACTTTGTAATGAAACTTGTCTGTTTCCAGCTTCTCTTTGGCCCTCCATGACCCAATTTGCCTTGATTTAGAAATTCTGCTTCCCAGAACATTATGCTAATCTAGAAATTCAACTTTATGACACAGTCTCACACTCAAGTGACCTGGAAATCAGTTTCTGACCAGGTGTGACAAGGTGTCCCAATTTTTGGCTTTGAATATGTGGCCATGGGAAAAGAGCATGTGTGTGTGGGCATGTATGATCATGTATATGCCACACACACACACACACACATCTATTCATTTTACAATTTGTCTTGATTATGAGTCCTCAATAGTTCAGCCTCTCGACTTTCTTCATTTGAAAAGAAAACCCAAAGGCTAATGTCTCCAAGAGCTGAGATTTAGTCCCCATAAATTGAACACAAAGTTCCATCTAGCCCTGTCCTTTGCTGATAGTATCTTTTCTTTCCTTTGGGCATAGTATAAAGCATCCCTCATAACTTTGGTGATTCAGCCCATATCTGTGCATCTGGGACTGAACCCATATTCAGCCCCTGTCTGCTCATAGACCAATTCAGTGGTTGAAAGTGTGGGCTGTGAATGGTGCTTTCTTGCCTCTCTCTTCCCCCTTATAGCTTCCATTTCTTTGGTGTAAATTTGGGGAAGCATTTTATCTACATTACAGGACTGTTGCAGAATTTCAACAGGAAAATATGCATAAAATCTTTACATATTGCTAACCACATAGTCAAATCTAATAAATGGTGGTAATGATGAATGGGTAGAACTCAATTTTAATGATTTTTTTTGTATTATTGTTAGTTCAATTCAGTTAAGTTTGCCTCCCCAAAATGTCTCTGGGTGTGACTGCTGAAGACTGCACTAGTTAGGAAAATTCTGGATTGAAAGAACACATGAGCCCACCACAGGTATCTCCATGATGTTCTTTCTCATTGTTCTAGGGCTTTAATACCCTAGAATAATTATATTATTATAGTCTATTATTATACTTGCATTTCCCACCTAAAAATGAAATTGAAAATATCCTCCCTATCCTACCTAATAAATCTTACACGAAGAAGTGAGAATGAATTGTATGGTCTTTCCTACAAAGAAAAATCACAAAGCACATATTTACCTTCACTGATATATGATAACATGCTGAGAACTCTGGTAACCTGCTTCCTTGCTAAGGCTAAGCAAATGACAATGGAAGGAACAAATCACATGACTCATATCTCTAGATATACCCTTTTCCTGGACTTCAATTTTAATGAATATTTAATAGTGGCATCATTAGACCAGCACCATCCAAAAGAATTGTTAGTGACAATGGGAATGTTCTAGAGATGTTCTTTCTAATATGGGCTCGACCAGTCCATGTGGCTATTGAGCACTTCAAATGTGGTTAGTAAGACTGAAAAACTGGATTTTTAATTTTGTTTAATATCAGTGAATTTTAGGTTACATTTAAATGGCCACATGTGGCCAGTGATTGCCATATTGGTCCATGTGGGAACAAAATACATGTATTTGGCAATGAGCAGAACAGCTAAAAGTTCTTGTTTTCTTGAAACTTATATTCTGTTGAAAAGGGGTGGGGGAGCAGATGAGAAGACAAATATAATAAATAATAAATCTCATAGTGAAAAGTGTATAAATAAAACAAAGCCAAAATGGAGTTAAGAAAGATCAGAATTTCAAAAGAAGTGATGTAGTTAACATTTTTTACATCCAACAAATGTTCTACAAATGTAACCCTTTTGGATTTTATTTTAGGCACTGCCTAAAGCAAACTATAAAGTCCAAAGCACATAGTTCTTTAATTCCTCCGTGAATCAGCTGTCTGATTTGGATAGTTGCTTTTATCCTTCTTAACTCTGTACTCAAAATACACCACTTCCCTCTTGGTACAATAATCAGGAATAATGTGTAGCTTAATGGAACTTCTCCATTAAAAGGTTTTGGAAATAATATATAAAATTAATGGTTTACAAGAATAGTTTTAGACACTTGAAAACACAGCTAACCTAAAGACCTTGATGCCCCATGAATACATTCATTCCCAGACTAAAAATGAATCCCAAAATTGGTTTTGATTTTTATTTAAAATTCAAATGTCTGATGTCCTTAAATTGAACAAATGATATTTAAAAATATCTATATCAGCCTCCAACATCTGCAGATTGCGATTTGCATTTTGAAATTGCCTGCTTGAAATGAGCGGGGATGAACACAGCCACTCGCGTTCCTCCCTCTGGTTAACTAATGAAATGCTCGAGGTCAACCCTTTGTCCTTAAATTAGTTCCCATAAAAATCTTTTTGTACTTTGCAGCTTGTTATGATGTCTTGAGGCTGAAGGAAACGTTGCCATTAATTATGTCTTTGTTGAATATGGATATCTATTCAGAGTTAGTTGAACAGTTTCAAACAAAATTAGCATTGAGCGACACTAGGGCCAGTTTGGGATTGGTTATCAAGAATATTTCTCTCTCTTTTTTTCCCTTAAATTTTTTTTTAATAGCTAAGAGAATGTTCTCTGGCAAGTGTGTATTATCTAATATATTCAGCTTTCAGTTGCTACTTTTTTCCAGATGAAGATGAGCTTAATTGAGGTTGTCCTTTTAAGTTTGTAGAGTCCTTCAGCATCTCACACAAAAGCATCTAGAGGCTTTTCATTTGTCTTGAGTATGTTTCAGATGTACAAATATTATTTACTTTAAACTCCAAATCAAAAGGTGCACCGTAACTGTTTTAATAAAGCATTAGCCAAGACTGAAATATATATAAATTCAAAGTAAGGTTTTTTTTTTCTCTTTTCCCCTTCATTATCAAGTCATTTATGTGAAAGGAGCTTGGTTAACAAATTTTAGGACATATAATGGAAGAACTGTTTAGTGACATACTTCAAGCAAGCTCCTAACAAAAGAATTTATTTTCGGACTTCCAAAGATAAATTATTACAGACCCAGTTAACACTCAACCTGTGAAGTTAGGTTCCCATGTCAGACTCTACTAAATGTTTGCATAAATAAGATAGTTATGGTGAATCTTGATTTTGGGAAGAAGTAAAGTTGATCAGTGAAATGGACTCAGGGAGCCTATCTTTGGGGGCATTTTGAAGAAATGAGGGAAAACATTCAGCTGCAGGCTCAGCTGTATAAAAACAGATTTGTAATATGAGGGTCTGGAAAACTAATGAATGAACTGTCTGCAGCCCAGGAGGGGAGACCTATGTTATGAAATTATAGTATATACATTCTAGATGTACACCCTATGGGACATCCTAGGGAACATGAAAGAAATTGTGAAAAATAGAACCAGATCTCTTTGTTCTTAATAAAGGAAACCAAAATAAAGCCCCAAGTACTATACGATCAAAACAGATGAACTGGTTTAGCAGTAAAATTCTTGAACATCCGAGCGCAAGATAATTATCCTCTATTGTAGGAAAGACAAAGGATATGAATCTTTTATCCCCCCTCAATGACGGGCTTGTTTAATAACTTAGAGATATTTTGTAGTGATGTGTTATTTTCTTTCATTTTTCCTTCCGCTCTTTTCCCGAACGTGGAACCAGAGTGTCCCTTCTTCTGAAGCATTGCTGGAAAGCGGCGCTAACCTTGTATCACTTTTAAGTGTAATATACATTTTTCATTTTAAATGGGAGCTCATAATGACATTGTGTGGAAGGGATTCCAGGCCCCCCTGATTATCACCATGTCTCCTTGAGCTACGCCTCTGGAAAAAAAAAATGTGAAGGAGGTAGCGCTCTGGAATGAATAAATTCTGTAGCTGCTGGTAATTATTTATTAAAATAGATTAAAGAAATAAGCTAAAAAGGAATTTGCCACCCATGTTAGAGATAGCATAATAAGAGCACATAGAAAGGGAAAATTAACACCAGGGAGGAAAGAATGTTAGAAATGTGTGTTCAAGAATACAGCCATCTCTGCATTGTTGGCTCGCATGCAGACACACTCCTGGGTTTTTCATTTGGCAGGGTGGGCTGTGTTAATGAAAATGTGGGTTACTAATACGGACCGTGTATGTCTCTAATTAACATAAGAATTGAGTGGTAAACATAACCAGGAGAGAATTTCAAGAGAGAGATGGGCTAAAGGAGGAGCCAGTGTATTGAGGTGGGGAGCCGCAGAGGAGGTGGGTTTCAGAGAAAAAAATCTGCCAGCTCTTGTTCAGATGGGTTTAATTTTGTCACTTGAGTCAAAATTGGAAACCCGTTTTCTAGTACAATTGCTTCTGTGTTTAGTGCGCGCTGACTGTACTTACAGGCCCCTTTTATTGCCGAGAATTTTATAAACTTAGCACACCATCGTCAAACCATCTTGGGGGTCAACTTTCCACTTGTGCCTTTAGCTCTTATGAAAGTACTTTTATAGTGTCTTCTAATATACAGGATTTATCTTCGATACTGAGAAGAGCTTTTAAACTTAATCCCTCGTTGGAGTACTAATTTGTTTCTTCATCCTTAAAACAGTACTTGTGATTAACTTTCATCAGATGCAGTAGATTTCTTTAGTACAGCCCTTCAGGAAATATAGGTTTGTGTGAAATTTTGTTTTGCTGCTGTTGTTGTTTGTGAGGGTTGGAGTGGGTAAGGAGGTGGGTGGATAGAAAATTTGATAATAGATGCTGATATTATGAATGTATTTCTCTTCGTTTAAGTCCAAAAATATAACTGGAAGTTATATTTGTGAACAGTTGCCTTAAAACATTTCAAATCATATTTTACTAAAGAAAATGAAAAATTGTTACCTTTTTTAAAGGAGGGAGAACTTCTCCATATGTGCTTTAATATGCCACAACTTTTTTTTGGGCTTTTCTCATGGTAATTGAGTGGAATATTATACCATGATGTGATGTTTATGTATGAAAAGCAGAATACACTTGCATATGTTAGAGGAAAAAAAATGTCTTCTGGAAAAATGAACATTTTCTCACCTTTTCTTACATTGCAGGAAATGATTTTTCACAGTAACAAAATGACTTGTTGGGAAAACACTATTAATAATGGTAACAACAATGTGTTTTACTTTTTTCCTTAAAATATTCTTTAAAGCTAATTAACAAAGACATCACAAGGATGAAATACGTTAGAATTCTTTTAACTATAGGAATATGTAGGAATTTTATTGAAGCTGTAACTACATCTGTAACTACTTTATTTAACCAATTTAATAAAGCCTGTGCTGTTTTCATAATATTTAATGTTTAGCCCCCAAAAAATATATCCAAAGAAAATTTATATTTCATGCCTAAATCTCTTCTCTGGTTAATTTCTGAGGAAAAACAGATGATTTGATCCAGAGAAATGCTTTGGATTTATTCTTCTAAAAATAATAGATGTTACACATAGTGAGCAGTGGAGCTACATTTACACGTGAACAGAAAGCAGAGACCTCCAGTGCCTCGGTTCAGAAAATGAAGAGAACTTATAAAAATGTACAGCTGGAAATGTCATTCCAGTGCTTCTCCCCACCGCAAAGTTATTACCATGTGAACAACGTTCATTAGCTTTACCAATATTGTGCTTCTATTTATCTGCCCATTACCATCTTAACAAAGTAAATCATTCTTGTTCTGCCCAGACCTTGTCCCTTCCCCCGCCCTCCGAAAACCAACATTTGTTACCCATAAACAGGGGGACGCTTGCTCAGTGATAAGTATAATAGCTTAAATTGAATTTTCCTCTGAATGATTTAGTGAATACTGGAACACATTTTTACTTTGTTGTTTAGACTCAAGAAGGCATAAAATCTCCGCCATCTATTTATCATGTAGTTATTTTAATGTAAACATGTGTCCATTTAGATGAAGTGTATTCATTATTAAGCTAATTCTGACATGTCTCAGATAGACCATGAGAAGGGAGCAGAACTCTTGCTGATGGGGAACCGAAATCTGCCTCCGCTCAGCCTGCTGTCAGATATGTCTTCATTAGTTTTTTGTCATTCACCGGTGGCAAATGCTGTATAAATGGAATGACGATCAGGACTGCCTTGATAACTTGTCTTATCTCATTAGTTTTCACATCAAAGTTAATCAGCAATGTGAATTGTAATTGCTAGAGGAGACAATGCGTAGATCACTGGTCTTCCCCCCCCCC
>NW_004567123.1:3895951-3919319 GCF_000260355.1 Condylura cristata | reverse complement strand
CCTCCCTGTATGGCATCTTGAAACATCAGCAGGCTGGTTGGAGCAGATAGGCTCGGAAGGAAAATGATGTGGAAGGCATAATAAGCAAGCTGCTCAGAATTAATGAGCTAACCCAATAAGAAAAGAATGGCCAATCAATGTGAGTTGGGCAAATATAATTTAGAAATAATTGCTTGATTGGTTGCCTATAGTAGGCTGATTTGACCACACACAAGGATTAAGAATTAAGATGTCAAGGCAAAAAATAATTTGGCAACTGAGGGCATGTAATTTTTTGTTTCCTTCCCTTTATGACTGAAAGGAGATGGGCGTTTGATATGCTACTCGCCAGAATGAAAACATTAGACACCCTCTCATTCCCTTTCTGTTCCCTTCACAATGCAGGCCCACTCAGAACACAATTGTGATACTCCTGGACAGAGCATGAAAAAGGTACAGATTAAGGCAGAGAGTGTGTGTTCCCGTTTATGGCAGTTATGCCCAAAGGATGAATGGGTTGGAGCAAGGTGCTTGCATCTGCCTAAGCTGCAATATCATTTGGAGGCCTGGCCAAGTGATAGGCGTGCATGTTTGCAAAATATGTTGATTGTCTGTCTGAGACCAGAAGATCCACCCTACATGCTCCTAATGCAATTTTCCCTACAGCTATTCACCAATTAGTAAAGGGCCCATGCTATATTCTTCTGTCTAAACTATTGGGGAGGTTCAGCCAGAAGGTAAATTTGCTTTGATCTACATTACACCTAATTGAGTCACCAGCAATGTCTCTATCCCAACATCAAGAAATGTGAAAATGTTAGATTATTTCACTGGGGATTAAACCTAATTTTCGCGTGTTCTGCATTAACCTATTAGGCTGGCTAATCTGCATTGCTAATGTGGCTGAGGCAGCTGTCACAGCTAAAGAAAAACATGATCATGCAATCCTTGAATGAATGATTCCCGGCCTGATTAGTCTTAGTGAAGTTAGCTGAGCCCTGGTGATAAGGAAGGAAAATTCCCAGGTTGCCAATAGCTTTGAAAATTATCAGACTGTAGGCAAAAATATACCTCATGATTCACAGGCTTCGGTCCAAATGCCGAGTTGAGTGACATTATTTAAGACTGACTAAGGCTAACTCGAATTGTCACTCGCATAAATGTTTGTGTTTATTTTAAGGGACTAATGTAATGGATGCAGATTTAAATGCTAATAGAAGCCAGCCAGACACATAAAACCCCCGTCGTTCTTATACTGTTTGTCTTTTTATTAACACAGATTAAATTGTAATATTTTCTTGATAAATTGGCAAAATCAGAAAGATGCATTGCCTCCGGCCCCCTCCTCACCCCCAATACTGGAAAAGAACAACTTTGCAAGACTTCTAATTTTGCTGTAGATACATAGAATATGTTTACCCCTCTCCTTTGTTGTCTTTTAGAAATTCAAAAATAATATACAATGTTTTCATAAGGGTGAAGATTGATTTCTACCCATTGACCAGAACGACTCTTTCTGCCTATATTGTTAATTACAAGGGAGTAGACATGCATTTCCCCTCCTCCCTGCACTTTGTATGCTGTAGAGACAGAATTACTGCAATTTCTAGCCTTTGCTTACTTCTTTCTACTTGACTACGATAGCAAGAGCACCACCATGATGGGTATCCCTCAGATGTAAAAAATGTTCAAGGGAGTTTGGTGACTGCAAATAGAGTCGGGAGTGCATTTAATCCGATTAGCAGTTCTGCACAATGGGCCTGATCAACCCATTGTGGACAGAAGCCTTTACTTTATTTGTTTCTATTAGCCAAGAATCAGTTATCAGAAAAGTGGAATTTTGCCCCATCAGATTGCCCAGACAATCAACAGAAAATAAATGAGGAAATAGTCTAATGTGTCAATATTTATCTTTTGGCCCTAATTGTCCTCAGAGAGGACTCATTGAGTGTGCAGAGTTGGCAGTCCGGCTTTATCTGTGTGCTCTTGATTGTTTCTCCCATTCTGTACGTACCGTTGCTGCTAACTTGCAGGGTAATGGTCTCAAAGCTAAGAGCACTGGCCGGAGAATAGAGGCATTTTAAGGGTCTAAGAATACTGGATTGGAGCCCAGGAGAACTCTGGATGACTGGGGAGGAAGGTAGAATCCAGCAAGTTACAACATATTTGTGACTGGTTTTCAAAAACTGGGAAATCTAGAACAAAGGAAGTGAAGAGACAGGTACTTCCTTCCCCACCCAGGCTCCCTGGGTGTCTTCCTCTTTCTGTTTCCAGGAAGCTCAACTGATCCAGTTTGTGGGCCGCGCCTGTCTTGGCTTTTTAATCTCTTGTTGGTTGCAATGGTTTAATATCTAAGATAGTCTCAAATTGCCTTTAACGGTAACGATGACCAATGTCATTGTAATTAACAGTAGCTGAGCACTCACTCCACACAAGGTATCACTCCAAGCACCTGCCATTTGATTTCCCCCAGGTCCCATTGCATGGCTGCCATTAGGACCACTTTACAAACAAGTGAATACTTGACTTGTAGAACCAGGTCTTGAATCCAAGTGTTCTGTTTTTATGCTACTAACTACCACTGGGGCCCACAAGCTATGCCTGATAAGAGAGTCAGTGTTTCCTTATTGTACCCTGTACACTTTGCTTGCCTAAGCACTAGCAGGAGTCTCCTTCCCTGGAAACATTTTTCCCTATGGATGTCCCTTTCCTGAAAACCCAAGTCCACACGGATGGTAGAAATAGTGTATAAGCCTCTCTCTCACAGTTGCATTGACCCAGTGATTTCAAATAGCAAATCCACTCAGTCTTCACAGCATCTTTTCACGGAAGGCAGGACAGAAATTTCGATTAACCAAGTCTCCTTTAGTCCTCTCAGACCACAGCAACACTTGAGTCCTGAGTCAGAGAAGATCACCCCAAGGAGTCACTCTGCAACTTATCAGAACCCTGGACAATGCCTGTGAACTGACCCCTTCCCTTGCTCAGCTGAAAGGCAGCCTCCATTCTGTTTCCCGAGATGAGCTGTAGCTCTGAATTCATTCCAAGAAGATAGCAAATGGATCTAATCATGGAGCTCAGCACACACTGGATTGACCATAGACACAGAGCCATAATCTCTTCCGTCACTCCAGCCTATTGCACAAAGTTACCAGGCTCCTTTCTTTCCAGCTGGATCTGATAGCATTATAGGATGTCTTTGTATGGCTTTATATCACGGGATCACCATACCTGTGTGTGAATGTTAACAAACCCACGGTTATGAATTCCTGATATTATCTTTTAGTAAGTTAGATCTGCCTTCCTTATGAATAGCAGTTAAGAAAGCTGAGACAAATTCTTTTTTGACAAAAATATGTCTTTGAATTCTGTGCTACTCACGCATCGATTATTTTTTTTTCTTTCTAGCAGTTCTGTTGGATTCATTCTCTCTAAGAGTGTAATGTGACATCACAATGCCAAATATATTTTTGATTGCCAATAGAAGCATCTAGAGAGATGGGTGAGGGTGTTAGCCTCAGCGTCTATCCCAATACTAGCTTAAGGCTTGTGAGATGCTTCATTATGTTTGACATGGGCATTTGCTGTAATAATTACCACAACCCTGAGTGACTTTAAGTGACACAAGTTTATTTTCTTAGAGTTCTGTAGGTCAGGAGACCAAAATGAATCTTAAAGGACTAAAAATGGGCTAGGCTGATTCTCAAAGGGAGAAACCATTATTCACCCCTTCAGTTTTTTAAGAGAGCAAGACATTCCTTGACTCATGGTCACATCATTCCAACCTCTGCTTGCATCCTCCTGTTCTCTTTCCTCTCTCTTACAAAGACCCTTGTGAATACATTGAGCCACCCAGGTAACCCAGATCTAGAATAATCTCCCAATCTGAACATCCTCAACTTGATTGCCTCTAAAGAGTCTCTTTTGCCATATAAAGTGGTATTCACAGCTTCTAGGCATTAGACTCGGGCCTCTCAGGGGACAGGGCATGGAGGGCATTTTTCAGCCTACAGCAACCTGCAATATATTCTTGTCAGTCACTTGCTTGCTCATGTGTTTGTCCATTAGCAAAAAATTGGTGTAGTGCATCAGAGCTTCCTAGTGAGTTATCCACTAAAGAATAACACTGAAATTTATTTTGTTGATGTTGATGTGCAAGCGGAAAGAACCAACAGAGAGAGGGGACTCAAACTGGGGTACTGATATTCAGTATGTCTCCCCTGAGGAAATGATATTCAAATGAGGGACTGAGGGAAGATGGGATTTTACCAGGGGAAGAAGCTAGAGAAAGGTAAAATGTCATAAAGGCAAAATGATTATCTGAGCCTCAAATAATTGTCAATCTAGAGGAGAAGTGCTTAATTGATGTGATAATGATTTTTACTCTATTACAAAATTGGGGTCCCTATTGGGACTGAGCATCAATATGTATCATTACCTAAAAAGGGTAAATGAACCCTGAAAGTAGTGGGAAGGCAGGGTGAACTCTGTGTATGCAAAAAGCTTCCTCGCCTTCACTTCTTGAACCCCCTTATTATGAAGGGGGGCTATTATTACATTAATTGCTATTCATATGAAGGCAAATCTAACTTACTAATAAATGATATCAGGAATTCATAAGAGTGGACTTGTTAACATTCACACACAGGTAGGGAGATCTCATGAAGACAGGCGGTTCTTTGATGTGTTTATTCCATTCACCTGCAAGATTCAAGTTGCTGCAGAGGTCAGTAACCCTGCTTCCTAGAAAGGTTAGGTGCATCAAAATTTGTAGAGATTGGCTTCCCTTACTTCTGATTGAAATTGTGGGTATCTTGACATCATGTGCCTCTTTGTAGTACACTCTGAAAAGGATAGAATAGTCCTCTGAGGATTTCTTGATCAAAAATGCATCCCTCTATATAATCACAAGGAATTATCACAAAAACTCAAATTGAGGAACTTTCTTCAAACTAACTGACCTGTAATTTCAGGTGAGCTGTATATATCACAAAAGACAGGTCTATATTTTCTCCCTATAGACACACCGAATCATACAACATGTAGTCTCCTGTGACTGGCTTCTTCACTTAGCATGATGTTAAGATTTCAAGGTTTGTAGCACATGCCAGTGCCTCCTTTTTGTTCTTGTATAATATTCTATAGTGTAGATGCATCCCATTTTGCTCATCCTTTCATCAGTCGATAGATGCTTGTATTATTTCCCCTTTTGGGATATAACAAATAATGAAGAAGAGTTTTTGTGTGGACCAAATTTTGTCTTATTATAACTTCTCTCTAAGTCTGAAAATAGAAAAAGAAAAAAAAACACTACACCACAACTTTTATAAATGAAATAATTTTGGAGAAAAGTCCCCTTTTTTTTCTTAAGTTGAGCTGATGAATAAGTAGATGAGGACAAGAACAGAGCTAATGACTTGGTTCTAGAAATGTGGATACTTCCTGACTTCAGTGTTTCCATTCATTCACTCAAAAAACATTTATCAAATCCCAATTCCAAATTAACACTAAGACACTAAGATGAATATGGAGGGCCCTCCCTGGTGGTGCAGGGGGTTAAAGCACAGCACTAAGAAGCTAAAGCCACTTCAGCAGGAATTCCATCCGGGCCCCAGAGGTGACTCACATGGTGCGTCAGACCTCTCCTGACCCACCCTCTACTCCCCTCAGCAATGTACTTCCATCAGTTGGTCTGTTCTGCTCCCCATTCTGTCTCTGGTGAACCCTCTCACCGTGCCTGTACCCCAGTTCTGTATGCATAAATAAATAAATCTTTTTTTTAAAAAAAGATGAATATGGAGAAATGTGTACTACTGTTCTTGTTCTTCCCATGTAAAAATGAACTGCTTTTGAAGCTGCTTCCTGATAGGGACTGAAAATAGCACATTCATAAATGCAATTGATACATAACCAGTAAGACATCGCACTCAGAATCGTAGCTATGATTAGACTTATCATTAGGTTAAACTTATGGTTGTTCTCTGTCATTTGTCATAATCCATCAGATTTTTGCAGAAGCTCATTCAGGTAAATTAGATGAGAATATGGTGGAAACTACCTCCTTTGTATTTTTTAAAAATCTTTGAGAGTGATGCAATTGTTCCTGAGTATATTTTCTTGACCAGGATGGTTTTAGGGGCTTGCACTCCTTTATTTCTTAATCCACATAACATCATATTGACATAAAGTTTCTGCCATCTACTAAGGATCATCATCCTGATTAAGCATATGGGAAAATAACCTTCAGATGGGCATGAGGACCTCTTAGAAACATTAACATGCAGTTGGGCCAAATTCAACATGTCACCTGATCTGCCTAAATCCCAATAATATGATACAATACTCTTTTAAATACCCTAGTATTGAACTTTATCTTGTATCAGATCTATATCAAATAGTTATCTAAGATTCTGGGTATTTCTTCTACTATAGTGAACAATTATGATGGCTAATGGCCAGTGGTATTCTAACTGACTGAAAATTAAACAGGATATAGGACAACTCCTATAGATGAATGTAGAGGAAACTCAAGAATTTAAGATCCAGAGGAAGGACATGGACTTTGGATCCTCACATATCTGGGTTAAATACCTGTTCCTCCACTCATTAGCTGAGTAAAGTTCATCATCAAAAAGTAGGATTGTTAATACCCACCATGTAGGCACAATCCAAATGAAAATATTGAACAAAGTGTCAGAGCAGGCTTACATTGAGTTAGCTGCCTCAATTAATATTACAGATGGCATGTACATCTTGGTCATGATGACTGAGTCTTAGCCATTTGAATTATGAGAATGTCATAATATGATGCAGTTTCTGGAACTCTGAGGTAAAAGAACAATGACCACCTGCAGATCTTAAAGTGTGCATTTGGGGTAACTGAATTTTACCAAAGATCAAGGATTTGGTCTGAGGCAATATGGCAATGAAAACTAAGAGACTTATACACTGCTTTAGCTTGACTCATGCAAAAGCAAAGTCTGAGTTAGTAACTTGGGTGCTGGAATTTTATTTGGGAAGTAATCCTGTGAAAGAAATGGAGTCTTCTAAAAGAGAAAACTTAAGTGAAATGTATGTTAAGATTGCTATTACTGTGGGTATTTGAGACTCAGTTCTACTTGGGAAATCAAGTAGAATGCCTATCATATTGTCCCTTCTAGATAAATAAATGCCTATTATCTATTGTTTGAAAGTTACCCTACAGGCATTGGTTCCTGCCTACTTGGGGACACTGGTGTCTAAACAACACCAAGAACCCTAGGAAGGCAGGTGGCACTGGATGATGAGTCCTTGTAATGGATGCTGAAATGTGCTAAACGTTTGCCACAGAGAAAATCAGAGGTAAGCTTAGAGAATATTGTGTAGGACACAAAAAAAAGTCCTTTTACATATACTCTCTGTCTTCAGATTTCATTAATCCTTGGTTAATTCTTGAGGTGTTTTCTTGTTTTTGTTTTTAATTAACCTGTTTACTCACAGAAGACCATAACAATTTTGCATTTTTTTTTTTAAAGATTTATTTATTTGTGCATACAGAACTGGGGTACAGGCCAGAGGCTCACGGGCGGTGAGAGGCTTCACCAGAGACAGAGTGGGGAGCAGAACAGGCAGATCAACGAAGTACACTGCTGAGGGGAGCAGCGGGCGGGCCAGGAGAGGTCTGCCACGCCATGTGGTCTCCTCCGGGGCAGGCGGGAATCGAACCCATGCGGAAGCGGCTCTAGATTCTCAGTGCTGTGCTTTAACCCGCTGCGCCACCAGGGAGGGCCCAATTTTGCATTTTTTTAATGTGGCTTTCTGGCACTTAATTCTGAAGATTCCTACCAGAGTGTAAGAAATTGCTTGAGAATCTTTTAAACACTGTGACCTTTCCTGAAGCAGTCACTATACATATCAGGATGCAGAGAATACGGGAAACAGGTCCAACACAAATAGCAAACACAGTACTTGGATTTGGAAGAATGTCTAAAGGATTGGAGTTCTATAAACATAGTTGTTTTGGGTGATTGGGGTAGCTCTAATCCTATGTCCATAAATTTCATTTTATTTTAAGAGGTGCTGTGCCTATTTTCCTTTAGCTGATAAGAAGTCTCCTTGCATTATGAAATATCTCCAAAGCTCCTGTGAAAGCTCACTTGGCTCTACCTCAGAAATGTCCCAAATTCCAATTTTGGACCTATGCACAATGGAAATAGCTTTCTTTTAATTGATTTGGAGGGAATTATAATCATTCTTTGCCATGAGCCATATAGCATTCATAGGTGAAAGCCAAGTGGTAGCAACTGACCTCTTGGTGACTCCACATGGTGTACACAAGGCCATGGGTCCATACCACTTGCTCAGAAGACTTAACCAGACAGAAAGGAAGCTAAGCCCTTCATGTCAACCCAGTTTTCCTGTGACTATGCCCTCCCTCAAAATAAAAGAAGAAATGGAATCTCTATGAATGAATTTTTTATAGTAAATCCCCTTTTTTTTAAGATTTATTTTTCATTTATCTATGCATACAGAACTGGGTGCAGGCCAGAGGTGCAGGGGTGGTGAGAGGATTCACCAGAGACAGAGTGGGGAGCAGAACAGGCAGATCGATGAAGCACACTGCTGAGGGGAACAGCAGGTGAGACAGGAGAGGTCCGCTGCGCCATGTGGGTCACCTCCAGGGCCAAGGATTGAACTCACACTCAGGTGGCTGTGGCCATCTTGCAGTGCTGCGTCCTAGCCTGTTGCACCACCAAGGGGGCCAGTAAATTTCTTCCAAAGAAATCGCTAATACTATGTTTGGTAAATACTTTTGTAATTTTGAGAATTCACTTTTTCTCAGGATGGAATCTATATCCAACATCACATGATGAATTAATTCCTTCTTCCTCAACATCATTTTATCCCCCTTTAAAACTTGCAGGCTGTTTGTTATCACTATTCTGAGTGCATGGGACAGAAACCCAACGATGTGATAGAACTGTTTTAAAGATGAAAGAAACCCTATGCAAAAGATCCTACACTATTTTATGGGAACAAGGGCAAAAAATGAGAGTTGTGAGAAAATGGGCCCATCTCCAGGAACAATTAGCTTCAGGGATACACTTAGTCTCCTGCAAACTCTCCTTCCATCTCTTATGCCTCTTAAATATCTGTGTCATCTTTTTTTCTATATCTGAGCTTACTTCTGTCTCTCCAGACCAGTAGGTAGATAATTTCCAAATATTTGACATAAAATTCAGTTACCAAGAGGATAACAGACTTTTCAACTCAAAAATTTCCAGAGAAAGGTTCTGATTGACTCAAACATGGTTGTCTCTTTATAACCATAGTGAAGGTAGGAAGAACTCCCCAGAAAAAAAGTAAGATCAGAGGTTGTCAAGCAACAATTTTCTATTACCAAAGGGTTAGACCCAGTGATTACTAAGTATTTTCCAGCTATAATAGGCCACCTTGCATTTACTGATTGACTTAAGCTGACTTTCAGTGCAAAGGAGCCAATGAGTGTGTGTTTCCCAATGCAAGTGGAAATCCGTTTTAGCCAATGGTTGTGCCTATCATAATGGAAACATTCTCAGTTACTAATGCTAATCTAATACTAAGCATTCTCAGTTACTAATACTTCCAAGTCCCTTCCACCACAAGGATTTTAAATGCAGGAGTCATTATATATCTGAGTTTACAAACAGCTCCCTTGGGCACTCTGTAATACCCAACTGAATGTGCTAACGTCGGGGGTTGTCTTTGCTCTGAGTCACAAATCAGCACCCCCCACCCCCCCCCCGAAGGTGGGAGCCATGGGAACAAGAGTATTTATAATTACAAATCAATACTGCAGAGTAGTTCCCTTATCTTTTGCCTTTAAAAAAGAAAAAAGATTTATTTATTTATGCTTACAGAACTGGGGTACAGGCCAGAGGTGTGGTGGATGAGAGGATTCACCAGACAGAGTGGGGAGCGGATTGACAAAGTACACTGGTGAGGGGAGCAGCGGTGGGTCAGAAGAGGTCTGCTACACCATGTGGGTCAGCTCCCTGGCCTGGGATCAAACTCGTGCTGCAGTGGCTCTGGAGAGCTTCTTAATGCGGTGCTTTAACCCATTGCACCACCATGAAGAGCCCTCTTTTGCTTCTTTTTTTGAATAAAATCAACAAATATTAGCAAATATTGGAACTATTAATTCATTTGTTCTGCAAGGCTCTATTACATCTCTCCTATATGTAAATCATCACCAAGATTTGAGTGGTACAAAATTGAATACTATGTCATCACTACATTTATGGAACTCACTGTTTATATATTGTATCAGTCAGTTTACACTACTACAACAAAAATACCAAAGACTGGGTGACTAAAACTACAAATGTTTATTTATTTCTCACAGTTCTGGAGACCTGAATTCTAAGATCAGGGTATATTATTTAGGGTATGTTAAACTGCCATGACAAGAATGTTCTAAAAATGTTTTAAAAATGTTTTATGAGTAAAACCCAAAGGAAAATTATTTCTGGTTCACATGAGAATTGATTCTAACTCCACTCTGTCATAATGGGACTGTGGGTTCCTTCCATCTGTGATTCCACCATCAACTAATTCCTCATCTGTGTTTTTATTCAATCAATGGCAAAGGATAAACAGCATAGTTGCTTCACAGTCATAGTACACATCATTTCCATTGATGAGAGCTGGTGATTTGTCTATTATTTGTTTATTAGGAATGCGGAAAATGTGGTTCTTTCTTGAATGGCCAATTGTCAAATACAAGAAACCTTATATGTAGACAGTATTGACTTTTGTCAACAGCTAATTACTGTTGCCACACTTATAATGCATATATAAAATATCTATTATGCACACACATACACATACATATAAATGCAAACACTCAAGTTTTTAAATTCTTACTTCACAAACAGTTAAAAATGGAAATTTATTGGGCCCTCCTGGTGGCGCTACGGGTTAGGATGCAGCACTGCAAGCTGGCCGCAACCACTTCAGTGCCAGTTCGATCCCCTGCCCTGGAGGTGACCCACATGGCACAGCAGACCACCCCTGATCCGCCCACTGCTTCCCTCAGCAGTGTACTTCCTTGATCTGCCTGTTCTGCTCCCACTCTGTCTCTGGTAAATTCTCTCACTTCCCGTGTACATGTGGCCTGTACCCCAGTTCTGTATGGATAAATAAATATTTTTAAAGGGAAATATATTTGCTTAAAGTATACATTTTTAAACAAATTTTTAAATGGTAGTCATTTCATTTTATTTTTTAAAGATTTATTTTATTCAATTATTAATAGAAGAGCTGGGGTGTTGGCCAGAGGTGAGAGGGATGGATGAGAGGCTTTATCAGAGACAGAGTGGGGTGCAGAACAGACAGATCTACTGAAATTAACTGCTTAGGGGAGCAGCAGACAAGACAGGAGAGGCAATTTTATTCTAAACATTCCAGGAGCTATTACATGAATGGTAAGTTTTAAAAAAAAAAGTGATATTTTAAAAGATAAAAAAAATACGAAACAACATTTTCTTTATTGACCCATTTTATGTACATATGCACTAATTCGTTCTAAAATGCATTGAGATTTAATTTTGTTAAATTAAATTTTTAAGAACAATGTACTTTGACCAAGTAACTACATAGTAATTAACCCTAAAAAACAATCAGAAAAATGTTCAAGACTACATTTTTATCAATACCTACCATCACCATGTTGTTTGCAATAATAGAGGGTAAATTAAGTTTGTAACAATGTCCAACAGTAAGAAGTAGGTTAATAAGTGGGGGCCAATCAATCGATAGGATGATGTAACTCCTGGTTTCCTCCTGCTGTCCCTATGTCATTGGTCTTAGGAGCCCTTTTGTACTCTCAAAAGTATCTCAATTTGGATGATATACCATTGCCTTAAATGTAATGAAATATATTGCATCTCAAAAGTTCTTTTTTTCCCCTGTTCTCTTACAAACCACTATAAGCCAGAGACATTCTACAGGGAAGGAGAGGGGAACAAGATCAAAATGAGGGGGAGGGGAGAGCACATGGGACTTTAGTGCTGGCACAGGAGTGAAGTGGTGGTGGGAGGTCCCCAGGGATTACAACTGAGATGACAAAATGTACAAAATGAAGAATAAAGTAAAAATATATTTATAAAATAAAAAAGTTCTTGATATGTGAGATTGTATAATTAAATGTATTTTTTTGAAATTTGATGATAAGTGTAAAATGCAGCTTACTATCTATATACAATGCAATTCCAAATAAACCACAAAAAAGTGATTCTAAAGTTTATGTAGAGAAAGATAGTCATAAAGAACACAGTTAGAGGACTGATGCTACCTTATTTTTTCACACTTACTGTAAAAGCTGCACACCAGAAAGATACACATGAATGAATTTAACCAATATTTGAAAGTAATAAACTGATATTTGGAAAATGAGCAATAATGCAATGGTCAAATGATCATCTTTTCAACAAATAATTCTAGAATACCTGAATGTCCTTATGTAAAGAATAATGAGAAGGAAAAGGAGGAGACAGGAGAAGAAAAAAGACCAGAAAGAGGGGAGAAGGAAATAACAATGAAAACACAGATTTCATCTTTCACGAAGAAAGAACTCAAACTGGAGGATAGGTGAGCACAAATTAGGGTGAATACATTGGGCTATGATTGTGGATTATGGGTGCTTTGGTGATAGGGAAGCTATGGTAAAAATCCCCAGAAAAGGGGGTATCCTATACTTCCAAAATACAAGCAACAATGTAAAACAATGTTACCTCAATAAAAAAAAATAAAAATGAATTCAGCTAAAACCACTAGTACAGATAAAGTAAAGTAAAATAACTCGTATGGATCATAGACCTAAATGTAGTATGCAAAACTATAAAATCTTCTGAAAGATTACATAGGGGAAAAATGTAGGTGGCCCTGGGTTTAGTAATGACTTCTTAGCTACAATAACACAAGTATGATCAAATGAAAGAAAAAGTTGATATGTGGGTCTTCATGAAAATGAAAAACTTCTGCTGCAAAAAGCACTGCTAAGAGAGTGAAAAGATGAGCCACATACTACAAGAAGTTATTTGGAATATTCATATCTGCTAAAGAATTTACATCTAAAACATATGAGAACTCTTAACAATAAAAGCCAAGAAAAATCTATAGTTAAAAAGTGGGCAAAAGATATGGACAAACACCCACCAAAGAAGATATGTACATAGCAAATAAGTATATGTTAAGAAGCTTCCTATTGTATGTTATTGCAGAAATAGAAATTAAAACACTAAGATACCATCTCATGGGAGTAGATGGCCAAAATTCAAAACACTTCCATCAAAGATGTGGAGCAATAGGAATTCTCATTCACTGCATGTAGGAATGCAAAATGGCACAGCCACTTTGGAAGACAGTTTGGGGTTTCTGACAAAGCTAAATATGTTATTACTATACAACCCAGCAATCATGCTCTTTGGTATTCATCTTACCCAGATGAGTTGAAAACTATGTGCCCACAATAATTTGTATAAAAGTTTTATATCAAGCTTGTTCAATGTTCCAAAACTCAGAAGCATCCAAGATACCCTTTGGCAGATGAGTAGTAATGTAAGCTGCAGAATATCCAGACAACAAAATACTATTCACAAAAATTTTTTAATTGACCTAAAAAGCTAATAAAGATACAGGAAATATAAAGCATATTGGTAAATGAAAGAAGCCAATTTGAAAACTTATATATTGTATGATTCCAACTATATACTGTATGGCATTCTGGTAAAGGGAGAAAGAAAAAAATCAGTGGCTGTAAATGGTTGGGTGGGCAGAAAAGGGAGGGATTAATAAGTAGAACTCAGAGGGTTGTTAGGGTAGAGAAACTATTCTGTATACTGTAATGAGGGATATATCTCATCAAGAATTTGTCAAAACCCTTATACTCATACATCACAAAGCACAAACATTTAATATAAGCTATGGAACTTAGTTAATAACATGTTGATAGTGATTATTTGTTCACCAGTTGTAACAAATACGTAACACTAATGCAAACAAAATAGTGGCAAGGAGAGATTGTGGAGGAAAGGGTTCCATGTAAATTTCCTGTTCTTTTTGCTCAAACTTTCTATATATAAAACATGTCTTAAAAACAAAGTTTATTAATTTTGCAATGTAATCTCTGTGCAATCTTATATTTGCTATATACTCAGAATGGAACGTAGACAATGCAAGTCAAAATATGAAGTTACCTCTGCTATATAGAATTGGAAGAGGTTTAATTTTGTGTGTAATTTTTAAATATCTTCCAAGCACTCATTGAGTTATTAACACATATTAAAAAGGAGGACATTTCTTACCTTGGGAATCAAGTATTTGGTTCAAAGCACTAAATAGTGACTCTCATTAATATGAGCTTTCCATGTTCCAAGCATTTTGCACTCAAAACCTGATTCAATTCCTCAAAATTAGGTCTTAAGTCTTCAAAGAAGATATACAGATGGCCAACAAGCACATAAAAAGATGTTCATCTTCTCATATTATTACAAATAATACAAATCAAAACACTGAGCTATCACCTCACATCTGTGAGAATAGTTATCATCCAAAAGATAAGAGGCAACAAGTGTTGGAGAGGATGTGGAGAAGAGGGAACCCTTTTTTGCTGTGAGTGGGAGTGTAACTTGGTGCAGCCATTATGGAAAGCAGTATAGACATTCCAAAAATAAAAAAAAAGTAATCTCATAGACTTAGTTATCCCATTTCTGGATATTTACCCAAAGGTTACAAAAACATTAAGGAGAAGAAATACCTACACCCCCATGTTTACTGATACATGACTTACAATAACCAAGAGCTGAGAAGGACCTAAGTGCCCACTGACCGATGACTCTGGACATAGAAGATGGGATCAATCTATATGATGGAATACTACCCAGGCAATAACATAAATGAACCCAGAGGGTATAATGCATGGTGATATGTCATAGGGAAAAAGACTCTTGTGTAATATTTACAAAAGCAAATAGTAAATGAAATAAAACTAAACTTTCTGACTACAAGACAATGAGTAGTTACGGAAAGGAAGGGAGAAGAAAGGTGGATAAATTGGAAAGGGGTCAATTGTATGGTGAAGGATAGAATTGAACTTTAGTGGTGAACGTAATGTAGTACATACAAAGGTTGACTTTTAATGATGCATGCCTGAAACATATAAATAATATTACAATTCAATGTTATTACCATCTTTTAAAAAGTTAGAGCTTTGTGCCCATTATTCAGATGCAAAAGCAAGACATCAATTCCTTTGCTCTCTGTAATTATCCCTATATTATGAGAAAGACAGCTTAAATATATGCTTCTCTTTTTTTGGTGCTCCATAAACAGTTATTTTTTTTTAATGATTTTACTTATTTATGCATACAATAACTGAGGTACAGGACAGAGGATTCACCAGAGACAGAGTGGAGTCAGAACAGGCAGATTGCCTGAAATACACTATTGAGGGGAGCAGTGAGCAAGACAGGAGAGTTCTGCTGTGACATATGGGCCACCTTCCTGGCCAGGGATCCAACTCATGATTCAGTGGCTGTGGATAGCTTCATAGTGCCACACTTTTAACTCTTTTTGCCGCCAGATAGAGCCATCCATAGACAGTTTTATGGTTATATATGAATGTGTCTATGTGCATATTAACTGCATACTCTAGAGACTTTTCAGCTCAAACATAAAGAAGTCATATTACTATTTCCAACTCAAGACAAATATCCTGTACTATATTTGAAGCAAACATCATATAATCACAACTAGAAATTATGTAAAGTTAGCACTAAGCACTTGACTGAATGCTAGATTTCTGTCTAAACACATGAAAAGCAAGCCTTTCTTTCTAAAATAGTATCTGACAGTGTTGGCAACAGTGCTGGCCTCAGTTTGCATCCAGTAATCTTTTGATAATACCTTCTTGGAGGAGAAAGTAGAATTTCTCTTGCTATTGTTCTTTGCTTCCATGCATTATCTCCAAGAAGGAAAATGGGCTGCTTTTGTTTTTGTAACTTTTTATTCACACACAGAGCCTGGTAAATATTTCATGCCTATTTGCAAGACTGTTTATGAGACTGGACTTTAAAAATTACCCACTGGTAGGATTGATTCTACAGGAGAATGTGGATTTTTCTAGTTCTTGAGTCCAAACAACAAACTATATACTTTGACTATTTTCTTGGGTTGGATTCCCCTCAAAAAAGATCCTGAGATAGTAGCTTAGGTACAAATAGGCGATCACTTGGCAGGTGAACCCAGGAAACATGGGTGGGAGTGGGGAGAGGGAAAGGAGTCCATTCCACTCTTCCTGAGAAGAGGATGTGTGCCTTTTGGGAACAGAGCATGAGTGTCTACAGGGGACCACTTGACCACAATGTCCTCACCCTGGCCTAACCCCAGTTTGCCCCATCTGCAGTTGTTCTGGGCAAGGCTTCTGGCTGAGGTGGAAACTTGTGAGAATTGACCATATCATCTCCTAAGCCTTAGTAAATTTCAGACCTGCACCAATGGCATTGCCCTGTTTTGTTGCAGAGAAAGCCCAAAATACTGTTCCAAGGGGGACCTGCTCTTCCCACCTAGTTTATTCTAGGGAAATGGTTAAACATCTGGAAAGGTTGAGGGGGCTATCTTCCTTACCCTCAGTTTTCCTTACTCCTATAAAAAAAAAAACAAGATAGAACCATTCCCATCTTGTTTCCCCTTCTACCTCCTCCAGTGAACTGGGAAGACTGAATTCCTCAATCATAGGGGACACCTGTGCTTTCTTCACTCTGTGAAATGGTATCCTCAAAACTGTGCACTTTAACCCTGCTTGCTGCCCGACGGTTAGTAAGAGAGAGATATGGAGAGAGAGCGGTTAATTTAAGACTTAAAAAAATTATACATAAAAAGGGGTAAGGTAGGAAAAACAGACTTGAAAATTTATTAACATCTAATCCTGTGAAGATTTTCTCCACCATATGCCAGCACAACAGCCTCTGTGAACGTGTACTAATTACCCTGATATAGCGTGTGTGCGCGCTTTATACGCCGTCCCTGACCTTTTCGTTAATAACTTTGCGTTATATTCATTGACCTGAAACAAATTGAATTCAGTGGCACTCACTCAAGAATTGAATTACATAGTCTTCTTAATTGGTCTTTTATTTATTTAAATGTGAAAAAGCAATGGCTTGCCACCTGTAATATTTCCCCAACAAAATAAAATTAGAATTCTAATATTTTCCCCAAGCTAGATGATTTTCTCAATCATCTAGCCATGAATATATATTAGCCATGAAACTATAGTTCTGGTATTATCTCCAAAGAGGATCTCTTAATTTTCTCTTTCACTGCCAATGCCCTGAAAAATGCTGATATAGAAACGTATTAATTAGAGGAGATTTATGTAAATCAGCTGGGCTAGGGAAGCTTTTCTGGGAAGTGGCCCTCAGAATAGACGACACTCCATCT
Organism: Condylura cristata; assembly: GCF_000260355.1. Lineage (NCBI taxonomy): Eukaryota > Metazoa > Chordata > Mammalia > Eulipotyphla > Talpidae > Condylura > Condylura cristata. The sequence goes on along the minus strand of NW_004567123.1, from coordinate 3,901,880 downwards.
CTGTCGCCAATAGTTACACTGTCTTACCCTCCCCAGCACTTTGGAGCCTTCTTATGTGATTTAATATACCTCTGGATGGCAAAATAGGAAGCGTTAAGACAGGAGTATGTTAAGCACGCAAAGATATTTTCCGCTGCATTTGTTAGTTTTAAGTCCTTCAGCTTCATTGTCTGTTGACTGGAGGGGGGCAGAAATCTAATTTTAGCTGTTTAGTGATTTTTTCCTCCTATTGAAGGTTTCATAGGCAACAGATACAGCCGGTATCATTGTTCTTAACGCTGCTCACTCATCTCTTTCCTCGGAGGATTCTTGGAAGCGATTGAAGAGATAGAAGCCACTGGAAATTTTTGGCTTCACTGTCTAATTCCAGTGTGAAATTAATTGTCCCATCTGCAAAATATGACTTACTCCTTTACTTACTATATTTAACTTAAATATGCAAATGTTATTAGTGGACTGATGACTGATAAGGGTGCCTTTGTGCCCGACTTTAACCTCTATTAGTGAGGATTATGAGGACGTAGCCACATTGGCATTTTCTAAGTGTCACCGTGACAGCACTTGCTGCACAAATGCCTAGCTGTCACCGTGAGTTTTATCACTCGGTTTTTCCCTCCGAATGTAGACTAATAAGCCCAGAAATTACAATTGCCTCCCTGCCGAATCTGTGATAGGCGGAAATAATGATATCAGTGCCCTGCTAATCTTCTTGCCTCTGCGCTTGGCACTGTCCTATTGAGTCACCTGTCACACTCCGCTTTGATGAGGCGAATTCAATCTTCCTGCTGTAATGACAATGGGGCCATTTTAATGTTTGGAAATGATTATGCGCTCCATCTTGGCAAGCAAGCCAGGGCGCTGTGCACGCCAGGAGAGCAGGCTCGACGGTCCGGCAAGTAGTAGAGATGCGGACTTATTGAGAAGTCAGCTTCACTGTGAGCCTTCTGTGCTGGCCTTGCAGGAGGGAAAGGTGGGGAGGGAAAGGGAGAAAAGGGGAGGGATCACTTACTTTCAGAAGCATAACCATTGGCTAATCCCTCAGTTGTCTGCACAAATTTGCCTCTAGAAGGATCTCCCAGGAATGTCTGCTGTTCAAGAAGGAAGGGGTGGCTGGCACTTATAAATAATTACTGTCATACCACCAATCTCATTTACTGAGCTAGAGACACAGCAGTAGTATATGGATTGTGGAGTCTCTCTCCTGGATATTAACCAAATCAGATCACTCTTACTCCAGATCTCCTCCTTCCTTCTTCTTTGAGAGTAATGTAGCTTTATATCCATAAATATAGCTTGGAAAATACCATGTGTTGATGAGACTATACCTTTATCTAGTCCAAAGTCTAAAGCCATTTCAGAGAACCAGTAGTCTTTGCTAATGTCAGCTCTAGACAAACAGTGATTCTAACTCAAACCGAATAAAGAAGCATATATGTATTTGCTCTTTATTTATGTATTTATTTTTGTATTTTTCTTATATTTGTTTATTTTTGTGCAATATTTGATTTCTCCACTCATGTGTAGTCCCCCCTAATCTACACTACCTGGTCACCTGTGAACCATTACCAAAGTCCCTTGTGCACTTCCCTCCCCTATTTGACCCATATGTGTTTTTAAGAAGTCATGACTGTGGGCCTCCCTTGGTGACACAGTGGGTTAAAGCACATCACTAAGAAGCTAAAGCCACTTCAGCATGAGTTTGATCCCTGCCCCCGGGTGAGGTGATCCACATGGCACAGCAGACCTCTCCTGTACTGCCTGCTGCTCGCCTCAACAGTGTACTTCATCAGTCCACTTCTTCTGCTGCCCACTCTGTCTCTGGTGAATCCTCTCACTGCCCCTATGCCTCTGGCCTGTACCCCAGTTCTGTATGCATAAATAAATAAATCCTTTAAAAAAAAGTCATGACTGAAATTCATTCAAATTCCCATCAGAAGTGAAATGGATAAGCCTATTGGGACTAGATTCACAGTGGAATACTATATAGCCATCAAAACAAATGAATCAATCTCCATTAATCAATCTCATAAACATGAAGCTAAATTTAAAAAATCATAAGTAAGGGAGGAAAATGCACGGGGACTATGGTGGTGGCACAGGGGTGATTTGGTGATGGGAAACCCATGGGGATTACAATCGAGATGGAAAAAAATGTGCAAAATAATGTAAAAATAAACTTTGTAATAAAAAAAATCATAAGTAAATACATACATAAAGTACTCCCTTGAAAACATTCAGAGGCAAGTAAGACTATTATATAGTGTTACAAGTTGAGATGAAGGTCACTTCTGGTAGTGGTAATGACTGAAAGAAGATATAGGAAGAGTATCTTCTGCCTGGTAATATTCAGATCCTTGATTTAGAAACTGGGTACACTAGTGTATTTGATTCATTGGTTCATTGATTCATCTGAAGATTCATTGTGTACTTCTCTTTTTAAAAAAAAAAAAAGATTTATTTATTTGTGCATACAGAACTGGGGTGCAAGCCAGAGGCTCAGGGGTGGTGAGAGGCTTCACCAGAGACAGAGTGGGGAGCAGAACAGGCAGATTGACGAAGTACACTGCTGAGGGGAGCAGCGGGCGGGTCAGGAGAGGTCTGCCACGCCATGTGGTCACCTACGGGGCAGGCGGGAATTGAACTCATGCAGAAGTGGCTTTAGATTCTCAGTGTTGTGCTTTAACCGGCTGCGCCACCGGTGAGGGCCCATTGTGTACTTTTCCTGTATACACATTACACTTTAATTACATTTAGTTTTACATGTTTAATATAATGTATGAAGCATCTGTGTGTCCTTATTATAGCTTGAAGGAACCAAGAAAAGAAATGTCACATTCACCAACAACCTACTCTGCTTGTATGGGACTAGGAAAGGGGATTTGTTATTGGGAAACAAGATCATCCCTCAAACTCAAGGGGAAAGTGTTAGTTGCTGACTCTCCAGTCCTCCTGGCACCTGCTCACATAGTCCCCTGTGGGTCCCTTGTCTTTGGACCAAAGAACTAAGTAGGTGCTAAAAAAGCACAGGAAATGTGTTCACTCATTTGTTACCCTCTCCAGAAGCCTTTCAGGTGCCACAGTTCAGAGGAGTAAAGAATGGGTACCCAGGGTTGCTTCCCAACTAGTCTCATATAAACTCTTCCTGCCCTGCTTCAAATCACATTTCATCTCAAAATTCAAGTTATGGTAATAAAAGGTATTCCTGTCTGGAACTACTATTTACATGTAGTTTCCCTATTTGAGCAATAAAGCTCAAGGAATGTAATTTTATCTCCAGTAATCACATTAACAGAATAACCACAAACATACAGACTGTTACCCTTCTAGAATAGCAACTCCCAAGCATCCTGTTAATGTGAATAAAAGGTGTGTGGAAACAAGCCCTAATGCAGCAGGCAAAAACATGTGCAAATGGACAGGGCTCTGTAATGTAAATTACCTCCAAGGCAAAATGGAGCTGCCCCTAGCTTATTAAATTAGTCTTCAAACTCACTCTCTACTTTCATTTGTTTCTTCCAGTAGTTTGCTGTTTACCTCCTCTGCCTAGACATAGGGCTCATTGAAGTTAGTGTCTACTGGTTTATGATTTCAATGAAAGTAAAGTGCATTCACTTTTTAATCTTATTGTACAAGACTCTTAGCAAACTCTTGCTTTTTCTTAAGCTTGGAATTATAACAATGCTTTAAAAATAACAATAATAATAATAATAGCAATGAATCCATCCAATTTGAAATTAATTTCAGGAAAATAAGATTTGCTCTACCACCAGCTAGCAGTGTAAGGAGACTTGGAAATTCTCTCTGAACTTTAGTTTCCTCATCTGTACAATAAGGATAAGAACCATATCTCACAGAGGTATTCCAACAATCCAATGAAATAATACTCTTGAAACAGTTAGGATGATGTCCTAAGTTCAATTTGGACATGCCCATTAAATGACATTCAATAAATATAGACCCTGAAAGGATGACAAATATGATGCTACTTCCATGTAAACAGTTTGTGATTCTCTCCTATTGCTTGGGAACCAAAAGACACAATGGCATGTGGCCATTTGGGCCATGGCAGCCAAATGTCATCAAGAGCCCTAAGTGCAACTGAGCCCTAATATCTCTAACATATTGGACTCTTCCCCATTTTCTGAACCTGCTCTGTCCTTCTTTCTCTCCACATTTTTCATTCAAATATCTTTGATGGAAAATTCCCCACTTTCTCTCCATTTATTTCTTTCAGTGCATAGACTGCTTCTTCAAGGCGCAGACACGTTCATTTCTTCATAAACTCTTTGCTTCTCGAGGTAAATCCAAGAGGCATACACACAGCAGGACCTGCTGGGTATTAGTTTTGTGACAGAGCAGTATTATTCCACTATTACCCATATGATTCCTGTCACCTGCTAGCCACCCTTACAATGGCACTCTTTTTGACCAATAAATGTGAACATGAGTGATATGTGACACTTCCAAAATGAGCACTTGCTCACTTCTCCAGTCTTTCCTTCACCAAACACACCCTCAGAAGCCACATGACCCACATGAGATTGCTACAAAATGGCAGTATTTCCATCCTCTTGGGTCCGTAAGTGAGTGCAAACAGTTCCAAACTGCTGCGATATTCAGGCTATTGCAAGAACACTGAACTGCAGTACCTCTTGCTCCTCATAGAACCTCTTCCTCCTCTGCGCTCCCTGATCCCTCAGAGTCTAAATCTAAAGCAGCATGTCACTGTAGCAACTAGACATGTTTGTGTACACACATGGACACAAGGCTGTGCCTGTCTCAAGTTGACAATTTCAGCTCTCCTGTGGACTGCCATTACTGGAACACAGTAAGAGGACAGAGGTAGTTTTTGCATTGATTGTGCTCCCCTTCTTTCTGCATTCAAACAAAGTCTAAATTGGCAAAGATGATTATTCTCCAGCTTATGGAATTTCTTTCAGTAAGAGAATTCTCCCCTCTAAAATAATTCAAAGCCACCTGGATGTGAAACATCATAAAAGAGTCTCAGCTCCATGAGGTGCTAGGTCTCCTCTTAAGAGAATGTTCCCAGCCTTACTGGGAGATGTAAGGCTGAGATGTAAGTCTCAATTGACAATGATTAGTGTTAAGTTTGAAGATTTGAATAGATAAGTGGAGTTGCATTTTCCTAAAAGTAACCCTCCCCAAAATAGCTATGTATGTGTTCATGTGTGTGTTTTGAATTCCTTAAATTAGTGAATCAACATGTGTCAGGTTAAATGGATACAGGTGACTGAACTCTACTGGAACCAAGCTGATAAGCCTCCTGGCACATGAAACTGTTGCACATGTATTTACAACCTGTTTGTGCAGACTATGTTATAGGGAGGAAGGAAAATTGCTGTGATGCAAGAAATATTTATGTATATTTGTTTTACTTAAATCTGTTCTTTATTGCTTATAGCTGACCTCTTTCTACATAACCACCTATCTGATTTTTTAAAAAATGTGAATATTTCTGATTCTTCAGATGAAAAATAGTAAAGTGCCCTAGTTTAACTAAACTGACTATATGTGTATTTGCTCAGTGGACAGTCTACAGTTTAAAAGAATTGGCAAGAAAACAGAATATCAGTTTGACTAAAATCAAAGAAACTTGATTTGAACAAAACACAAAGACGTTATGTGTCTTAGAGAGATGTGTCTTGTTACTGATTTTGAAGTCTTGAGTAATTTTATTTTTTAATTTATTTTTCATATATCTATTTACATTATTGTTCATTTTATAACAATGTTTACTTCCTCCCCCTCCTGTCATCACCATAGCCCCCCATTACTCCTTCTGATTACTCTCTGTCCTCCTCCCCTGTAGGATCTCTCTGGTTCTTACTTGTCTATTTTTTTATATTGTTTTGTATTGTAATAAAAATACACCCCTGTAGGATTTCTCTGGTTCTTACTTGTCTATTTT
>NW_004567123.1:3824450-3895151 GCF_000260355.1 Condylura cristata | reverse complement strand
TATTTTTTTATATTGTTTTGTATTGTAATAAAAATGCACCCCCCCTTCTTATTTGGTCCTCTGAAATTCCTCCTATAAAAGAAACCATTCAATATTTTTCTTTTTCCTTCTGAATTATTTCACTAAGCATAATCTCTTCCAACTCCATCCATGTTGCTGTGAATGACATGAGTTTATCTTTTTGATTGCTGAATAGTATTCCATTGTGTGGGGTGTGTGTATGTGTACCGCATCTTCTTGATTCAATAATCTGTTTTTGGGTATTTGGGTTATTTCCAGGATTTACCTATTGTAGGTAGTGCTGAGATTAACATAGGGATGCATGTATCTTTTTGCATTAATGTTTTTGTGCCCTTTGGGTAGCTTGAAAGGGAAATTTTTGCTCCTTTTCACAGGGACTTTACAAACCTTTTTAGCCTATCAAACAAGATACTGTCCACTCTAACAGCACACAAAACATATAAGAAATGCTCTGGCTAGGAACTTAAATTTCCAGATATCTGCAAAGCAATCGAAGCATCAGTTAAGGCTGAATGTCCTGTGGCAGTTGCTATAAATGGTGGAAAATATGACATCAGATGTTTGGGAAAATAGTACAGAGTCAATTCTGAACGTGAGTTTATAGAAGCCCAGTAAGTCTCCATAAAGAGTTTCCCACACCAGGTCTGAATAAAGTCATATTGTGTTCAGCCTTCTTATCAGAGATTGTTCTAGAGAACAGCTGAGCTGAGTTAGGACAAAGAACCTCCGTACTCTTGGAAACACCTCTGCTGCCAAAAGAGAAGACACTGGAGATCTCTGCTAAACAGACATTTCCTCCAGGTGAACATGTCTCAGTACTGAGGGGTGTTTCTCTTTAGGTGTTCCAGAGTGCAGACAAAAAACAATATAACTCTCTAAGGAAAAGGGAGTGGCACAGCTCTTTTTCGCCTCCCACCACCAGCCTCTACAGTTACCACCTGTACCCTTGTTTCCTCCAAGGTGTCATTGCCCACACAGGTGATAATGTGTTATTGCAAAAAGTTATTGGGAGTTATTGGGAGCTTGAGCATGGGGCACATGTACCTGTAAGCACAGGTGCCTGAGCCAAGTGATCATGAAGGTTGTTACAAGATTGAGGGGCTAGAGAGAAGAGAAGCAAGACAGCTAGAGCACACTCTCTGTAAGTCAGTGGGGGTGTGTCGGGAGGCTCAATTGTGCCGGCCTTCCAGTCTCCCTGTCTTCTTGCTCACTGGTCTGCCTGTGCACATGATGCTCTGCTTCAGCAGTCAAGGCCTATCTAATCTATAGTGGGCTTCAAGATTTCATTATCCATTTGCCCAAATCAACCATGAACCTATCCAGCCTGGGATGGTTTCCCTTGCAAACTCCTAGAATAAACCATTGGTTTAAGAGACCCACACCAAAACCTCAACAGCATGATGATAGGAGTGAGATTCCAAGTCTTGCAGACCAGAGACTGTATTAAAACAGCCAGCAGAAACAAGCACACAGTTTTGCTTGGTGACCTCTGAATGAAGTGCTTACAAATGTGGCTTCTGCTCCTTCAGAAAAGGACTCATGAACATTAAAGAAACACCAGAAATTGCAGGTAGAAAGAGGGCTCAGTTTTCCTCTATTCATAAGCTAATGAAGAATTCTTTTGAGCCTTTCCTCATGCCTCTGATGAGAAGTCGGAATCTTAATAAATCAACAAGTGCCAGATGATCAAGGCTTCTCAGTCACCAACCAAATGCGTGCCTATTTTTGGAGCAGTGATTTTGATCTCCCTCTTCATATTTCCAGAGACTTGGGAGCAGCCAAGAGGGCTCTGAGAAAAAGGTTTGAAGTGAGCTTAATAGCTCCTTACTGCAGAATAGGTTTAGCATATGCCCTTCAAAAGTTAATGACCCTACTAATGTGTCATTAGACAGCCTGTTGGGCTCTCTGACCCTCCTTATCTCTCAGGATTCCAGAGCTTGAACAGAGCAGTGGGTGAGGCATGGTTTCACAGAGAATTAAATAAACAATACATTTTTCTTTTATCTGATCATATGTTTTAGTATTTTATCATGTGTAGTTAAGTCTATTTTAAATGCTACTGATTTTGAAATCTTGAGTAATCTTAAAAGTAAATTCCTTCTCTTTGCATTTCAGGGGGAGTTTAGAAGCACATAGATAGCTTATGAAACAAGGATACTGTCTACTCAAATAACTCTAACTCATCAGCTCTGCAGGACAGGATCCCCGGAAGCAGAACCTAAGCCCTAAGGATTCTCAAGTTAGTGTTTTCTTTAAAAAGTGTTTCCAGGAAAAACCAGGAAGGGCTCAAAGAAACCAGGAAGAGAAAGAAATCAAGCAAAGTTGTGTATAAGAGGACAGTCAGAGCCTGATCTTGGAGGGGACTTGAGAACATAGGTGACATCTCAAAATTATCTCAACCTGGGGCAAAGATTCAAAGCACCCCAAAAGCATGGGAAAGCCCACAATGGGAAAAGGCATTTAAGGAGATATAGACAAAGTGCTAGCTGCTTCTATAGCAGATATCTTTAAGAGGCATGTGACTTAAGAGAGTGGAAGCAAAAAGTGGCAGAAAGTGTGGTAGGGAGAAAAGCTAATGACTTATTTCAAAAATAAGAACAAAATGTGAAAACAACACCATGTACCAGAAGTAGTGTTAGACATGTTACAAAGTCTGACCATCAGCCTTCAACATGACCAATATTTGTGTTCTTGTGTTCCTCAAATTTTGCATCATCATTGGTCCATGTGGCCAATATAATATGGAGTAACGATATCTTACTTCCACTAGATTAGCTATAAAATACATATGGTTTTCTGCTTCTCTCTTGGGGTAGCCAAATGCCACATTGAAAGGATTGGGGACAACCTCAGAGAGAGGGAAGGAATTGAAGCTTCTGGTTAATCATCATGGAGTAAGATGTTGGCAGCAGGTTCTCCAGCCTCATCAAGACTTCAAGGCTATAGTCCCTGCCAACATCTTGCAACCTCATGACGCTTAGCCAGAATCATCATCTTAGCTACTCCCAAATTTCCAACCTTCAGAAATGGTATGAAATAATCAGTGTTGGCTGTTTCAAGCCCCTATGTTTGGGAAAAATCTGCTACATAGCAATAGACAACTCATACATGAGCATGAATCAGAGCAAGTGTTGTGCCTTTATGACTCACATCAAATGATGGGACCCCAAAAAATACAAACACCAATTAAGCAGGGACTTCAAAGCCAAGCCAGGGTGAAAAGACAGGGTCACTGTGGATGGAAATGACAACAAAGCAGCCTTAGGGGACTCAGTAGATGGCCGCACTATTGAATGAACAGCTGTTTCCAGTTAGAATTAATGCCCCAAATAAGAACAGACCACATCCAGGCACTTAAAGGAACCAGAAGGAAATGTAAACCAGGACTATTTTAGAAAGATTTTCATTATAAATGATTATAACACAGAACTTTTGCACTTGCCAAGGTAACTTTAGTTATCTGGAAACCCACCTTTAGAAAACACTGTTGGTTGTCAACCACCAACAGCTTTCTTTTCCTGATGACAGAGCCCATTGAAACTGCAATTTAGAGACTGAAATATTGAGATTCTACTCAGTTTCTCTTGTAGCTAGATGCAGCCAATAGGATCCCAGAGCAGATGCTGGAAAGATTTTCCATAAAAAGTCATGTAGTGTGAAATGTCCTTCTTGTCCACCTTTATGTGAGAATATGCTCCTTGGAAATTCAGCCCTGGTCTTGCTATCATGAGGAGAAAGTGAAAATGTTCACAGAGAAACAAACTCAGGATCATGACCTCACCAAGCAGCTAAATAATCTCAGAAAAACCTTACCTCTAAATTTGAAAAGTGAGAAAATAAACTCCACATTTTACTTGGAGATTCTGGTGCTTATCACCAAATAAATGTTTTATTGCCTAGTAAGCCTTGCTAAACTTGACTTATAAGGACAACAAGCTTTCGTTTTGACTTGTGAAACTGGTGGTTGACTTGGTTCACCTGGGAGGTCCTTGCAGTGCAGGTGATCTTTTTATAGTTGCAGTCAGAAGGTGGCTGTAGTTAGCATCATTTTGAAGGTGGTTTTGGTTCTTTCCTTTTTTGGCTTTAAACAAAGGGTAACTCTGATGCAAAAAAAGCATTGAGACCCCAATTTCTTTTGCATGACTGTGCTTCTCTTTAATCTCCAGGCTAGTGGTCTTCGTGTGCTTGCTCAGATCTATGAATTTCGGAATCTCCTTGCAGTACTTGGAAGCATAGTCAAGTGGTTCTATTTTATTTTTCAGGGAGATCATGGAAACTGATCACACTGCATTTCTGATTACTATTTGTAAAAATGTCACCATATTTTATTTCTATATTTTTGGTAACTGACTGCACACAACAGTTGGGGCTTAGAAAATGGGACTTCCAAGTCTCTCTCTCTCATCTATTATCATAACATCTATCTGTCTCCACCATCTCTATCTATCTTACTATTTATCTTTATCTGGTGGTCTCAGGAGAGTAAAGTCAGACCACTTACATGGTAGCCAAAGATCCCATAAAGAATATTCCAAGAGAAATCTCCAAGGTCATGCAAGGTCACTTTCATCACATTCTATTCAGTACCTTGTCACAAAGTCAGGTCCTTAATTTGAGGTGATGAGACATAGATTCCAGCTCTTGACAGAGGAGCTTCAATATTTTTAAACCACCCAAAATAGACTAATAAGCAGGGAATTGAGACAAGGAAGGGAAAAGAGATACTCAAAAGTATGGTGACCAACAGGCCATCACGGAAAGGACCAAAGACCTGCAAGTGACAATATAGAACCATGTCTAACTGCACTGCCAAGGGGCAAGGAATTTGCTCTTGCCAGTCATAGAAGTTGGAAGTCTCTTGTTTGCCCCACCAAGAAAGACACAGGAAGTGGCATGTCCAGGAACTATCCACAGAACTCCATGCTTAGCCAAAGGAATGTGACAGGGTACAGGCTGTTTCCAACCACCACTTCTGGTACAAATGACTCTTTCCTGCCTCTACCATGGCAGACTTTTCACTACATCAAGTTATGTTTTTAGAAGTAGGCAGAGTACACATTATTTTTCAAAAACAAGCTTCATTCATTAGATCTGGTCACATATTACTTTGGAGTGTATGGAAGAAGTCATCCTTGGATGTGTATAACTGAGCAGCCACAGCACATCTTCGCTGATTATGATCCAAGCTGATCAAAAGTCTGCAGCAGAGGAAAGTGCTCACCTATGGTAGACCCCTGGCGCTAGTTGACTCATTAACCAGAAACTGATTATCCAGATCTCTTTTCCCCAACTCCCCCACAGCTGCCTGCCTTTTCCCTTCACTGCTCATTAGCACCCATGGCAAAGGAGCAATGGGTGCATCAGAGCCACAGGAGTCTTTTGTTGAAAGAAAAAAAAAAACTTAATTCAGACCAGTGAAGTAAAAGCCAGTAACAGATAAGATCCCCCCCCATTTTTGTGTCGTGACAAGATATGCATAATAAACTTCACCAGTTTAACCATTTTTAAGTGTACAATTCAGTATATTAAATACATTGCATTGTGTGCCAACATCACCTGCAGAACTTTTCAATAGATTGAGCATTTTGACTTCCCTATGAGTTTTGGTGTTTCACACTAACCTGAGTATCCCTTTATCCAGACACTCGTGAGTTGGCTGGGCTAGGTAAAATATTATTTCTGAAGTGCTAAATTGGAGTTTATTATCCTTGCTATTTTTATCAAATATTAAAAAGCAAGGCTATTTTATCAGCTAGATATTACTACATGATAAACCATTCCAAAGTTTAATGACATAAAATAATCCTGCACAGTGACTGTTTGGGTTGCGCTTGGCTACATGAGTCTGTCTCCGAGGACTAAATGCCATTGCTTTTGGCTGGGAATGTCACATGTCTGCTGTCAGCTGCCAGGGATGCAGGACTCAGTGGAGATGGCTCATTTCTAGTCCTTTTCACCTCTGTGAAAAGGCTTACTCAACATGGGTGCTCAAAAACTGCAAGAGGTTTCAGCACTTGAGTTTTTCCTGTCTGTTCACATCACATCCATTACTATCTCATTAGTGAAAGCAAGTCACATGAGCAAGGGTAGAATGAGTGTGATAAAATTGCCAAAAGGCAGGTAAAAGGGAGACCTGAACAAATTAGAACCATGACTGTATTTAATCTATCATAGATATGATCCTTTCTGTCACTAGAATTTCATATGAAGAGAAAAATTCTGAGATCTCAGTTTACGTAAGACACCTCAGCACATCTCAAGGAGACAAACATTCTCTGAGTGAGGTTTGTATGACTTCAAAATTGGCCCACAAGAATTTTGACCCTAAAAGTCATCCAACTTCATGATCCAACAAAATCACGGAATCCAAAGTGTATTTTTTCTGACTTAATTAAGCAGAGATCTAGTTGGTCATTGTGGTTAGTGTTACCTGTTCTGATGCTTATCTTGCATCATACTTCTCCTCTTGAAAAAAAAAAAAAAACCAATTAGACTGTTGGAAGAGGTTTGTGCCAAAGGAGAACGAAAGGGGAGAGGAAACTGTGTGCAGTTAATGTCCCCCTTCCATTTTAAAACCTCTGCTCCCACCTCCGACCATGCCACGTTCTCATCAGAGAGCCCATTTTGGTGAAATGACCCTTCTTGCTTAAAGTGTTCTCAGTCTTATCAAGATTTGATTAAATAAAAATATGACTCAAGTTTTTTAAATATTTAGATGAAAATCTATCAGAAATTATGCAAGATAGTCTCAGATTAAAGGTGTCAAGTTTATGTTTTTTCCTTTTAATCAGTTTTATTTTACAAAAGTAGTACTTAATCTTGGTAGTAAATTCCCCATCCTTTTTACACCAGATCTTGAATTTCCAGTCACCTGCTTAAGATGTACCCCCATGACTTGTTATAAATGGGATGTTCATATAAGCAGATGTGTATGTGTTCACATACAAAGTGCAGTGAACCATATGAAGTTATCAATGTTGAAATATATTTTTTAAAGATTTATTTGTGCATACAGAACTGGGGTACAGGCCAGAGGCTCAGGGGCATTGAGAGGCTTCACCAGAGACAGAGTGGGGAACAGAACAGGCAGGTCAACGAAGTACACTGCTGAGGGGAGCAGCGGGCGGGTCAGGAGAGGTCTGCCACGCCATGTGGTCACATCTGGGGCAGGCAGGAATCGAACTCTTGCGGAGGCAGCTTTAGATTCTCAGTGCTGTGCTTTAACCCGCTGCGCCACCAGGGAGGGCCAATGTTGAAATATTTTTGAAATACAAAAGTAGCAGTATGACATCATTCGTTCTAAGACATCTTTTATTAACATAAAGAAGATAACATACAGGTATGCAATATAGGTTTTTATTTCCCTGTGTGGCCTGGAGATCATTCTATATTAGCACATAGGGCTGGCTGTAAGTCTTTTTCCTTACTACAGATAGATGGCTATAGTTTATTTCATCATTTCCTCTCTGATTCATACTTGGGTTTGCTTCTAGTTAGATATCTGGGTGTCTCCGCCAGCATTTGAATCTGAGCATCTGAAGAAAGACAGATTGGGATATGCAAGTTCCTCCATTTTCCTGTCTCATGACCCTCTGGCTCCTGGAAAACTTCCTCAAGCCTTGCAGGACTCTGGAGTCACTGACTGCTGTGTCATAAGACTCATCCCTTTTATTCATATGGAATTTAAAGTGTTCTTGATCTTATCAGGATTTGATGAAATAAAAAAACACCAGTAGCAGCCCTCCCTGGTGGTGCAGCGGGTTAAAGCACAGCATTAAGAAGCTAAAGCCACTTCCGCATGAGTACCATCCTCGCCTGCCCCGGAGGTGACCACATGGCGTGGCAGACCTGTCCGGACCCGCCCACTGCTCCCCTCAGCAGTGTACCTTCCTCGACCTGCCTGTTCTGCTCCCCACTCTGTCTCTGGTGAATCCTATCACCCTCCACATCTCTGGTCTGTACCCCAGTTCTGTATGAATAAGTAAATAAATCTTTAAAAAAAAAAAAAACAAAACAAAAAAAACACCAGTAGCCAGTGGTGTTTTTTAGATTAATCCAAAACTAGTAACACCGATTAAGCTCTTTTGTTCTTCCCTCTCCCTGGTGTGACTTATAGAATCAGAAGGATTTTAATACCCAGAACACTCTTAACCGAGTTTTTACTTGTCTGGAGACCCTTTATTGATAAAGGTAGAAGGCAACTAGTTTCACAGACAGACTTGATTTCAGTTCTTGAAGTTGTCATTTGGTCTGTGTGGCCTTTTGTAACTATTGGCCCTCTCTGAATTTCAGTTCCCTCACATAAAAAATAGTATGCCCATTCTATCTGATGAGGATTGAATGAAATGGCATTCCTTTTATATAGTGGGAACTCAAAACTTTGGTTATTAACTTCTTGAGCTAAGTATCTACAACAAAAGCACTTAGTGTTTTCCTAGCAAAGCTGAGCCAGTGATGTTTTTGAAAAAAATATGAAAAAGTCTTGTGCAAGTCCTCCCTATTGATGAGCTACATAGAGTATAGTTTTCTCATCTCAGCTATCAATGGAATATCCTTCTTAACCTCTGAATGTTGGCTCCATCCTGGCCACAGAAAACAGCCTGAAAGATCTTAATCATTAGAATTAACAGTCAGAAGGCAAAAGAGCCTACCATCATGACCACCACATAACCAATCACATCCCCTGTCCTCTAGTTCAGTCTGGACAATCTCTGCACATATAGACTATACACCCTCTGGCCCAGATCATCTCAGACAACACTTCATGAGAGGCAAAGGAGGAAAAGCAGGTTAGGGATGGAAAGGAGGCACTGGCCAACTAGCCGCAACACCATGCCTTTTTTTTAAATTTTAGGATGGTGTTTTTATTTGGACTCTTTGAAATAACTGCTCATTTTCAAGTGACCATACAAACACAAAAGTAAGAACAAACCTTTCTGCTGACAACAGAACCCCATGGGCTTACATAACTTAAACATTCAAAGTGTGGATAATTCATTTATTAAGGAACAGTTTACTAAATAACCTATTTGTTCACTTGTTTATTTTCTGTTTTCCAACTCTCCCAACCCATGGTTTACCCTGGAAAAATGCATGGAGAAGGAAATTTGATTATTTTCTTAATCACGATTCCTCAAGACAGTGTAGAAGACTCTCAAGACTTATGTTGAAAATTGAAGTATTTCCACCTTAATATTTTTACAATATTTTTTTCTTTTGCCTTGGAATTCAATGATGTTTTCCATTGATGTTGATCATTGACCATTATTTTTTTCTGAGACTTTTTTCTATTAGTGTCCTTTTGTTTTAATAGTTTTCTTTCCATTGTATCCTGGAACATGTTGTTCTATTTTCCTCTTTCCTTCTTTAGAAAGAGTAATAATGAATATGTGGGTCTTCCCTGCTGCCCAGACTGATCGTCTTTTGATCATTATTGAGAGTAGACTTAGTCATTTCAGTTTGTGCAACGATCTCAAGCCTACATATCATCTCTTTATTTTTTCTCTATCCCTTTAATTTCTTTACCTTGAGGACACCTCTTCCCTTGGGTTTTATGTCAAAACTACTAAGACCCATAGCAAATGTTTCTTAGCACATGCCATCTACTTGTGATGAAACTGTCTGTCCCTTTCCCATGCTTCCTCTCTGGGAATTTTCCTCAATTAAAAAAATAAGTCATAGGCAACAGAAACAGGATACCAGTATACCAATTTACTTTTTTAGTTACCCCTCCATCCCTGACCTCACTACGAGAAGTGGATACCTTCTCATAGGGATATGACTGTCCCCTACACTCTCCTAACTTGACCATGAAACTGGATCTTAACCTGATAAAACTCTGGATATGGTGTTGACCAATACTTTTGAGGAAAGCATCTCCTTATCAGAGTCTGAGGCAGCAAGAGTCAGCTGTTTGCTTACTTACTCCTCTCAGCATAGATTTCTTGGCATTTTCCAGAAAAGTTATGTAGTTTGTGGTGTGATATACTGTTATGTGCTCCTACTCCACTGATGACAGCTTGTCTTTCTTCTGTCTTTTGTCCTTTTTGCTAATTTAGATGTAGTTCAAATGAGGAGTTGGCCAAAAGCACTGCCAGTTTTACAACCCTACTAGGTTGATCAGAGGTTTCAACATGGACTCAAATGAAAAAGACTTTTGCAATTGGAAATTGTGGACCTGAAGTAACTTGAATGCCTATGCTGCCCCCTCAAATTTACCCTCACAGTCATCTGTCTCTGTGGCGAAGACACTGTTTAATGCATACACCATGGATCTCACTAATGACTCTTTCCACGCTTGTGCTGCATTCTCTTCTCTGCTATAATGAGAGCTGGGTGGCCTTAGTGCCCGGGCCACACTCCCATTAATATTTATGCTTCCTCAGAGTGATGGGGTGTCCCAGTGATTTGTAAGCATGAGCAGGTGCCCCTAATGGAAGAATAAGTAGGAGTCCTCTCTCGGGGAATAGAAGCTTTCAGTCTTCCTGTCCTAGAAAAGATTTGAGTTGATGAAAATATGTACAGCCTCACAGAACAACAATCTCCAACTATCACGGAACTACTGACTTGGACTACTGTTGTGGGAAATGTCAGAGAAAGGAGATGGAAAAGTAGCTCATGCCCCCAGGTAGAGAAAAGAGACCTCCTTTTTCCTTCCCCAGATTGAAGCTTCCCAATTTCTGGGAAGCCAGGGGCAAAAGTTCTTCCAATGACAAACTACACATATTCAAGTCCTCAGTTTGTCTCTTTGCACATCCAGATTCCAGTTTTCTGACCTTGACTTATTGTCTCCCACTCAAACTTTTCAATGAATAGAACTTTAAAGATGATTAGTCATTATCTGTATTAACTATAAAATACACATCCACTTTGATCTTAGATTTAGTTATCAAGTTAAGACGTTAGAAATAAACCAAGGCTGGAGTGCACTGCTCTAGCTGAATTTACTATGACATAATGGTTGATCTGTTGGTTCAATTCCTTTTACACAGGAATGGTTGGGGCAATGACTAGTGAATGATTTAACAGCACTGAGGTGGATGCCATCCATATTATCTTTAAATATCTGGTAGTGCCAGGTTTGATACTGACCATAGACAATGACTTCCCCTATACAACACTTAAAATGTGCCATTTCTACAAATTGTACCTTCATGAACAAATCAGGAAAATTCTGTAGGAGTCTGGTGTGACGCGTGGTCCATGAGGTTGGGGGTAGAGGGGTCTTTGCTCAAAGAAAGATGTTGCTCGGTTTGACCCATATGAGTTTTAAAACAAGTCTGAAAATTATTTGACCCCTGACCCATCAAAAGATATAGTCTAATTCCCTTCCTGTGAACTATGAACTGGTCTTTATGACTCACGACTAGTGGATGAAATGTAGTGAAATTATCTCTGAGCCAGGTGATAAAGTGCAGCTTCCATTTTGGGGGTTCCACTCTCTGGACCCAGATACCATAATGTGAGAAAGGCCAGGCATGTGGAAAGTCCATACAGAGGTGCCACACAGAGGCACAGTCCCTGACAGTGCCAGCTGAGGTCTGGCCAACCACCAAACTCAACTATCTGACATAGTGTGAAAAGTCCTTGGGTGAATCCAGCTCCCAGCCTTCAAAAGGCACAGAGAATACCACTCGGAGTGTGAATGAGCCTCCTTGCCCTCACAGTCTGCCGTGGTGGTCATATGTGAAAGCTGGAAACCTATCAGCAGGTTGGTTCTTTATAAGAGCTGGAAGGAAAGCTCTATTCTAGAGGCCTCCCTCCTTGACTTGAGACAGCTGTCTTCTCCTCTCTGTCCTTGACAGTGTCCAGCATCCCCTTTTCAGAAGGACACTAAACATATTGGAGAAGGGTCCACCCTAATGACCTACTTTTAACCTAATTACCTCTGCAAAGGCCCTATCTCCAAGGATAGTCATAATCTGAGGTACTAAGGATTAAAACTTCTAAAGAATGTTAGGGGACACTCCACAGTCTATAGCAATTGCTAAGTCAGCTCAAAATGCATACTCAGGAGCAATTAAATGTTGTTGTTGTTTTGAGCCTCTAAGATTTGCAGTGGTTCATTATGTAGCATAAGATAAACAGGTGAGGTGAGGTGGAAAAATCTCAGAATTTATTCAGCAAATTCCCTCTAACAGCAGGATGGGCCAAGACAAACCCACAGGCACCTGCCTGGACGCGAGTTTCAAGTTCACATGTTCAGGACAACCTTGGATTTCCTGTTTTAATTTTTCTCTTTGATTGCAAGGAATGGAAACTACTGAGGCTATCTCCAGTTAGGGAGATAAGAAAAGGAAGCTTTTGTAAGATTAGCAGGGAGCAGCAAAGTGAGACAGTAAACTAGAACTCTGAAGCCAAACGTGGAACTGGCACTGACCACATGGTAGTCCATGTTGAGATCTGTTTTAAATACAAACTCTTAACCAAGGGAAAGCATAACGCTAACAGCAGAGTTTCCCAAGACACATAGCCTGACTCTAGTTCTGGCCCCACCTACCGTGTTTTCTCAGGAAAATTACTTAAGCTCCTGATACTTTTAGATATATGGATAATACTACTACTTATCACATGGGGTTATAATCTAAGGTCATTAAAATATACATTTACAATTTTTATCTACATTGTCGAACTTGCCATGACTGTGTATCACTTCTGACCGTTTTCTCTCCAACTGATCTCCTGTGGTGATTCACAGTTACTGTTCCCTCATTACTTCACCTTGCACCAAATAATTCAACAAATATTTACTGAGTGCCTACTGTGTGCCAAGCACTGTTGTAGACTGAGGGTACAACACTAGAATAGTCAAATTAATATCACTGACCTTGATTTCATCATGCTCAGTACAGTTGAAATTCTACCTTATGATTTTCCAGCTGCCATGCCCACCAGTTGTGGGCAAATTTTTCCTGGCTCTTAGCTTCCATCCTTGAAAGAGTCACTCTGGTTGGACCAGCTTGCCATTGCAAGACAAAACACAAAGTATATCTAACCAGATTTCTTGGTTGCCTAGAATCAGGTGGCCACCCTGAACCAACAAAAGATGGACAACATCCTAGAAGTTATGCAGCAACCACTGTGATGGGTGACTCTGGTGGAGGTCCTCAGAACAATACATTAATTGGGGGGGGGGGTATCCACCATGGGGTCCCATTACAGCTTGCAACATCCCTAAGGAATCCTTTAGCCAGTTTTACATAAGGAGGGCACATGATTTCTGGTCATAGCTACAGAATCAGGCTTGGCGTCAGATCAATGGATGAGCATCTTGACAATGGAGAATTTGGCCTGTCTTACTTGGCAGAAGTAGTCGAAGCACTCACCATTCCTATACAAGTCAGCAACTTCAGAGAGGGCTTTCTTGGACTGAAATGTTGTCCCTGGTCTCCCAACCAGTGACAAGCAAGAGTTGATGGATACCTTTCCCTGCCCCCTCACTGCCCAGGTAGCACAATTCTGAGGCATTCCTTGTCACTTCTTAGGCTCATCAGCCAAATAAGCCCCAGTTGCCCAAACCTATAATCAGCTCATTCATGTAGATGTGTTAGTTTCACTTCTATTCTTCTCCATCTTTAGTTTTGGGAGTCACCCCTCAAAGAAACAACTTGTCTGTTTGCAAAAACTTGTCTGAGGGTCTGTTTTTGGAGAATGTTAAACTAAGACATAAGAAAAACTAGCGTGGAGCTATGTTAGTATGCAAGAAACATGAACTCAAGACAGGCAGGGGTCTGGATAGACACACAGAGACAGAGATCACCATGTTGGCTTCGCTTAGACCATCAGTTATATGGGGGCTCACCCAGTCTGAAGCTGCAGGGAAAAGCAGGCTGCAGAGAGAGAAGCCACCGTGAAAGGGACTGCTTGTAAACTGGATGCCTGACTTCTTAAAATGCTTCATTCTTCCATTTTTAATCTCACTCATTATTGAGTCATTAATAATGATTTATATGACATTGACTTTTTTTACAGAAATCTTGACTAACTCTTTGACAAGAGATTAATAAAGAGTGGGACTTCAGATGTCAAGTTTTTATGAGCAAAAGTGTCCAAGGCCGTCTCTAGATGGGTATTCTTGGCTGCATTCACCATGCTCTCCAGAGACTGAAAAGCAATTGTTTAGCTGGGCAGAGAGAGCCGAGCTGAATTAAATTGACCTGCATGATACAGAAAGTAGCACTGAACG
The DNA here is from genome assembly GCF_000260355.1 of Condylura cristata. Taxonomy (NCBI): domain Eukaryota; kingdom Metazoa; phylum Chordata; class Mammalia; order Eulipotyphla; family Talpidae; genus Condylura; species Condylura cristata. The sequence continues at coordinate 3,880,945 of NW_004567123.1, read as the reverse complement.
CATTTAACTAAGGGATCTTTGAAAGAAATCTATTTTATTGTGGCTGAGTGCTGAAATTATTTTAAGGAAGTGATTATCAGTCTAACAATTTAAAATGCATGAATGATGTCAGCATCTAAAATTAAGACAGAGAGAGAGCAATATGCTTGTTCTTAAATAAAAAGCTAAATGCATCTTTATTTCCTTCTGTGTTGTTTCTCTTTTCAGAAACATGAATTTGACTGCTTTCAAAAGCCAGTTCTTATGCCTAGGTACTGAAAAGAGAAAAATTTCCATTTGTGGTAGAATACCAGCAGCCTCACTTAATCCAGATATGCATACACCTAAAAGCACTTTTGTTCTGAATATAATTATTACTCTGCAGGAAAATCTGTTGCAACTCTCTTGATTTGGTGAGGTTGTAAGCTTGTCTTTAATTTCAAATAACTGTTTCAGAGCCCTAGAGATGAGAGTGGACAAAGAAGGAAAAGGTAGTTGTCATGATAAGAAAAACTAGCCATGCTGAAATTCTTTCAATGCAGCTTCCAGCTTGTGTTATTAACTCCAATACAGAGTTTGAGTCCTTTTACCACTTAGACAGTGAATGAACAGATGTGCGTTTCCAAACGCAGTACAACCTTCTCTTGTGCACACATATGACCCTCAGAGGGCCGTGGTCATGGTCGGAGACAAGCCAAATCCTGCCATGGAAAGGTTTCCTCTCCCAAAGTCAATGTTTGCTGAAAAGGCAGCATTTTTTTTATTCTCTTCAAAAGGACCTTTATGTACTAACTCGCTCCCACCTACTGTGCATGAAATTATTCATTAGTGATACGGCCTATATTTATGACTTTGATCTCCTCCTTTCCCTGGCTGCCATGAGGAGCATGATAAGGCCACTGAGTGATCTGAGTGTCTTTGATCTCCTACTAGCAATGTATTTTGTAGTGGGACTTCTGGGGTCCCTCCACAGTGCAAACGGTTCAAAAGGGGGTTTGGGGGGTTCCAAGGTGTCCATTTCCTGGCACCAAACCACCTTCAAGACAAAATAGGATTGGGTAAGAAATGGGGCCATTCTCCCCGCAAACAAGCAGTTGTTTGATCACACATAATGATTAACAGGCACCCACAACCCCACTCCTGACAGGCAGGGCAGCATCGTGACTACTCAAAGGTCCGATTTTTCTCCAGGGCTTGTTTTGCAAGGATGACCCAATCCATATCTCATGCTACAGAGTTTCAGAATAAATAAAAGACATTGGGGCGGGGAGAGGGGGGGAATGGTAGATTAATAAGAGAACCTAGCAATGTAAAAATGAACTCTTCCTTGTAAAATGTAGGGCACAGAGGACACTATGAGGAAGGAAAAAGGAAAGGTCTGCATTTCTCACTGCTCTGAAATGATTCCTCCCAGTTTGCCATCGAACTGTTAGTGACTGCCAGTTGTGTCTGGCACTGCAGCTCCAGAGTGCTCACAGTTTATAGACCAAGGACAGTGGACTCCCTTTCATAATAGCAGTATAAACCACTTTGCATTAAGTCGGAATAATAACCTTTTTTTAAAAAGAATGTGTCAAAATAATTACATTTCTTGCTGCTTTCCTTTCTTTCACAGCACATGAGCAAGCACATCAGCCTTTCTTGAATGCATGAAAGGAGGACTTCTTTTCAGTGAGGGCTGTTCTATGAGGAAAACACACTCAACAGTAAGGAGTCCTCAGTTCTCTCAGGGCTGACTGGGGTTCTGGATGTGGTGTGAGCTAATTCCACCCAGCATTTGGGATTTGCTCTTGCAACTTCTTTCTCAGTCGACGGGAAGTCACACTGGTAGGAATATTTAGCCTACAACTGTCCCATAGGATGTCTAGAATGTTGTCAATATCTAAACCATTCCCTCACATTCCCCCTATGCATTTCTTTTTATTTAATTAAAGCTGATGTCCTCTGAAATATTTACTCTTTAACTGGGAAGCCAAACCTTAAAAGGGGATTTAATAGTAGCTCTGATGTAGGGTCATCATTTTGTGAAGAAGTCTTTTCAAATGCATCTGAATTTCATGCTTAGAATTTCAAAATGATGCCCATTAATGTTTCTCACTTGTACATTAAAAATTCAACAGCATTGTCCTTGGCAAGGTCTGTTTTGATACAAGTTACCTGGTTGGCTTAGTTTAAAATTGATATCATGAGTGGCTTGAAGTGCATTTCATCAAATGTTTATATCTAATGAGCTGTTTAGGGGACAGATCACTTTCTATATCTCAAATGGCCTGATATATAAATTGCCACATCTCTCTTTGAAACAGAGGAACCATTTTGATTTGGTAAAGTGGGAACAGATTATTGGAAACTTTTCATGTTTTCTGAAAGCACGTCAAAAATAAATAGCACTGATATTCCAGAAATCAAAAGTTGCTGAGCAGAAGAACACACACACACACACACACACACAAACTCACATACACCTTGGGTTCCTTCCTTGCTCTTCTGCATGTGGGAGGAAAGAAAGATGGTTCCAGAATATAAGCAGAGTAAATAAACACAGTATTGGAAATGCACTGGTCACTGCTTTTTATCCTTTCTCCTGCTGACCGCACATGGTTCTGCTCATGGAAGTTGGGTAGAATGTCCCTTAGAAGTGTGCTGTGCCCAATGCTGTTAGAGCTGGCAAATGAATTATATATGACCAGGACTGGTGTTTCTAAGTTTGTTTGAAAGATCTAAAAGGATCACATAACAAAGACCTCATTCTTGAAAAGCTAAGTGTTTGCATGAGGCATCAAATTATATGCCGTGGTAGGACCCTCCAGTAAGAGAAATATCATGGTCTACAATTCCCGTGGACCCCCCCCCAAGCCCCGCCCCCACCAACCCATCTCAGAAAAATGCCTGCCCAGCCAGTTTCAACAGGGCAAGAGTTTCCTGTTTGCCTTGGGGGAGGGGGCTGATAGTGCTTTGGCAGAGATACTAAAGGCAGGCAGGCCTCCAGGGACCCCTGCCCTGGACTCACAGCCCCAAAAGGAGTCTTCTTTAGAAGTACAGACACACCAGCATGGGCACTCTCAGTGGTGTAGCTTTGTGTTCCAAGCCTCCTGGGAGGAGGCTGCAAACCTTCAGATCCTAAAACAGATCGCAGGTTTCCCCTTGCCAGCAAACTTCTCCTAATTAAGCCAGTCCATCTAATTACCGGGCGTTCCATCAACTATCTCTCCAGATGCTTCCCATGCAGCTTGTGGGCTCTGGTCAAAGCTGGCGAGTCTTCTGATCAGGGATGCTGGCCTCACTGTGCGGGCACACGGTCCCCTCTCTCCTGGATGCGCTGGTCTCCAAGTACTGCGCAGCCCGCCCTCACTCATTCGCTCTGTCGGCTGGCGGAAGCATAGAGCATAATTACTAAAGTTAAGAAAACATCCCTGTAATTAGCCAGGCAACTCCAAGCACAAGAAATGGAAATTAGTCACAGTATCATAAATTAGCTTGTGCATACATTACATTCCAGGATGGCCCTTGGGTCCCAAGTTTGCTGTCTTTGGCCAGCAACCCCCTGTATCTCAATAAAGCATTCTTCCCTAGTGGGTATGCTGCAGGAAAAGGAACCTTGCTTGAATGACAAATTATTTAATTCTTTTGTAGATGACGACTAGAATAAAGTCTAACATTGAGGCTGGGGAAAGGGATACACGTAAACAGTGATTTTCCTGTTGATTTTATTTTCCTTTGTGGGAATCTATTAACCTACCTCCATGAAGATGTCTGCTAACAGTGAACTCATCAATTGTATTTCACTCATTAGGTGCGATAGTTATAAACTCTTTAAATAGCCTTGATTTTGAACTATTTTGCAGTCATTCCTCTCCCTAGCAAAAGCCAGGAAATTGGACTCAGGCACACACAACACAGCATTTGCATCAAAATAATACAGCGGGCAGCAGTGAGCCACAATCACATCACTCAGAAGGAAGGAATAGAATACAAATTAAAGGAAGAATGTAAATTTTTTGCCATTAAGCTTCAATGACCATTTGAAATGGTGCAAGGCACAAAGGTTCTTGATGAGCGTCATCTAGTTTGATTATTCATACTTGTGTTTCTGCTTGAATTAAAGCAGGAGTGCTAGAGCCTGTTACGGGGAAATATTTGAATTGATAGTGAACTCTCACCTTGCTGCGCATCCATTTACTTTTCAAATGAATACCAGATAAGTTAGTGCATTTTCTAATCGGCCTGTTTTCCAGTGAGTGCTGTCATTACATACCAATTTCTTTTAGAAGTGCTTGCTAAGAAACATTAACTACTTACAAATAAGGAGCTGTCTGTCATGAGCTGTAGTCATCAGTGCACTAGCATTTCAGCTGGGAGATTGAGAGTAGAGTCCACTGTCTCCTGCCTATTGCGGCCTCACCCCTTTCCCTACACCCTAAGGGAGTCCCTAAGTGGAGAAGCTGGTGTCATTCTGAAACCAGGTACAGTCTTAATCAGAATCCGTCCTGCTCCAGACCACAGGTGAAGCAGGTTGAAGACACATGGATTTCATTCCTTTCCAGAATCAGGCTCCACTGCTGGCAGGAGACTCAATTCAATATAAGAAGCAAAACAAAAAAGGTCGATTCCTAGGGTTGAGTGTGTGGGGAAGGAAGCATCTCATTTAAAAACTACTAGCACCAGTTTTAGACAAGGGCAGGCAGGCACAGGTGGTTCCTCCCAGGGTAAGGAAGGCAGTAGGATATTGCTACACCTTAGAAAATATATGTGTGCTTAACCCGAGTGGAAAAAAAAGCCCTGTTATTTAGAGTCTGATGTGGCATCATAAAGAGCTTTTCTAGATTACGTTTTTGTTGAATATTATTGGCCACAAATTTGTTGAATTGTGTTAATTATTTTTTTTTTTTTTTTTTTTTTTTTTTTTTAAAGATTTATTTATTTGTGCATACAGAACTGGGGTACAGGCCAGAGGCTCAGGGGCGGTGAGAGGCTTCACCAGAGACAGAGTGGGGAGTAGAACAGGCAGATGGACAAAGTACACTGCTGAGGGGAGCAGCGGGCGGGTCAGGAGAGGTCTGCCACACCATGTGGTCACCTCCGGGGCAGGCGGGAATCGAACTCATGCGGAAGCGGCTTTAGATTCTCAGTGCTGTGCTTTAACCCGCTGCGCCACCAGGGAGGGCCGTGTTAATTATTTTTTGACCAAAAGTTTTAAAAATTTTACTGAAACCACATTGGTTTCTATTATTACATAGGTCCCAGATTATAATTCATCCTTTGTAAATGCTACACTATGATCCCCAGCAAAAATCTAGGTTATATCCATTACTATACACGCGACCCCCCCCTTACCTGGTTTGCCCACCCCCATCTCCTCAGGTGATGCCAATGCTTTTCTCATCATCTAAGATGAGCTGATGATGTTTTGTTTTGTTTTCATTTTCAGGTGCACAGCATTCTGCTTTGACACCTGTATATACTACATTATTGTAAACAATGAAAGGATAGTTCCCATACAACACTGTACCCCTTTACTCAGCTTGCCCTCCCCTCTTTTCCCTTCCTTTCTCTGGTCATAATCCAAGAATACTATTTTGTTTGTTCATTTGCTTTGTTTCTTCATCACCCATGAGTGAAATCACACAATATTTGCCTTAATCTAATTTATTTCACTTAGTGTAATTCTCTCATAGTCCGCCAATTGTTGCAAAAATTAAGATTTCATTTCTTTTTTATAGCTGAGAACTATTCCATTATATATATATATACACACACACATAATATACATATACATATATATATGTATATACATACACACACACACACAATCACATCTTTTTCTCCTCATCCGTAAATGGCAGAAAGGTTGTTCACAACTTGGCTATTGTCATTAGTGCTGCAATGAACCCAGGGGGTCAGTATTTTCAAATTAGTTTTGTCGCTAGTTGAAAGAGGTACCTGTACCCCCATATTTTATTCAGCAGTAAGCACTAGAGCCAGAAACAAACTACATGCCCAACAACAAATGACTAGATATAGAAGACATGGTATATATCCACAAAGAAACACTACTCGTCTATTAAAAAAAAAAAAAAAGATAAAATCCTGCTATTTTCAAGTACATGGCATGAACTACTGGGTATAAAGCTTAGTAAAATAAGGGAAAAACAACAACAACAACACTATTCTCCCACATTGTTGAATCATTTATATGTGATAGATAGAGAAAACAAACAAATGGATGCACTAAATAAAACAAAAATAAACTTTTAGACCATAAGATCAGTTAGTGACCAATTAGTGACTACCAGAGCAGAAGAGGGACGAGTGACAGGGAGTGGATAAATCATGTAAAAGGGGTCAATTATATGGTAAAGCATAGACTTGGACTGTTAGTAGTAAACTTAATCTAGTATATATACATGTTGATTGTTAATAATGCACACCTAAAAGTTATATAATACAATGCAATGTCACTTCAAAAAAATTTAGTGTTCTGTCCTCTTCAGATAAATACCCAGAGATTGAACAGTTGGGTTGTATGTTGTTTCTATTCTTAATTTTTCAGAAGTCTCAATACTGTTTTCCATAGTGGCTGCACCAATCCACACTCCTAGTTTCTGCACATCCTTTCCAACACTACTTTTTTTTGTCATTTTGATAACAGTCATTCTAATTGGTATCTTACTGTGGTTTTGATTTGTATTTCATAATGATAAGTGATGATCAATATCTTTTCATGTGTCAATTTGGTGTAGTGTCTATGTAGGTCCTCTACCCTTTCTTTCATCATATTATTTGTTGTTGTTGAGTACAAGTTCTTTATATATTTTGGCTATTAATCCCTTGTCAGATATATAATTTGTAAATATCTGCTCATTCAGTAGTCTACCTGCTTTTGTTGATGGCTTCTTTTGCTATACAGAAGATTTTTAGTTTGTTATAGTCCCATTTATTTATTTTTGCTGTTCTTTCATAATCAAAACCTCTTAGGAGTAATCAGGGGAGAAATGTAGGACAGGGGTCTCCCAGGTGCCCTACAGGTTAAGTATCAGCACTATCACTGCTTTGGCCTGAGTTTGATCCCCAGCCAGGGAGCTGACCCATATGGCCCAGCAGACCTCTCCTATCTGGCCTGCTGCTCCCCTTAGTAGTGTATTTTTGTAAATCTGCCTATTCTACTCCTCACTGTCTCTGGTGAATCCTCTCACCACTATCCCATACATCTGGTTTACACTCCAATTCTTCTATACAAAAAAATAAAATAAAATAAATGAACTTACATTAAAAATAAAAAATAGAACACGTCCAAGTAAGTGAAGCAATGTTCACAAATACTAAGTGACACTTAATTCCAAATTATTTTGCCTTGCAGATTCTGGTTCATTCATTGACAGAAGAATCATAATGATCTGCTACAACAATCAGCAAAGCATATAAAATGTGAAAATTTCACACATTTCCAGTCCAACTAAAGAGGAAAAGGAAATGCCTCACAAACTACCCTCCTCCATAGAGAAGGGTGGGCCTTAACTCCAGATGAGGAAAGTGTCTTTAGCAGATTGAGATCCAAATGTTACTTATATTTTATGTAAATATATATATATTAAATATTGTCATCTTAAAATTGGTAAATTTCATAAGTGAATTAAAAGTCAAATGAACATCAAATAAAAAGCTCCTATACAGCAAATGAGACATTAACCAAAACAAAGAGACACCTCCCAACTTATTAGGGAAAACTTTTTGCCCTCCATGCAACTAATAAGGGACAGATCACAAAGATCTACAAAGTACTCACACAACTCAACAAAAGCAAAGTAAGCAATCCAGTCAAGAAATGGACAGAAGAACTTAAAAGATACTTCTCCAGAAAGGAAATGCAAAGGGCCAGCAGGCATATGAAAAAATGTTCAACATCACTTAGAATCAGGGAAGTACAAATCAAAACCACAATGAGATACTACCTTAAGTGAGAATGGCACATTAAAAAACTAGCAATAACAAATGTTGATGAGGATGTGGAGAAAAAAGAACTCTCTTACACTGATGGTGGGAATACAAACTAGTCCAACCACTATCATAAGCTATATGGAGTTTCCTCAGATTACTAAAAATGGAGCTATCATATAACCCAGCAATTCCACTCCTAGGGACCTACCCAAAGGGCACAAAAAATATTAGTTCAAAAGGACACTGCACCCTTATGTGTATTGCAGCACTATTTATAATAGGTAAGACTTGGAACTATCCAAATGCCTAAAACTAGATGACTGAATCAAGGAGATGTGTACCTGTATGCAGTGGAATACTATTCAGCAATAAAAAAGATAAACTCATGCCATTAACAAAAATATGAAAGGAGCTAGAAGGGGTCATGCTCAGTGAAATATGCCAGAAGGAAAAAATATATATATCGAAGGCTTCATTCATCTAAGGGATCCAAACAAGGGGTTGGGGGGGGGGGAATAACAATAAAGGACACAAAAAATAAAACAACAGTAAACAGACAACTATAAATCAGGGATATTCTCCAGGGGATGGGGCTGGAGAAGGTTCAAAATGAGGGAGGGAAGAGCACAAAGGACTATGGTGATGGTGCATGGGTGAACTGATGGAAATTCTGTGGCAGCTACACCTAAAAAAAGAAAGCAAACATAAAAAAAATGATGTAAAATATATGTAAATAAATAAATTACTTTAAAAATAATAAAAGTCAAATGAAAATGTGAGAAAAGTTGAGCACTGAAGGGGTCATTTTATATATGCCATGACCATCACCATGACCACCTCGGCTAAGGAAGGTTATAAAGTATAGGTTTATTGGCCAAATGAGCACAGAAGAAAGGTCAATGGCCTTACACCATGAAATAAAGAAAAAGGTGATTCTTGTCTTTCAGCTAATTATTATATCTTTTTAGAAATGTATAAACACTGATATTTATAGTCTGGGTTGTGGAGAACCATTTTTCAAAATCGACTTTTTAACAAATCTATCCACTTGTTTTTATGTCTTAAAATCCTGACAACCTATTTATACATTTACAATTTTAAAGTAGCATGTATATTCCAAACTTGAAATAAATCCTTTTACACAAAGGTATAAAGGCATTTCTCTTTTTTCTATTGTGGTGAAAAGTGGGTACATTTTCAGAGAAGCCATGTATACTGCACAAGCACCCATAATCAGAGATAGGTGGCCACACCTCTGTCCTTTGTTGTCTTTCAGACCTGACGCTGAGATGGTCCATATGACTCACTGGGTCAGTAGCAACATATATGACACAGCAGAGACTTGAAAAGAAAAGCACTTTGCACTTGCCCATTTCTTGCATGATTGATACCCATGTGAACAGCCTGAGTCTGCAGTTGGAAGATGAAAGACACATGGAGAGGATCTAGCAACCTGACAGCCATCAGACTTGTGACTAAGGCCATTTTCTATCATCCAGGCATCAGGCAGTCCTGAATACAAGTGAAAGTCCAACAGGTGTCAGCTAAGCCAGTCCACCATGGAGAATCCCCACCAGGCCACAGAACCATGCGTCAAATCTAACACTCAAGGTACTATACATCTGGAGGAGGAGATCTAGGTCTATTTTCATAAAAACTCTCTTGTTGAGCCATTAACATAATTTATTTCAATTTTATTTTCCATCAAAGTTGTAGTACATATGATTATAGAAGCTACTGAAACTCAGTGATATATTTATGACTTTCTTGGTGTTCCTGATTGTCCACCAATTATTCAACCATGTGACAAAGCTGGCCCTTAACTATATAGACAACTATATTAGAAATGATATTTTTCAATATTCTGAAGACTGAGTGAGAGGGTTTGGGGGTAGCAGATGCTGTCAGTTCTCTGGATGTGCCATCCTAGTCTTTACCACTTTCTGAAACCCACTTCCCTGGTGTATTCAGCCCCAACAGCCAACACCTGCATCATTTAGTCGCATCACTTAGAGAACTAAATAACCTGATAGAAGCTGCTTTGTTTGAGAGCAAGGAGAACTCTGGGATGTTATCCTGATGCCAGAGATACCAAAGAATTCAACCAAAAATTTCTTCCAAGAACTTTGCTGGATTCCAAGTCTTAGCTCAACCTTCCTGGCCCTACTTCCCTGCTTCTTTACTGAATATTCCTGGAATCAATCCTTTATGAATTGTTTATATTTTGTTTCAGGGAATGCTCTGGAAAACCAGACTAATTTAACTTTTCTCCTCCAGATCCAAATGATATCCTGCTGCCCCTAAAAGAAGCTTCTAACTTGCCTAGAAATTCCATGTATCAGAGACAGCCTTCCTCTGAAAAAGATGTTCTGATGTCCATACTCTCCCACCTGCCCATGTTATGTCCATACTCTCCCACCTGCCCATGTTCAATCTTAGCACATTACCAGCTAGCACTAAAGACTGACATAAGATAATTGACTGATATAAGAGAAACTAAAGAGCTAATATAAGAGAATTGACTAATTTTATTTTTCCTCCTACAGACACCCCTCCTTCTACAAACAGAAACTCATCCAACCATCCAAATATAGAGTTTTCATGCACTGACCTGCCTAGCCACCTTTACCCCAGCCACAACTGACTGACCTGTCAACAAGCAAGTGACCCAAAGTGGGCCACCAAGAGTTCCATCTTGGGATTTTTTTTAACTGGATTGGAAGAAAGTCAGTGCTAGACCAAGAACCTCTCAGCAACTGTGTTTCCTTCCTGTTTAACATTCAGAGATAGAAACAGGTAAGTGTGGGGAGATAGCCCCTATTACATGGTATCAATGGATCCTTTTACCCCAAGTTGGTTTGAGGTATGTGTCTGATACCTGCAACCAAGTTGGTAACAACTCGGGATTCCTGGTTTCCCACCACATTGTTGTATGTGACATTCAGTGGCTGAACTCACCTGCTCTGACTGATCTTTAGTCACATCTTGGTATGGTGCTTCCTCTCGAGGGTTCTGGAACTCTGCTCTTGATCCATTCATTGTGTATGATCTGAGAAGAATAAAATAAGAAATTCATAGCACTAGGGGGAATAGCTTCAGCGTCCTCCCTAACTGAAACTCTTGCTTTCTTAAACATCAGTGCCTCCTTTCTTTAGTATCCTCAGACATTGACAATCAGCATTAATTTCCTTGAGGTTGTCTCAAGGTAAAAAAGGAAAAGAGCCAAATCATTCATGAACTACAACAAAGTCAGTGACTCTGTCTGATGTAGAGGGACATTTGGCAACATAAGAGTGTTCTAAGCTTCTCTTGGAATATTCATATAGACATGTATATCTTTCATTAAGTTGGCAGAAGCAAAGCTCCTGCCATTTAACTCAAACCTGATTGACTTCAGAAACATCTGTGATTCTTCTGTTACCCATAAATACTTGGGTTCCTTTCCAGATCCCTCTAGTCACAGGATTTGAAAAAGGGTTAATGATGGGAATTCTCCAAGTAACCTAATCAAAAATGAGTCAAAGACTTAAGTAGATATATCCAAAGAAGATAATATACAAATTCTCTTATATGAAAAGAGGGTTAGCATCACTAATCACTAGGGGAATGCAAATAAAAATATGCAAAACCACTTTATATTTACTAGAATGACTTTTATCAAAAAAAAAAAAAAAAGAAGAAAGGAATAATAAATGTTGGCAAGAATGAGGAGGTACTAGAACCCTTATTTTTATACTCCCTTATCTTGGGGAGTATAAAATGGTACAACTACTACAGAAAACAGTATACCGGTTCCTCAAATATTAAAAAGTGCTGCTATGCATACCACGGACTATTATTCAGCCTTTAAAAAGAAGGGAAGGCACACACATGCTACAATGTGGGTGAAACGTAAGGGCATTATGCTGAGTGAAATGTGTCAGTTACAAGAAGACAATTGATTGCACTTAAGTGAGCGGTCCAAGTCACACAGGCAGAAAGGAGAATATTGGTTGGCAAATGCTGAGTGAAGGGTGGAATACCTCAGGAACATAAATGGCATACGATTATGTATCTACCTCTCAAGTACCCCCCCCAAAAAAAACTCTCAAACTCTCAAATACCTTGTCTAGTTCAGTCTTTTAAATGTGAAGAACTATTAGAATCTACTGGGGATTTGTTAAAATACAGATTTCTGGCCTCTACCCCCAAAGCTTCTGGTTTAGTAGGTAGATTCGTATTTCTAGCAAGTTCCCAAAAGATGCTGATGCTGCTGGAAGAGAAAACACTTTTCAAACCTGGCCTGTTTATTGATTTTAACTTGAAGCTCTGTTGAGAATTAGACCCCCTCTCTTCTTTTTCTTGCCATCTGTAATTCATATTACTATTCCCAACTGCCCTGCCTCCTCAACCCTTCTGCCCTCTCTGCCAAGCACAGGTGTTCCAAAGCACACTGCTGCTCTTCCTGCCCACAGATCTGTTCCGTGTGCCCAACAGTAATTGGTTCTCTCTTTCCTTTCCAATATTATTGCCAACTATTTGCCCACAGGAAACTTATACATCCTTTTCCCAGCTTACCATAACTGCTGCCATCTCTGGAATTTCTGCATTTATTTTTTTCCAGGTGGTTGTTGCCTTGGTTAAATTTACTTTAGATACAGTAACCCACTTTTTGGAGAATTCCATTGCTGTTTGGAACATCAGAGCAAGCAGTATGCCAACCCTAATAGTGAGCACTGGGCATTCTCAGTAACAGGGGGAAACTCCTGCCCGACTGTCCACCCAAGGCAGTTTCGAATACATGTAGTCCTCCCTTTACCACGCTTGGTCCCACGTGATGAAATCCCTTTTACCATTCTAACCCCCAGCTGAACTGCCACCTCCTTTTTGAATCGGGCCCTTGGCCCTAACCCAATATGCCACCTTCTATTTCATCTCTGCCTCTCATCAGCTCCTGCCACATCCTGCCTTGTGCTGTGCATACATGCACTACACAGCAAAGCCCCACTACTTGCTAACCCTGTTACTCTTGACAGGTTACTCCTCTTGACCTCACTTTCCCTGAAACTAGAACAACAACAGTACTTAACTCAGAGGCTTCCTGTGAGAATCAAATATATAAATGTATATAAAGTACTTCCTATAGACTCCGCAGATGAATGGTCAATAATTATTATGGATGAGGATGATGATAATGATGCTGATAATGATAAATTTATGAGCCCAAACAATCAACGGTCCTGATTTGTTGAATCTTGATGTCTCATGTGACCATAAATCATATGGCAAACTCTCAGGAAAGCAAACAAGTTACATTTCCAATTATCATTCCATGTCAGAAGATAGGAATATTTTCTATCAGACAGAGAGGCTGACCCCTAACTGTACCCCAGTCTAGCTAGTGGGCAGTCAAATTTTCTCCCAATTAAATCTTTATCCGAAGTCACTTTATTCTATGTCATGGAATGTTTGATGTATTAGCTTAGTTCTAAGGATGCCCCATTGACAATTCTTTTAGTCAGTATTTTCATACTAGTTCATTAAACTCTATGTGGCTCAGAATTTTTTAAATAAAGATCCCAAGTTACCAATCTATCATTTAAGATAGACACAGAATAATATTAAGTCAACATGCTAGACATGATGTTTTTAAACTACCGCTGCTGTTTCTCCCACTCCTCCAACTGGACAATGTTTAGTGTGGGGAAAGGAACCTTTACTTGTTCTTCTGCTTCCCTAGAATTCATCTTTGTCCACCTTTGAAGACTTTTTCCCTTTGACTCCCAACATTATCTGCACATAAGCATGCATATGTGGGGGACACAAAGCAAGAAAACTGAGCTCATTTCTGCCTTAGCAGGATCATTGCTTTCCAGAATCATTCTACCCCACTGGCCTAGGAAAAAAATTATTCCACTAGAAACTATTTGGTGATAGTTGGGAACTTCAGAACAATGTGGTACCCCACTGTGTGATTTATTTCTACTATGCCTGGTGGACAATAATTATTCATCAAAGCAGAAAATGGAGCTTGCCTTTTCAAAAGTGATTAGCCTTCCACTGTTTAGAGCCATCAGGGGTCACTGTGGAGTATGGGTGGCCGAACCCCAGCCTTCATTAACAACTAGGTCCCTCTGCAGAACAAGTGTTCAGTTATGAAGGTGGCTCTCTCTTATCCCTGATAAAAGTATTGATATATCTAAGTAGAAACTCTGGGTTTTAAATAGAAATTCATGCCTATCAGGGCCCTCCCTGGTGGTGCAATGGGTTAAAGCCAGCACTATGAAGCTATTGCAGCCACTGCAGCATGAGTTCCATCCCTGGCCAGGGAGCTAACCCACATGGCGCAGCAGACCTCTCCTGACTCCTCAGCTGCCCCCATCAGCAGTGTATTTCAGCACATAAGCTTCTTCTGCTCCCCACTCTGTCGCTGAAGAATCCTCTAACCCCCCACACACCTCTGGCCTGTACCCCAATTCTGAGTTCTGTATACATAAATCAATAATTCTTCAAAATAAAAAAAGAAAAAGAAAGAAAAAAACACATGCCCGTCAAGTTGCAGCACACTGCTTGTTTTCTTGTGCTTTCAGAGAAGACACAAAAAGCAAAATGTGTCTACATACAGATTTCTCAGGCAGATTTTTTTGAGTCACCTATTCTTCAGGCCCCTCACTTGCCTGTATGGTTCCGAAAGCATGATTCAGAAGTCTTATCAAGACTGTGCTTATAAGAAAGAAAAAAAGTCCAACTGCTTTTTGGCCCTATCACCTCTGTCTGTTAAATCAAGTAGGAAGAAAAGTGCTTTTTCTGGAATACAGAAGTTTTACCCAGTGGAAAATAAATTTGAAAATGTGTCAGTGGACATGGCAGAAAGAGTCCATAATCAAAATTACTAGATCTAAAAGCCCTCACTCCATTATTTGTCCTCTTCAAGTCCTGATTATCTTTTTAATTTGCAAACACAGATTTTTTTTTTTTTTTTTTAGTCTGCTTAGTGTGCCAGCTACCCAGAGCTGAGTTTTGAACATCGGGAAGAGTGTCTAATTATCTGAATTTAGGCTTAAATTTTACTTTTGAAACAAGAAAAAAAAAACACAGCTAAGAGGAGGCATGTTACATTTCACTTGGGTTCAAGAAAGGTTAATAGAAAAGTTGCAAAATCCCACATCATCTTCAGAAGTCCAAAAAAGGACGAACTCTGGTCTCTCTCTCACCCACCAAACTCTTTCAACTTTAATCTTGGTGGGGGTACTGTTAAAATTAATGCAGTATGCTCTCAAGAACTCCAAAATCTGCTTTGTTCTCTGCCTTCTCAGCCACAGTCTCACAGTAACTAAATGTCCTCTGCCTTTGAGTCTTTAGAATTATCATTTGGGAGAGGAGTTAAGCTGTGGCATTAGCCAGGCTCTATACTCTTCTCTACCCCGTGACCCAAATGTTGGATTAACAAGGACATATGGCCCAATCCTGCTGATAAAGCCTTTAGGGTCAGCCCTGGAGCCCAAATTGGCACCTCCCCCTGGTGGTCTCCATTGTTAAGCCCTGGGGCCCAGGGAGATTACCAAACACTGACTCTCAGGCGGTTTTACATCTGACCTTGTGCAACAGCCGGTGGGGCATGGCGCACTGGTAAAAGGGGAGAAAGAACCCACACAGGAGAAAGGCTTGTCACTTAGGGAACTGCAGGTCTCCAAAGGCAGCAAGTCTGGGTTCTGGGTGAGCAGAGGCCCCAAGCACAGAGGCGGGTCAAGAAGGTCTTGGGAAGGTTTTTCAGGCTAGTTGCAGGCCTCAGGGTTACCTGTTTATATACTGGATCCCCACTGTGACTGTGAGCAAGCACATGTGTGTATGCACACACGCACATGTACACACACACACATACACACACACAGGGATGGGCTTGATTTCACAAACAGACCAATTGGGCCTGCAGGGGGATGGTGGGAGAGGGAGATTCTCCTTCATTCTCTTTGTTGCTTCTTTCAGCAATCTGGACTTTTAGCAGCAATTTGGGCCCTGGAAAAATAATGCTCTAAACCTTACTTATTTCCTTGTGAATAAAAACTTTTCATGTGTTTAAGAGGCTTCATGGTTTACACGCTGCATTCACACATGGGAACTCATAGGTACTATCTAAGTGTGAAAATGGAAAGCCAAAGGGTCTAGGTACTTTGTTCAATATCCCACAGTGTTTAAGTGCTGGAAGTGGGATGGCCCTCAGATCTCTCGGCTCAGACCTCCTCCTACTCTCCTAGCTCCATCCACCACCACCACCACACCCCTAAAGAAAACCACAAAGCAAAAACCAGCCTGCATCCTGCCAAGTGAGATGACTTGAGCAGCCAACCCCAACCAGGACTAGCCACAGTTGGCCGGACACATTTCCTGCCTTGAAATGATTACCCCTCTGAGGACCTGGCCCCGTCCTCAGCATAAAATGTCTTGTCCCCTAAGGACTTTCACTGGACTACCTCCCAGTCTGCATGCAACAACAGACATTGAGTAAAACATGGGAGTAGAAGAAGCCATTGATTGTTTTCAAGTACAAGAGCATCAGAATAACAGAATAACATATGCTTCCTGTCATATGGACAGGATTAGTGCTCTTACAGCAAACCACCATGAAACTGGGGGGAGGGGGATTAGGAGGGGGGAGTATTCAGTCATTGGAATCCAGTACAAAATTGCATGGCACCAAAAGGAGAGTAAGAAGACAAAGTGAGACCCCTGACTGCCCTGACTAGCTACTTGAAGGCACTTTCCAAACCCTATTATAAAGTGTTGGAAGCCAAACACATCAGATTTAGTTATTTCTTCAAACTAGAGCTAGGGTATGGGCCAGAGGTGCAGGGGGTGAAAGGATTCACCAGAGACAGAGTGGGGAACAGAACAGATGGCTTGACTGAAATGCACTGCTGAGGAAAGCAGACAGGAGAGGTCTGCTGTGTCCTGTGGGTCACCTCCCTAACCGGGGGTTGAACTCATGCTGCAGTGGCTTCAGAGAGCTTCATAGTGGTGAGACAACCCCTTGCACCACCAGGGAGGCCCTATCAGGCTTTCAGTGATCTTTCTACATAGTGAGGCAACCAGAGGGCAGTCAGGGAAGAGGCTGACAGGCCTCTTAGTGCCTGGAGAATCTTCACTTTTTCTATGTTCTGGCATTCGTGGTCTCTCAGTCTCTCTGATGGCCTCTACTGCACTCTGCCACAAGGCCCTTTGCCCATCATGCCTCTCTGGCACATTTATAGGTCCAGTCTCTGGCTCAGGTGCGCCCACTTACACACATCCATGCCCTACTCCAGGTGCTGCCATCAGGCACACCTGCAAGACCACAGGTGCCAATCATTGATGCTAATGCCAGGAGGGTGAAAAAAACCTGATCACTTCCATTTACTCTACAACCCCCATAGGCAGCTTCTAATCTTGTGGATCAAGGCTGGGGGTAATTTTATTCTCATTATGTCATTTTCAGTCAATAATAGTTTCAAGAGATTATGAAGAATTTGGTCCATAACAACCCTTGCACATAGCTTTAGAGGGCTGTAGGGTCAGCAGGCACAGGGCAGGTTTACTATGGATTCGAGCAGGTGGATATGGAGAGTCCAGGAGCCCTCAGTGGCCTCTTCAGACTTTACTGCCCTCTCAGGGAAGCAGGAACACAGGCACATCGGGCAGGGAGGCCGTCATGCAAGGAGGCCAGGAGGTTGGGGTGGGGAATGGGGTGGAAGGCAAGCAGGCCTCATGGAACCCCATAAAATTTTATTCTTTCTCTGGGATTTCCCTGGGGGTCTCTCATGATCTCACCTCTTCTGCAGTCACTTGTCCACTCGTAGTCATTCTTCCACAACCTGTTCTCTGTCTAAGTGATGCTGCCCTTCTATCTCTGTCCTCTAGGCTCAGGTGTGCACACTGACAAATGCCCACACCCATACTTCAGGTGCCCACAATCAGACCAGCATGCTCTGCACCCACCTTCTGCACTGAAATGCTCAGGGTTGCAGGTGATTGCTACAGAGCCTTGTGGCATAAAATACCTGATCAATTCACATATCCTACAAGAGCCCACTTAGAATTCCATTTGCTTCTCCAAAGCCATTGGCTAAAACACTCTGCAATGCTATATGTAACCAAAAGAGAAAGAATAGTGACTAAGAGTAGAGTTTGGGTTGTCTGGGTAAGTCCCACCTACCCAATCTCCATGGCTAAGGGACTATATGGATATTAGCTTGCTAAAGGTAAATTCTCTCAGCATTATTTCTCCTGTGAAACTTTCCTCTTGTCAACTTATCACCAAGAAGCAACAGCTGTGTCTCATGAAATATGGATGTTGTTGAGAAATATCCTTGTTTGCTTTGAACTTTTTTTTTTTATAATGGTGTTGGGAAGCAGAGAGAATGGTTTAGAATAGTTGAAACCAAATAGTAGAATGAGTAACATATGCCAGAGATAACCAAGAAGGTAAAAACATCTGCTCAGGTTTTCCCGTGAAGGAAAGAAATCACATTACTAAGAAAATTAGTACATGGCCAAGCATAGCTTAAAACAGGAGAAGGACATTTGGGCCCTGACCATGAAGAAATAATAATTTCTTGTTGCATTTGCATTTGTCCATTAAATTCCTCTGAAAAATGCAGACAGAGGCCTGCGTTGGTGTACCTGGCATTATCAGAGAATAAAGTAGGGAAACATTTGATTTAGGCAGAAAGTCTGGGTCCACTTGCAAAATCCCAAGGACAGATCTGAAGTAGGAAGGAAAATGCCAGAACTCCATATGGGAAAGAGAATTAAATTCTCCCAACAATCCTGAAAAGAAATTAATTATCCCCTTTTTATAGATAATGAAACCAAGCTTTGAAAAATTAGGAAATTCACACGGAATTGGAATTGGAACCTACATCTATGTAATTCCAAGGCCATAATTTTCCTACTACATTCCTTCGGGATAAACAACCATATTATCCATCAGGTAGAAGTTATCAGGCAACATAAATGATCTCAATTAATTAAAAGATTTGTGATTGGAAGAGAAGACAAGAGGAGAAGAAAATAGGTGAATGTGTTGAAAAGGTACAAACTTCCAGTTATTAGAAAAGTAAAATCTGGGATATATTGTACAACATGATGACGATAGTTAACAATACCATATATCTATAGGTAGATATATAGATAGACAGATAGATAGGTAGATAGATAGATAGATAGATAGATAGATAGATAGATAGATAGATAGATAGATAGATAGATAGATAGATAGATAGATAGATTTGAAAGTAGATCATAAAATTTCTCATCACAAGGAAAAATCTCATCACAAGTAACCATGTGAGATCATAGACATTAACCAAACTTATGGTGATCATTTCACAGTGTATACATATGTGAAATCATATGTTGTGCATCTTAAAGGATATTATGCTATATGTCAATTATGTCTCAGTAAAATTAAGTGGGGGAATGAAGATAAATGCATTGTCTTCATAGTTCCGTGATACAAACATACGACTGTGCTTACGACTGTGAGTCACTATTACATAGGTAACTTTAGAATAAAAACTATTAAAAATATTATTAAGTATCCTGAGGTTTTGGAGTTCAAAATGATAATTTGGACACATATTTTTATGTTTCCACAACCTTCTGAGATCTTGTTAAAATTAGAATGGATTTAAAGAGATAAACCCAGCAGTAACAAAGCAAATTAGATAAAGGTATTGTAACCTAGGAAAACTGCTAGTGAGATTTCAACATATTTCTGGAAAACAGGAAAAAATAGAAGTAGGGGGGCTATAGAAAAAAGAAGGGGCTGCAAACAGGTAGACTGAGATTAAACAGCCCCCACCTGCTGCGCAGAATCCTGCCCAGGCTGTAGCTGTAGTAACCTTCTGAAACGGCAGTGATGAGAAGCAGGCTGCTGCCACTCTGAAGGAGGAAAGCCGTTTTCACAGCCCAGGCTGCACAGGGGCACCTACAGCATTTTAAAAAGCAAGAATGCTTGTTTTTTTAATATATGCCATTCTCACTGGTGTGAGGTGGTATCTCATTGTGGCTTCAATTTGCATTTCTCTTATTACAAGTGATGCTGAACATTTTTCATATGCCTATTGGCCATTGCATTTCCTCTTTGGAGAAGTGTTTTTGTAGCTCTTGTGCTCATTTTTTGATGGGGTTGTTTTATTTGTTGTTTCATCAGCTCTTTGTATATCTTTGTGATCAGTCCTTTATCATTCATGTTATGTGTGAAAATTTTCTTCTAGTCAATGAGGTGTCTGTTTTATGTAATGTCTCTTGCTGTACAGAAGCTCTTCAATTTGATGTAACCCCAGCTGTTTATTCTTTCCTTCACTATCCTTTCTTTAGGTGATGTATCTAAAGATGTTACTGAGGTGTATTTTCTTCCATATGTTTTCAGGCCTTATATCTAGTTCTTTAATCCATTTTGAGTTGGTTTTTATATATGGTGCAAGATAGGAATCCAGCTTCATTTCTTTTTTTTTTTTAAAGATTTATTTATTTATTTATTATTTATTTATTTATTTATTCATACAGAATTGGAGTACAGGCCAGAGATGCGGAGGGTGAGAGGATTCACCAGAGACAGAGTGGGGAGCAGAACAGGCAGATCGACGAAGTACACTGCTGAGGGGAGCAGCGGATGGGTCAGGAGAGGTCTGCCACGCCATGTGGATCTCCTCTGGGGCAGGTGGGAATCGAACTCATGCAGAAGTGGCTTATTCTTAGTGCAGTGCTTTAACCTGCTGCGCCACTAGGGAGGGCCCCAGCTTCATTCTTTTTGCACATAGCAGCCCAGCTTTCCCAGCACCATCTGTTGAGCAAACTTTCTTTGTTCCATTGCATGTTCTTTGCTCCTTTGTCAAAGACTAGCTATCCATAAAGTTGTGGATTTATATCTGGGTTTTCTATTTGATTCCATTGGTCTACATGTGTGTTCTTATTCCAGTGCCATGCAGCCATGCAGTTTTAATTATTATGGCTTTACAGTACAGTTTTAAGTCTGGGAGCAACCCAAATGCCCAAAAATGACTGGATCAAGAAGATGTGGTGTGTGTGTGTGTGCACATATATATATATATATATATATATATATATATATATATATATATATATACACACACACACAGTGGAATATTACTCAGAAATTAAAAAAGAAAAACTCATGCTATTTGCAACAATATGGATGGAAAAGATCATGCTTAGTTAAATAAGCCAGAAAGGGAAAAAAAACAGATGGTTTCACTCATAGCAGGAATGTAAGGGATCAGAAAGAAAAGATAGATAGAGAGATACATAGATACATAGATAGATAGTAATTATAATAAAGCAAAAAAAGAGTATCAACTAACAACTATAAAACAGACATTCTATGGGGGAGGAGAGGGAACAAGATCAAAACTGGGGTGGGAAGAGCACAGGGGATTATGGTGATGGCACATGGGGAATACAACTGAGATGAAAAACTGTACAAAATGAAGAATAATGTAACTATATATATATATATTTATAATGTAACTGTATATATGTATATGTGTGTATATATATATATGTATATTTATATACACAGACATACATAAACACACACACACACACATATATAATTTAAATAAATAAAAAGCAAGAGTGCCTGGATTTCAACCCTAGGTTCTGATACAATTGGTCTCAGGTGCAATTCAGGCAGAGGCCATCTCAGGCAGAGGCCATTCTCAAAATTCCCCCAGATGACTCTAATGTGAACCAGGATGGAGATGCACTGGTTATGGTCATGGAAACCAGTGAGCCTCTTGTGTCCACCAACTTCACCTTGAAGCAAAGAAGAATGTACCTTAGCATCATAAATGTAAAGAAAGATATCTAGCCCAATTAACACTTACTTTGGTGAATATATTTTAGTGAGCACTTAGAAGTTCACCTACACTTTGGTGAACACCAAATAATCACATAATGACTATGATACAAATGTCAGCTATTGGTTTCTAATTTAGCCTTCTCTATATATTAGACAACTCAAAGGTTCTCCCTGTACTGCTAAGTCAGAAACCCACAGAATGACAACAGATTGCATCCTCAAGGTACATTTTTAGAAACACTCTGACACACAGCCAAGATGGAAAGAAAGGGACTTACCCACTATCATTTTTCTTCTTTATAACTTACTTCCCAAAAATAGGTATAAAAGAGCATCTCTCCCAATTTGCCCCATCACTCAATCACAGGCACAGGTTTGCATATACAACATCATATGAATTCCCAGGCTATGAGAGATTTCAGATTTCCACCACCTTCAGGTTTTCCACCACTAATTCTGTCTTCTCCACCTCTGTCCTGCAGGTCTCCCTCCTAACTCTCCTGGAGCCATCCTCACCAGCAGGCCCATGGTTCTGAACCATCCTTGAAGCCATACATGCCCCAGCACCCAAGCCAGTCTTTGCTAAGCTCAGACTATTCTGGTAGAAGTTATTGCCTGGATCTTGGGGATGCCCACTGAAAGATAAAAAGAGGAACTTGGGTGTGGTAGACTATTTTCATGGACCTGTCTCTTCTATATGATTGAGCATGTCCTTTATTAGAGAAGCAGAGGATAATCCCCACCCTCACACAACAGCTTTACCCACGTGACTTGCTTGGGAAAATGGAACGTGAGCAGAAATGAAAGATGAAGAGCTTGAAAAGTCTCATATGATTGGGTATGAACCTTGACTCTCTTGAGAAGCAGTCCTGGGCATAGCTGCTTCCCCTTCATTCAGCACACACACATTCAGACATATGCAAACCAGTTCTAAGCCCACTCGTCGTGAGTTGACAAAGCCCATCCAGATACATATTATGAAGTAAAGCTGTCCAGTCAAGCCAATCTCATCAACCAAATGCTGCCCTGCAGGATTAGCCAAGGTAAGCCCATACCCCCAGCCAACCCAAAAATAGATGAATTAAATTAATGCTTATTGTTGTATGCCCTGAGATGCTGTGATTGTGAGCCATGTAGTATATAAGATGGCTAATGGATACAGATATACTCTAAACTCTGTGCACATAGAAACTCTCTCTTAATTAATGGTTGTATATCCAGTATTATTGTGAAATAATAATGCTTGATGAATGATTGTTAAATTAATGGAAAAGTGAATAAACCCCTGGTAGCCCAGGGGTTAAAGTCTCAGTGCTATCACACTATTTCCACTCACTGTGACACGAGTTCAATCCCTGGCCAAGGAAATAACCCACATGGCACAGCAGATCTCTCCTATGTCACCCAGTTAACACCTGAATGATGAGGAGGCAGTGAGGGACACACCAGACCAGAGAACACAGTTGAACACTTGGCCCCTGTGTAATGCTGACAGCCACTTTGTGGGAACACACAGAGGACAGAAGCTCTCTCTTCAGGATTTCACACTTTGTCTTGCAATGGGGTCAGAGTCTCCCTTTTTTAAAAAAATATTTTAGATTAACTTCTCTTTTTTCATCTATTTTATTTTTAATTGAGGTACTATCTGCATACCCTCATCAGGTTTTACCACTGCACCTACCAACAATTCCCCCAGAGTCCAAAGAATACTTTTTACATGGGTAGTTTTTCCAGTTATGATGCCACCAAATTACAAATATCCCAGAAGATGAACTAGTACTATGGAGAGATTGTCAGATGAAATGTTCTTCATTTTAGGGAAACTAAATGACTTGTCACTTGTAGGAATCTATAAATACCAAGCTGCAAAATTCAGACTTTTATGTCATAGAAATATTCTGAACCAAGATTTTTATTGCCATTTTAGAGTCTTTGTCCATATCTATCTTAAAATCCAAGCCAAAGAAAGAATTGGCAAACTTCTCAATTATGGACAAAAATGCAGTGTAGTAAGTAAATTTGGAACAAATATTAATAATAACAGCACTACTGCTAAGATACTAAAAGTTAACATTAACATTTATTGGACGCTTGGTGTACTGGTACTGTTTGAAGCCTCTTACAAATATTTTGTCACCCATTCCCTGCAACAATCCCGTGATCTAAAAACTATTTCAATCTCCAGTCCCAGGAGAAGAAACTGGGATGACAAAAATTAAGAAACTTGCATACGGTTGTCTATCTCTAGGTGATTGAACTGGAAAGAAGCATATCATGGCCTAATTTCAGAGGATGAATCTGGGATCCAAAAGAACCAGATGGGACCAGCACACAGAATAGACTAGGAGACTAGGAATTACATCACCAACCCTAAACTGTTCCACATAGATTGGCCTCATTCTTGTTAAATAAAAGCATCTAGTATTTGATTTCACTGTCCTCACAAATGTAAGTTGGTTTCCCCAAAAAAAATACACCCTGATACAAGACTTTGGGTACAAGTGGGTTATTGGGAGTTAACTCTAGGAAGAACGGTGGAGGAATGGGTAAATGAGATAGGGCAGAAAATGAAGCTAATTCAAGCTCATTGCTGAGTGTGTTCCCACTGTTGGCAGCTGGTGTCACTCCTACTGGGAACAGTTGGTGACTGTGTTGAATAGCCTTCAGAATTATCCCACTCTTACCCAAGCTGGGTGAGCTCTGTCTCTACCACCGTCTGTCTCTCAAAAGTTAAGGATGTGGAGCAATAATTTCTGGGCACTTTGGCTAGTCTGAATTACCATTAAAGGGAATGACATGTACAAAAGGATGAGGGTGGGGACATGGGTAGACAATGACAGTGTTGGCTTCATTGTATATGTCTTCACAAAAATATTTTAGCTTCTAATTTGACAATCACTTCTCCAGAGCCATTATTCTACTGAAATTGATCTGGCCAGGGCTATGGAATCATAAATAACTAATATAAAAGATTCTTCCTTTTCTGAGGAATGATACAAATATGTTTTATGAAGCCAACATTACACTAATACCAAAACCAAACAAGGATGACACACAGAAAAGGAAAACTACAGGCCAATCTCTCTAATGAACACTGACACAATAATCTCAATAAAATCTTAGCCAATAGAATCCAACAGTGCATCAAAAAGATAATTCACCATGACCAAGTGAGATTTATTCATGGGCACATGGATGGTTCAACATCCAAAAGTCAATTTAATGTAATCCAACATATCAACAGAAAGAAAAATAAAAAACATATGATCATATCAATAGATGCTAAGAAAGCATTCAACAAAGTTCAACATCTATTTATGATGAAGGCCCTCGAAATTCTAGGAATATAAGGAAACTAACTTAAAATAGTACTGGCCAAATATGACAAGCCCATCACCAATAATATTCTCTATGGTGAAAAGCTGAAAAGCTTTCCCTTAGCTCTGGAATCAGACAAGGATGGCCACTCTTACCACTGTGTTTTCAATATGAAACTGGTAGTCCTAGCCAGAGCAATAAAACAAGAGAAAGACAAACAAGGAATTCAAATAGGAAAAGAAGTAAAACTATCACTATTTGTAGGTGACATGATAATATACATAGAGAACCCAAAAACACCCCATAAAAACTAATCAAAAAAATCAATCACTTCATTAAAGTAGCAGGATACAAAATCAACACACAAAAATTATAGCCTTCCTATATGCAAACAGCCAGCCTGAAGAAGAAATCAAGAAAACCAGTCCTTTTACAATTGAAAGAAAAGAAAATCAAATACCTGGAAATAAGCCTAACAAAAGAGATGAAGGACCTCGCCAAAGAAAATCACAAAACTTTGCTAAAAGAAATAGAAGACACAAAGAAATAGATCATGGGTCAGAAAATTTAACATTAACAAAATGGCCATCCTACCAAAAGCAATTTACAGATTCAATGCTATTTAAATAAAAATCTCAATAACATTCTTCAAAGACATGGAACAAGTGTTGATGAAGTTCACATGGAACCACAAAAAAAAAAAAATCAAATAGCCAAAGTTCAAAAACAGACACACAGACCAATAGAAACAAAGAGAAAACCCAGAAATAAACCACATATTTATGGACAACTAATCTTTGACAAGGGTGTAAAGAATATGCAATGGAACAAGGATAGTTAGTTCAATAAATGGTGCTGGGAAAATTAAATTGCTACATGCACAAAAAATGAAGCTAAACTACTACTTTATACCATGCACCAAAACAAACTCAAAATGAATAAAAGACTTGGACATAAGATCCGAAACCATAAAATACATAGAAGAAAATATAGGCAAAACACTACATGACATACAGCTCAGTGACATCTTTAAAGACACATCCCCCAAAGCAAAAAAAAAAAAAAAAAAACGAAGAAAAAAAGTGAAGGAAATGATGAACAACTAGGAATACATCAAACTAAAAAGCTTCTGTAAAAAAAATGCTAATTGAAACAGATAGAGATATCCTACTAAATAGGAAAAAAAATTATACACAGTATAACTGATAAGGGACTGATCACAAAGATCTATAAAAAACTCACATGGCTCAACAAAAACAAAGTAAACAATCCAGTCAAAAAATGGGCAGACGAGCTAAAAGTACACTTTTTTAAAAGATGCAAATAGCCAACGGTTATATGAAAAAGTGTTCAACATCACTTATAATCAGGGATATGCAAATCAAAACCACAGAGAGATACCATATTACACCAAAGAATGGCACATATTAAAAAAACTAGCAACAACAAATGTTAGCTAGGATATGGTAAAAAAAAAAAAAAAAAAAGGAACTATTCTACACTGCTGGTGGGAATGCAAACTGGTCCAACCAGTTTGGGAGAATTGTGTTCCTCAAATTACTAAAAATGGAGCTTCCATATGACCCAGCAATTCCACTCTTAACAATCTACCCAAAAGACGCCAAAGCATTAATTCAAAAGGACACCTGCACCCCAATGTTCATTGAAGCAGTTTACAATAAGTAAAATATGGAAACAGCCCAAATCTCTAACCATACATAATTAGATCAAGAAGATGTAGGGTGTGTGTGTGTGTGTGTGTGTGTGTATACACATTTTTATGCATATTTTTATATATAAAAATGGTAAAGGACATTTTGGAAATCAAAACACAAAACAATGTGAATATTTTTGCTACATTAACTTGGTCCACTTTTGATCATTTGAACAGAAAATGTGAGCTAATTTATATATATATATGTGTGTGTGTGTGTATACATATGTATACACACATGAGTGTGCATGCGTGAACACAATGGAATACTATTCAGCAATCAAAAAAGATTAATACCATTCACAGCAACATCGATGGAGTTGGAAGGATTTATGCTCAGTGAAATAATCCAGAAGGGAAAAAAATATGTCAGATAGGTTTACTGATAGGAGGAATGTAGGGGAACAAAATAAAAGACAAGGGGAAAATAATTAGAAAAATAATCAAAAAATAAAACTAGCAGGCAAGTATTAATCAGCAACACTCCACAGGAGAAGGGGAGGAAGAGAGATCAAAACAGGGGAGTGAATATGTTCTTAGACAAGGGACTGTAGTGATGGAGCATGGGTGAACAGATGATGGAAATTTTGGGGGACTACACCTGAAAAGAGAAAGCATGCATTGTATAAAAAGGAAGAACAATGTAAATAAATTTTAAAAAGAAATAAAATTAAAATATTCTTCCTTTTCTGACCCTTTCAGCTTTCCACAAATGAGAGATGGAAGAAATGAGGCACCTTCTGCATGAGATATTACCTGGCACCAAACAGCTGATATAGAAGGGAGCATTCTCATGTTGCTGACTTTTGCCTACTTCTGTCATGCATAGTTCAAACTTTCTGAAAAATTGGGCAATGGGTCTTTGAATAAAACCAGCTAGGACCTATACTTGGAGTATTCAAGAAGACTTAAACACATGCACTCATTTTGCTGAAGACTGTATGCGTTTAAATGCTGGTAGTGAAAATACCAGCATTCTGGGCATTTGGAAATCAAATGGCATTCTGGAAATCAAACACAAGACAATGTGAATATTTTTGCTACATTAATTTGGTCCACTTTTGAGCATTTAAACAGAAAAGGTGAGTGAATTTATACAGTTATACCTGACTAGGTAGTGTAAAGAGAGAGAGAATGTGTGTGTGTATGCAGGCATGTGTGTACATATGCATTCTGGAAAGACTTGAGAATTTGCAAATAAGAGACAGGTATAAGATATGTCCTAACACAGATTGAAAGAGTGATAACTACCTCATGCTGCAAGTCAAATTTATATTGAAAGAAAACCTAACTTCTGATTTTTGTCCCTTTTAAATAAAATTAAAACTTTCTGACAATGAAAGCTTTGCTGGGACTTCCAAAGAAAGAATATGAATAGGAAAAACAATTTTTAGCTTTCTCTTAAAAGCTAAATGGTTCAGCAAATGGTGTGGGAAAACTTGCAAGCTACATGCAAAAAAATGAAACTAGATCACTACCTCACACCATACACAAAAATCAACTCAAAGTGGATTAAAGACCTATACATAAGAACGGAAACCATAAAATACCTGGAAACAAAGATGGGCCAAACTCTACACGGCATACACTTCAGCAACATCTTTAAAGATTGAGCACCCAATGCAATGATAGTGAAGGCAAAAATAAACAGATGGGACTCCATCAAGTTAAAGAGCTTCTGTACAGCAAAAGAGACATTACAAAAAACAGACATCCCAGTGATAGGTGGAAAAAATTCTCACACAAAACTAGTGATAAAGGATTGATCACAAAGATATAAGGAGAACTAATGCAACTCAATAAGAATAAACAGCCCCATCAAAAAATGGGCAGAAGAGCTAAAAAGACACTTCTCCAAAGAGGAAATGCAGATGGCCAATAAACACATGAAAAAATGTTCAACATTGCTTATAATAAGGGAGATGCAAATTAAAACCACAATGAGATACCACCTCACCCCAGAGAGAATGGCACATCTTCAAACAACTAGCAACAACAAATGTTGGTGAGGAGTGGAGAAAAAGGAACTCTTCTGCACTGCTGGTGGGAATGCAAACTAGTACAACCACTATGGAAAACTGTTTGGAGGTTCCTCAAACTGGTAAACATGGAGCTTCCCTATGACCCAGCAATCCCACTCCTAGTTATCACCCAAAAAAAAAAAACACTGATTCAAAAAGATACCTGAACCCCTACGTTTATTGCTGCTTTATTCGCAATTGGAAAGACATGGAAACAGCCCAAATGCCCAAAAGTGGATGACTGGATTAAAAAAATGTGGTACACATACACAATGGAATATCACTCAGCAACCAAAAAAAAAAAAGCACATGCCTTTTGCAGCTACATGGATGGAAATGGAAAAGATCATGTTTAGTGAAATAAGCCAGAAAGAAAAGGAAAAATACTGGATGGTTTCTCTCATAGCAGGAATATAACAGACCAGGAGAGAAAAATAGTAATAATAATGAACAGCCATATACCAGAGCCATTTTGTGGGGGTGGAGTGGGGAATGGGATCAAAAATGATGGGGGTAGGGGAATGCACTGGACTATGGTGATGGCACATGGGTGATTTGGTGATGGGAAGCCCAAGGGGATTGCAACTGAGATGGAAAAATTCACAAAATTATGTAAAAATAAACTATTATAGTATAAAAAAAAGATTACCATGAACTTGAATGGCATAAAACAAGAATATCAACTTTTCGTGTGTTTTAAGCCATCTGCATATCTTCTTTATATAAAATTCTATTCAAATATTTTGTGCATTATTGTGGATTTGTAGCAATTTTTACAATACATGTATTTTAGGTATTGAATAATCTGCCTTTAACAGACATATATAATAAAAATATGTTCTCTCATCACAAAAAAAGCTAAGCCTCTAAGTCATAAATAGTATTATAAATCAATGTTACCTCAATCAGTCTATCAATCAATAAAACCTAAATGGGGTTCTATACCACAAAGATGTGTCTTTCAAAATATTATTTGAATGCCAAGTCTCCAAGTGTACGGGGAAAAAGTGATCTTCTAAAGGTTTGGGGATTTTTATTTCCTCCTGGAGCACTTTGTCTAGATAAGGTTGATTCTGCCTTTTATGAGTATGATTTAAAATATGACTTTTCTGAACTTTGTAACCTTATTTTGAATGAAAGCATTTTAAGAGCAAGGGATAAAATTCAATTAACTGAGATGACAGAAAATAATCTACTGAGCGAACATATCAGGCAATTGGAAGCTTTCATACCTTTCAAAAAGGAAATAACCTATTTCTTGCCCTGTTATCTAATGACACAGGAGTTTATTTCTCTTGAAGCTGTTACAAATCTACCTAATGAAGCCTAAACACTGTTGCTAAGCAATTAGAGTTTTTAATTGTGTCATTGATTTCCTTCATTTCCGTTGTTACTGATAATCATTAGCCAATATTGTCTCATTTAAAAATGCACGTGTGGCATGCCTTTTGCAGCAACATGGATTGAGCTGAAAAATATCATGCTTAGAAATAAGCCAGAAAGAAAAGGAAAAATACTGGAGGGTTTCACTCATAGCTCAAAAACAGTGTGGGGAGGGAAATGCACTGGACTATGGTGATGGCACATGGGTGATTTGGTGATGGGAAACCCAAGGGGATTACAACTGAGATGGAAAAATGCACAAAAAGATGTAAAAATAAACTATTATATTATTTTTTAAAATGCATGTGTGTGCCTTTGTGTATCCATGTACACACACACACATACACACCACTCCAGCTAGCTACAAATAAAATAGCTCCACTAACAACCCCAACCAAAGGATATGTAGGCAGCCTCAGTTACCAAACCTAGATGTACCTCATGTTTTAGTTGAAATATCTGTACTAAGACATTCATTTCCTATTCTCGTTTCCTTTTTTCATTGTATTGAAAGATGGCATCATTTATTATAAACACGCATACACATACACTTAGCAACTTGTATTTTTCAAATGGCCACTTCATTATTATCTGTTTCAAATGCTTTTCTAGAACCTTTCCACCTCCCTCCCTATCAAAAAGTGAAGCCCAATTCACTTGCCCTTGAACATGGGTCGGCTTGTGGATGAGCCTGTAATTAACAAACTAAATGACTTCCAAACTGAGCTCATAAAAAAAAGCTGCAGCTTCCAGTACAGGAGCTGAACACTTACCAGCTTACCCAGCTCTTGCAGACTTCAGGGCCCAGAGGCAAGCACTGTGCGAGGAAGCACAAACAAGCCCAGGCAGGCAGATCACATGAAGAAGGATTCATCTAGCTGTTACAGATATCCATATAGCTGTAGCCATATACTAAACAAGGACCTGACAGAAGTGCCCAGCAAAGACTTCCTGAATCAGAACCCACAGAAACCAAGAGCAGTAATAAAGTGGTAATTAGAGATCAAGCCAGTAAGTTGTAGCACGATGCTACACAATAGTAGGAAGCCAGAAAACCACATAGTGGGCATACAATGTGTTAGAGGGTTTTTACATATACACTTCCTTTCTTGACTCAGAGCAGTCTCTCCCGGGGCTGTCCCACACAAGCTGTCCACTTACTGTAAGCCACTGCCACTCTCTCCCTGGGGCTATGGCGTCTTGGAGGGCCAGACTAGCACGGAGTTGCTGCCCTCAGTGGAGTCCTAAATGAATGGAAAATGGGAGTTTCTAAATAAATAACCCAACTCTTCACGCTTCAGATGGGAGAAATCTGATGCAGGTGCTGCCCCATTCCCCATTCAGGCGGACACAGACTTAATAGCATATTCACCAGCTGCCTTCCCACCCCTTCCTGCCTCACCTGCTGCTCCCACCCCTTCCTGCATATTCACCTGCTCCTCTCAGGTGCTCCCTGGCATCACACCCAAACATCGTTCACAAATCCTCATCTCAGGATCTGCTTCTGAAGGAAAATGAGTGAAGATAATGGATGACCGGACTTGCATTATTTAAAAATCGGGGCAAAAGTATAAAACAAACATTATTTTATATTGTACTAAACTAGTAAAAGGTGTCCTCCCTACACAATGTCAGCTGACACCCCACTTTCTCTATGGCCATTTCAGATCACATGAACACTTTTCAGGGCTGCTGAAAATCAGGCCTGGGACTGGGTCCTACCTGAGACTAGACCACGAAAGATAACAGATGGTCTTCATTCATGACTCGTGTTAGGTGCCAAGAGAGATGAGTAAGTTATTTTGTCAAATACAGTCTTTCCCCTTTCTGGCTCCAAATTTTGAAAAATGTTTAAGCACTAAGAGTGAATTGCACAATTAATACATATATATATATATATAGAGAGAGAGAGAGAGAGAGAGAGAGAGAGAGAGATCACTGCACTATTAAATATATATATATATCTACATTAATTGTAATAAAGTAAAAACTAATGTCAGTTAAGAACTATAACCCATCCTACAGCGGAAGAGAGGAGAACGGGATCAAAACTGGGGTGGGAAGAGCCCACGGGACTATGGTGATGGCACAGGGGTGAATTGGTGGTGGGAAGTCCACGGAGATTACAATCGAGATGAAAAAAAGTACAAAATGAAGAATGATGTAAAATTATATATATATATAATTTTTTTAAAGAATGCTCTGCACATTAACTGTATGCCCAGTGCTCTGTTAGACGATGCAAAAAGTGCAAGAGGAAAGACGCACCCCAAAGGTACAGCACTTGGAATGTGGCCCAGGAAGCAACCAGTACTCCAAGCACAAGCAGGGACAGTGCAGTGCAAACACGAGGCTTGCACAGGAGGAACGTCCAAGCTGGGCACTGGTACCAGGTTAGGATACCACCTGCCTTTGCGTTCGTCAGGAGTGCCTGTTGATGGAAGAGGACTCAGGCACAAACTCATGGAAACCCAACTAATTTGCTTGATACCTGAGTAAACCCTGAATCCTCACAGTAACGGCCATTCGTCCATGATTACTATGATTACTTTTCTTGATGCTTCTACCAGGCAGCCTTTAAAGGCTCTTATTAACAAGATGGTGGCACTTTATGCAAAGAGTATTATTCCTGAAGAAACTACACAATGCAAAGCCTACAAAATTCAACATTAATCCCGAGGAGGGATTTCTGATTACTAGTAATTTGACGTTATAAACCAAGGTGTAATTCCATCAACCTCTCAACTTTGAAATTACACAATTCTAGATTGATTTATTTTTTTAATTTCAAGGAGGCTTGCAATATTTTAAATTTGGGGCAAAAATAAAATATCACCAATATTTTCTATTACACTAAACTCATAAAATGTGTCCTCCCTACAGAACTGTCATCCCCATTTTTTGTCAATAAAAATATCTTATTATTGCTAATAACATAATAGTAATCATATAATAATATATTTGTAAAGAATTCCCGTTTATTAAGTGTTTATCATAGATAAACATTCAGCATAGATGTTAATTCCTTTAATCTACTACAAAATAGATGTTACTATTACCCCACTTAATAGATAGGAAAAAACTGAGAATTATGTAGCTTGCCCACAGCAATACAACTGATACCTGGTGGAACTCCAGTCAGGTGGTCTGGTTTTAGAGCTTACCACACTCTCAATCACCAGCTTCTACTTCCTCATTTAATGACCCTCTAATCCAGGTATTGTTTTCCCAATACAAGACAGACCCCCAGGCACCAAGGCAATCCTTGTCAAGCCAAATATTTCTCACTTGATATAAACATAGCAAAAGAAAAAAATCCATTTTTACTTTGAAACTTGGTGAGAGAGTGGAAAGTAGTTGTGTGGGCGTCCTCACCTGCACACTTAAAATTCAATTGTACTGCAAGGGTCAATAATGGGTTTATTTACAAAGGGAGAAGAAAAGGAACATCCCAGGGAAAGAGAAAGAGAGATACAAGGTAACTAGAGCATCCTACCAGTTCTGCTGACTTGGAACTCCAGTAGCACACTGAAAGCTCATCAAGAGCCAGGCGACCAGCCACCAGCCACAAGGCCAAGGGAGAAAGTGAGCCCAACATGGCTCCCTCATATATATCCCCAAAAGTGGTTGCTTAACTCTGCCCTTGTGTCCTCACAGTTCTCCCCTCGGTATTGCTGGGAGTTGTAGTTTCAGTGACTGGAGTAGGAGGTAGAGTCCACAAAACTCTGCAGAGTTGTTCAGGAAATCCTTTCCCCCTAACAGTTGGTGACCGTATGCCAGTAATAGCAAAAATAGTAATTAAGTGATTAATAGTTATTAATTTATTAATCAATTAGGCAAACAGGCACAGTTCTGACACCTTCCATTTGTCAGCAAGTTGAAGTCTCATAATCTAATGAGGCCACACTTCTCTCCATTATACTGTTGTCCCAGAGAGGCAGGGAGGTGGAATGGGCCAGGGCTACAGTGTTTCTCTCAGTAACTGCTGCTCCTTAACTGCTCCTAGGAGAGAAACTGAGGTAGGGGAGGTAGTTGCTCAGAGGTGAATACCAGCAAACCCCGGGTTGTCCAGTGATTTAAAAGGCAGAGTAAAAACTTCCTCCACTATCTCCAGGAGGCCCCAGAATATCTGGAATGCCCTCTTACAGAGATTCTGGGGCTTCCAAGAGGATCCTCAGAGCACCTACGGTGATGCCCACCAGAACCCCCCACAGAGCTTAGCAGTGAACACAGCCCAGGAACAAAAGATGATCTGAGAGATTGGGCTGAGGGAAGGATGGGTAGAATGGCCAGAGAAATGGAACATATTGCAGTCACAGTGAAGTCAGAGAGTCCTAGGGACCTCATGTAACTCTGGGAACTGGTTTTTGTTTTTGTTTTTTTTTTTTTTATGGAGTTTTAAGAGACTGGCTCATTAAGCACTATTAGTTAGTGTGATGTGCCTAATGGAGTATTAGGTTTTAAAGTGCTGGTTTTCCTGTCACTTAATTGAAATTTATTCTAATGCAACATCATTAAGTATTTTTTTAAATGGGATAGGTGGTGTGGTCTGTTGAGTGTATAGCAAAGGTGTGAGTTTAAAATTGGAGAAAGAGGAGAGAGAGACTTTAAAGAGAATGTACTTTCTTCTCAGTAAGGTAGTATTCTTTGCATGAATATAGTGGATACTGTTGGTTCCTTGCTGGGCCCCCCTTTAGCAGTCATGTACCACCCCACAGCTCTAGGCTGCCTCCTTCTCTGGTCACCCTCAGCCAAAAGGGAAGTTACCTCACCCAGGGAGTTAGCCAGTGTCCAGGGAAGGTGTGGTGGGAATTCCTATGTGCCTCCGGGCATAAGCTCCATGATGAAATTCATGCACCTGGGATGGAAATGGGCTTAAGTTGAATTCCAGGCAAGAATCAGATTTTAGTTTAATATTAACTGGTGAGCTAGCAAGTGTATTTCTAGTTACCAGAGTGGGACCCTTGAGACTGATCTTTAGAAATTATATGGCTCATTTTCCTTCAAAGGTGGAATCACACATGGGAAAACAAAAACCTAGAAGCCAGATAATGAGCTAGGTAAAGCATGGTATATACAACAACATACACAGATTATAGAAATTAGGAAATAAACATGTATCTACTGACTTAGACTGACAAATTCGGTGAATCATGTCTATACTTGCCTTTACTTGACATTGTGCATTCACTCATTCATTCATTCATAAATTCTTCACACACAGAGAAAGTCTTAGTATGAGTCCATGGTTCTCTGCAGAATAGTCTGAAACAGAGGCTTGCCTGCAGGCAATTTGTTTTGGAAAACAACCACAGGAAGGGGAGGAGGAAGGCATGAGAAGAATGAAAGAAGAAAAAATAATAGTGAACCCAGGAGCAATTATGGAGTCAATGAGCACTGTGAACATTTGGCTTCAGTGAAATTGGGGGCTGTGCAGGACACCTCATAGAAATGGACGTGTACTTAAGCAGCCTTTTCTTATACTGAACCTAATGTTTTCATGTTTCATCTACATTGTGGCATATATCTGTACACCATTTATTTTTTTAGCCAAATAATACTCCATTCTATGAATGTACCTTATTTTGTTTAGCCATTTGTCAGTTGATTAAAATTTGGAAGTTTCCAGGTTTGATTATTAAGAATAATGCTGCCATGAACATGTACAAGTTTCTGTGTGGACACATGTTTTCATTTCTCTTGGCTACATACCTAGGAGTAGAAATGCTGGTCACATATTAACTATGTTATTTTCTTTAGGAACAGTCAGAGTACTTTCCAAAGTGGTTCCATGTCCCCACAAACTCATGCTCTAGTCATCCGAATGGGTATAGAATGATATCTCGGCCCTCCCTGGTGGGGCAGCGGGTTAAAGCACAGCACTAAGAATCTAAAGCCGCTTCTGCATGAGTTCAAATCCTGCCTGCCCCGGGGGTGACTACATGGTGTGGCAGACCTCTCCTGGCCCGCCCGCTGCTCCCCTCAGCAGTGTACTTTGTCGATCTGCCTGTTCTGTTCCCCACTCTGTCTCTGGTGAAGCCTCTCACCGCCCCTGAGCCACTGGCCTGTACCCCAGTTCTGTATGCACAAATAAATAAATCTTTTTAAAAAATGATATCTCACTATGGTTTGATTTGCATGTTTCTGGTGGCTAGTTATACCAAGTAATCTTTTCAGGTTCTTATTGACCATACACATATCCTCTATGGAGAAATATCTATTCATATTCTTTGCCCATTTTTTAATTACAATTTAATTGCCTATTTGTCTCTTTCTGATTGAGGTTAGTGATTTTTTGGTATATTCTAGATAAAGTGTTGAGTGTGATGTGTGATTACCTTTTCTCATCCTGGGAAGTATCTTTTCATTTTCTTGATAGTGCCTGTTAAGGAACAAAAAGGTTTTAATTTTTATGAAGACTAATTTACTAGTTTTTTTTTCTTTTGTTGTTTATGCTTTGGTATTATGTCTAAAACTCCATTGCAAATTCTGAGATATGAAAGTTTACCTTTATTGTTTTCTTCTAAGAAATTTATAGTTTTAGTTCTTACTATTAGATATTTTGTCCACACTAAGTTAATTTTTGCATATGGTATGAAGTAATATTTTTGTTCATTCTAAGTATTTTTTGGTCCATTCTAAGTTAAATTTTACATTGTCCCAAATCCATTTTTGTTTTGCCCCAATTCCATTTGTTAGAAAAACTTTAGTTTCCTATTTGCATGGTGTCAGCACCCTTGTAGCAAATCAGCTATATATCCGGGCTCTCAATTCTATTCCAGTGATCTCTATTTCTGTCCTTGTGTACATACCATGGTCTTGATTACTATTGTTTTGTCTAAGTTTTTAAATGAAGAAGCATGAGTTTTTTTAAAAAAAATTTATTATTATATTAGTTTATTTTTACATATTTTTATGTATTTTTTCCATCTCAGTTTCAAAGAAGCATGAGTTTTAACATTGTTTATTCATTGACACATCCAGTCATTTCTCTTGAATCTATGCCTGGAAGTGAAGTTTCCCATACCCATGTAGTTAGTTTTAGTAGAAACTACACAACAGTTTATATGTTGTTTATTTTTAATAACTGGAATATATAAGCTTATACAAATAAGCTTACTCAAAAGCAAACAAACATCTATATGTATTGCAACTGTCTTCATCTTGTGAAAGGTGACCTTAGCTGCAGTTCTTTCCTAGAAGTTATAAACTCTGGGAGGAAAAGTCCTCCAGGAAGAGGGTTTTGGGTTGTCTTAAATGCTCACCTTGGGCATAATGTCCTTTCTCAAGAAGAAAGGAAACCCAGAAGAGGCCACAACCAGTCGATGATGCTCCATTAGCCATGGCTGCTAGATTTAGAGATTCTTGGGCAAATTAACAACTATGGTGAGATGCCGGTGCCACTATCCCACTCTGGATATAACTGCAAAAGCTCCCCTTCCTCTACTATGCTTTGGTTCAGGATTGGTGGACAGAAACAGAAAGTCTTGGAACTTAGCCTGTCACTTTCCTGAGGGACTAGTCCGTGCTGCACCACACTTGGGAGCCCTGCCAGAGACTATCCTGCCTTGGTTGTGGTAGCTGTCAGTGAGGGGCAAAACAAATTAAAGTGGGGAGGGATGTGGTAAATAATCCCAAGCGCCCAGGTGGAGGCTACAGACAAGGCTGCCTCTCTTGCCAAGTGCATCTAGGACCTGCTCTCGGCAGCTTCAGCTAATGGTACAAGATGCCTGACTTAGGTTAGGTCTCCCCCAGAGCAGAGCCTGAAACAAGGATTTGAGTTCAGATGGTCCTCTAAGGAAATGATAAAAGTCAGGCAGGAGGGTACCCAATGCACATTAACGAGCATGTTACCAAGTGGCAACAGAGCTGCATTTCCCAGGGACCCTCAGAGAGGCAATGAGAAATTGTCCCGCTAAGAAGCCAGGACACTGGCTCCTACCCCTCACTGATTGAAGTTCTCTCCTGCCCCATGCATAGTGAAGAGCTCCTAAGGTACTAGAAAACTGTGTGCAGGTTACTTTCAGGATAGATAAAGGGGGTGTCACGAGGGTACTGACGGCACCTGCTGTGCTCCAGAAGCTCAGAATTCAGACTTTCTCCTGCTCCTCAGTGACTACCAGCTAAGCCATTCAGAGTACATCAGAGCAGCTAGTGGGACCCTGACTATAATTTATGTTCCCTCCTCTGTCACCCCAGAGGTTGGGGTTGGGGGCAGGGAAGGAGAGAGTGGGAAAATGTTCATGCTCAAATGCAAAAGACTATACAGCTCAGGGCAGATATACTGGGTTTGAATGAATTGCTTGTTCTCAATAGAGAAGGAACTTTATTTGAATGTTTAATCCTCACGTGTTGCAACAGCCAAAGATCACTGCTCAAAGATGATTATTTGCCCAGAGTGTCACTGGCTGGGGAAATCTTCATGTGCTTCTTTTTCTTTTAAACACTATGGCCTGGCCAAGATATTTGAAAACAAATCCTGAGCCCCGTCTGCCAGCTGGGGGCATGCTGAGACAAAGGAAATATTCCTGCTGGCCGATCTCCCTAGCCAGGAGACACTTAATCCATTCGAACTGATTTTAACACTTCCCTTCCCATGTTGCATGAGACAGACATACCTTATCCCTGAAGATGTTATGTCAAGAAGCTCTTTTCTACTTGTTATCAATTTATTCACAGTCTTAAGTTTAGCAAAAGCTTATATGTAGTGGTGAGTCATATTTAAACTCACTTATCTGGGTGAGTTTAGGGGAAAATCTCACCACGGTTCAATTTAAGTTATAAATTGTGGATAAGCAAGCAGGGTAGTAAAAAGAACCCTCTGATTCTGTGAGGTGATTTCACACAAGATGTCTGCTTGTGTGGTTTGTGTGGGGAACCTGAGGAACTACAACAACAACAAAAATGTATATGCCACAAAATAATCCTTGAGGCCAGAAGTCACTTTGAAGGGAATCCCTTAAAAATTTTTGCTATCCAGATGGGCCAAACACTACACGACATACACTTCAGTGACATTTTTAAAGACAGAGCACCCAATGCCACAATGGTGAAGGCAAGGATAAATACATGGGACTATATCAAGTTAAAGAGCTTCTGTACAGCAAAAGAGACATTACAAAAAACAGACAGCCCACTAATTGGGAAAAAATTTTCTCACACAAAACTAGTGATAAAGGATTGATCACAAAAATATACAGAGAACTGACAAAACTCAACAAAAATAAAGTACCCCATCAAAAAATGGGCAGAAGAGCTAAAAAGATACTTCTCCAAAGAGGAAATGCAGATGGCCAACAAGCATATGAAAAAATATTCAACATCACTGGTAATAAGGGAGATGCAAATAAAAACCACAGTGAGGGCCCTCCCTGGTGGCGCGCGGGTTAAAGCACTGCACTAAGAAGCTTAAGCCACTTCCTCAAGAGTTCGATCCACGCCTGCCCCAGAGGAGATCCACATGGCCAGGCAGACCTCTCCTGACCTGCCCGCTGCTCTCCTCAGCAGTGTACTTCGACAATCTGCCTGTTCTGCTCCCCACTCTGTCCCTGGTGAATCCTCTCACCCTCCGCGTCTCTGGCCAGTACCCCAGTTCTGAATGAATAAATAAATAAATCTTTAAAAAAAAAAAACACACAATGAGATACCACCTCACCCCAGAGAGAATGGTACATCTTCAAACAACTAGCAACAACAAATGTTGGCGAAGTTTTGGAGAAAAAGGAACTCTCTCCTGCACTGCTGGTTGGAATGCAAACTAGTGCAACCACTATGGAAAACTGTTTGGAGGTTCCTCAAACTGCTTAACATGGAGCTTCCCTAAAACCCAACAATCCCACTCCTAGGTATCTACCCAAAAGACAAAAAAAAAAACATTGATTCAAAAAGATACCTGCACTCCCATGTTTATTGCTGCTTTATTTACAATTGGAAAAACATGGAAGCAGCCCAAATGCCTAAAAGTAGATGACTGGATAAAAAAGATGTGGTACATATACACAATAGAATATTACTCAGCAACCAAAAAAAAAGAAACACATGTCTTTTGCAGCAATTTGGATGGAGCTGGAAAAGATCATGCTTAGTGACATAAGCCAGAAAGAAAAAGAAAAATACCAGATGGTTTCGCTTACAGTAGTATAATGGACCAGGCGAGAAAATAATGAGAATAATGAGCAGCCATATACCAGAGATATTTTGTGGGGGTGGAGTAGAAAATGGGATCAAAAACAGCAGGGGGAGAGAAGTGCACGAGACTATGGTGATGGCACATTGGTGACTTAGTGATGGGAAACCCACGGGGATTACAATTGAGACGGGAAAAAAATGTACAAAATGATGTAAAAATAAACGGGTATAAAAAAATAAAATAAAATAAATTTTTAAAAAATAAATAAACTATTATATTATTTTAAAAAAGGAAAAATGAAGGATGCTGAATTAAAAAAAAAATTGCTATCCATAAAACTTCTTCAGTGCGTTTCAGTGGGATGATTTAGTTTGGCAGAAAATCACTGGACATTGCTAAAAATAACAGTTTGCCCCCCGACAGGCAGACAAACTCCTGGACTGAATCAGTGATGCTAGTTTAAAGTAAGAAAAGGTAAAAAGTAAATTGAGTCCCTGTTCAAAAAAGATTGGTGGTATTTTTGCAAATAATCTCAGAAACACACAAAAGTTCATATAAAATCCTAAGTGATTCAGCCATAGGAAAATATTCAGTATTCCCAGTAATTAGCCAGTTTGCTCATGTTTATACAATTAACACATACCCTAAAGCTAAGATTTAATTTATCCAGAATGTAAAACCTGCTGTTTCTGCTGGTATTGTGCCCACCTATTTAGAAATTGCTGTTATAAAGGCACACCTTCAATGAAACAAGATTAGTAAAATTAGTCAACTATAAAGGACAATGTTATTTTCAAAGTCAGATAAAAGATTTTTTAATTGAGAAAAAGTATTAAAGGGTGCTTATATAAAAGACCTAAGCTGTCATTTTTCTAAAAAAGCATCTATGTTCATTCATTCATTCAACAAAGATATGCATGACTTCTCTCAAATACACTCCTGGACACTAGTGATATAACTATTCTGAAGCCAGCCAGTTCCTTCCTCCTTAAGCTTTCTATCTTGGACAAAGGGAAAAAGTGAGATGTTTTATACTGTACATGAATGTCCTGTTTTTTAAAGTATTAATTAAAAACTGAAAGAATTTTAATAGTTAAAAATAAAAAAGATCAAAAGCAAAGATGTTATGACTAGGTCTAGAAGTAAATTAATGATTGCTTCTCAGTGCGAGGAAACTATGGTTTTCCTTATAGCAGATCTCCAGATGAAGGAAGAAAATACCTATCTCTCTCACCTAAAGAGCAGTAAGTAATGACATCCAGCTGGTAGGGTTACTTTAGAATTTAAGAGTGAAGGGTTTTAGCCTAATGACACCCAAGATAAATAATCAGTGTGACCTGCTATCATATTATTAAGTAATTCATATAGCATAGTGCTTGGCACTAGAAAGTGATCTGTAAATATTGATTCATTTTTCTTGCTAGACACAGACACACAACCTCAAGCCAGGGTCTCCAAAATAAGGTTATGAGTGAAAATCCACTGAGTGTAGAAAAAATAATTAGGATTTCTCATTATAAATTTCTATATAAAAATGGAAAGTTGGTTAAGCATTGTGTGCAGTGATTATGACAATTAATGCTAGTGCTCTTTCTGGGTCTGTGTGTCAGAATCTTGCATGAATTGTAAATGAAATATCCCAAGAGAATATGGGAACCTCACCACACCACACTTACATTGCTATTGGTACACTCACTTCATAGCTTCCCAACCACTATAACAAAGGACACTGTCATGAGTCCCACTCAGTTAATGTACAGATTACATAATTCTAGCTTTAACTAAATTAAATTTCCCAATTTGAGCAAGTGACTTTAAGATACTCTGGCCAAGAGGCCCTCCCTGGTGGCGCAGCGGGTTAAAGCACTGCACTAAGAAGCTAAAGCCACTTCCGCATGAGTTCGATTCTCCCCTGCCCGGGAGGTGACCACATGGTGAGGCAGACCTCTCCTGACCCGCCTGCTGCTCCCCTCAGCAGTGTACTTCATTGATCTACCTGTACTGCTCCCCGCTCTGTTCCTGGTGAATCCTCTCACCCTCCACATCTCTGGCTTGTACCCCAGTTCTGTATGAATAAATAAATAAATCTTTAAAAAAAAATACTCTGGCCAAGAAATCACAAATTAAAGATAATCTTAATGTAGCAAACATAAAAACAAAAATAATGGCAGCACTTGACATTTCCATTCTATTATACCCCCATTAATCTCATTACAAGTTAAAAACTATAATGATCCAATTAATATGACAAGAATTTAGCCAAAAAATATTGACATTATCCTGGTAGAAAGAATAACAAATCATTATTGCTCACAATGAACGTAACTGGAAGTGTATGTTGTAGTCTGAAAAATGTTGCTGATGATAGTATGAAGTCATTGTTTTCACGTGTATTGTCTGCACTCTCCTAAATAGAATTTTTAACTTGTCATAAAATCTTTTGAACACAGAACTTAGCAAACTTTCAAAAACATAAAAATGCAGTGTTTTCCAATTATCTTTCAAGATCAATACCAGGAAAGATCAAAGTTTATTAGCCAAGTCCAATAAAAGTTTTTGAAAATGCATGAGAATGAAATGTTTTAGTAAGAAATATCTTATCCAACCACAATGTACTTCATCCATTTAGACATACAAAAATTTATGAGGTTGGTTTCTTGAAATGTTAATGGTAATAATTGAAATAAATTAAACTTGGGCTCTTCAACTATCTCATATCACATTCAAAATTCTAGTTTTCCTTAATATCAATGACTAACCGTTGGATACTCAAATTCCCACTTAGATTCCCCACACTGTTTTTTCTTTCTTTGAAATTATTGGTTGAAGAAAGAAGGTTAACATGAAAGCTAAGTATTTTCATATTTAAAGTAAGTTATGATGTCATGCAATTTAGATTTTGCAGAATTCCTCTCCATGGGGTAGTTTACAATATCTTCATTTTGTGGGGGGAAAAGTAGTAGGCTATGCATACAACTTGATCAAACTCAGACTCTTTTTGGTAAAATTATGGTGGAGTGTGTGATAATGTCTGGGTCTCACTACATTTGATCTCTTCAAATGTATTTTATTGTGAAAGTATAAGCACAAAATTTTAAATATATAACTTAAAGAATAAGTTATTATCATGCATACCTGAAACTTACATAATGTTACAATGTAATGTTACTTCAATAAAAAAATTTTTAATAAATTAAGCATCCCTGTACCAGTCGCCCTGCTGAGAAAAAGAAATAACTGTGCATAGTTTCCATACCTTATTGTCCTCCCTCCCTTCTTTCTTTTCAGAGACAGAATTTTTTTTGCTCTTTTTTTTATTTTATAACAGTTTGTTTTTACATCATTTTGTACATTTTTTTCCATCTCAATTGTAATTCCTGCGGGTTTCCCATCACCTAGTCACCCGTGTGCCATCACCATAATCCCGTGCACTTAGCCCCCGTTTTTGATCCCATTCCCTCAGAGACAGAATTTAATCTTAAACAATTCTTGTTTTATTTTTTTATCTAAATGTTCTCGGCATTTACAATACATTGCCACTTTCTCTTTTTTATTCCTTTGATTTCTTTGAGGAGTTTGCTTTTTAAAAAAATTTATTTTATTTATGCATACAGAACTGGGGTTCAGGCCTGAGGTGCAAGGGGTGGAAAGAGGATTCACCAGAGACAGAGCAGGCAAACTGAAGAAGTACACTGCTAAAGGGAACAGCAGGTGAGACAGCAGAAGTCTGCCACACCATGTGGGTCAGCTCCCTGGACTGGCCAGGGATTGAACTACTGAAGCAGCTGCCACTAGATTCATAGTGCTGGGCTTTAACCCATTGCACACTAGAGAGGATGCACATTGCCAGTTTTTCTTTTAACTAGGTAGGGACTTCTCAGTATATAGCAAAAGACAGTGTTAGCACCTTGAAATGCATGCTGGCTTCTAGAGACAATAAGCCACAGAGATTCCCCAGTGATTTATAAAGAAATCAGATGGTAAGATTTTGAGTGGAAGCCTGGCAAACTTGGAGCCCAGGATGGTCAAGGCATCTGGAAAAACTTCAACTATAACTAGCACTAAAGGATTTCTGTTTCCAATGTCCTACATTTTCTATTTCAAATTTATTGACACAAGTTATTTCTTTGCTTTTATATACAAAATATCTGTATTGATTTATTTTTTATTGTTGATAAAATGTAATTTGTGAATTTTTGCTTCTTAATAAGTCTTGCTAAAGTTTTAGTAACTTTACTAATTTTAACAAAGCTAACTCTTGTATTGATTTTCTCTAGTGTATGCCATTGTCTACTTAATTAATTTCTGATGTTATCTTTCTTATTACCTTTTTATCTTCTGTAGGTTTAACTCACTTTTATTTTTATAACTTAGTGGGAATGATATTTGGATCAAGAATGAACTTCTTTCATAATATAT
This sequence comes from Condylura cristata, assembly GCF_000260355.1. Lineage (NCBI taxonomy): Eukaryota > Metazoa > Chordata > Mammalia > Eulipotyphla > Talpidae > Condylura > Condylura cristata. Next base: position 3,836,207 of record NW_004567123.1, on the reverse strand, counting down.
ACATCTAAAGCTACAAATTTCCCTTTATGAACAGCTTTGGCTACCATCCACAAATTTTATATCATATTTTCAGTTAGCTCATAGTATTTTCCAAAGTCCATTGTGTTTTTTCCTTTAACACATGGGTTATTTGGAATGATATTGCTTAATTTCCAATAAAGATTTTCCTAATTATCTTTAGTTATTAATATCTAACTGAATCTCAGTCTCTCACTATTTCTAGATGTCCTATCTCATCTTTCAGTAGATTCAACCGGAAGATTTCTAACCAAATTCCACTCTTAGTCAAAGAATTTGGTCTCTGTGCTTTTAATATTTTGAAGTGAAACTTGATTTATGACCCAGTATATGGTCATTTTTGATAAGTGTTCAATATGAATGCACATAAAAAATTAGTCAATCTTCAGTAACTGCTTACGGCATTTAATAAACATTATTCAGTTAGACAGACAGTCCTGTTGCCTAAATCTATAATTTTACTTATTTTTTATTTTTTACTTATTTTTTATCTGCTTATCATAGCACTTACTGAGAGAAGAATTTTAAAATGTATTTATCTTTTTGAAGCTGTGTTATTCACTGTGTACAAATTTGAGACTTTAATGATTTCTTGTTGGATTTAAATTTTATCACAATAAAATTTATCTTTATCTCTAATAATTCTTTGTTCTTAAAGTCTGTTTTATCTGACATTAATATAGCTAATCCAGTGCAATTTTTGTTACTATTGCATGGCATGTTTTGTTGTTGTTGTTTTTAAAGATTTATTTATTTGTACAGAACTGGGGTACAAGCCAGAGATGCGGAGGGTGAGAGGATTCACCAGAGACAGAGTGGGGTGCAGAACAGGCAGATTGATGAAGTACACTGCTGAGAGGAGCAGCGGGTGGGTCAGAAGAGGTCTGCCTCGCCATGTGGATCTGCTCTGGGGCAGGTGGGGATCGAACTCATGCAGAAGTGGCTTAAGCTTCTTTGTGCTGTGCTTTAACCCACTGCGCCGCCAGGGAGGGCCCTGCATGGCATGTTTTTACAGAGCATGTAAACTCCATGCTATTATTATTCTCTTTAATTTTTGTGCTATTACTGATTTTTATTTTAATTGAGTGTTTTAACCTATAAAACCATTTTTTATTTAATACAATCAAAATTAATTCAAATAAGGGTTTATCAAACAGCACACAACTTGACATTTGAGGTTGGTAATTATTTATTGAGGTTGTTCTATGCATTTGAAGATGTTTAGTAACATCCTTGGTCTCTGCTCTCCAGACTCTACTAGCATTCCCCTCACAGCTGTGTAAGCCAAAAATGTTTCAAAGTACTACCAAATGCTCCCAGAGGGCAAAACTGTTTTGGTTTTTTGTGTGCTTTTTAAAAAGATTTATTTATTTGTGTGTACAAGAACAGAGGTGTGTGGGGGGAGAGAGGATTCACCAGAGACAGCAGAACAGGCAGATGTACTGAAATACACTGCTGATGGGAGCAGATGGAGAGACAGGAGAGGTCTGCTGCACCATGTGGATTAGTTCCCTGTCCAGGGATCAAACTTGTGCTGCAGTGGCTGAGGATAGCTTTGTAATGCTGACACTTAACCCTTTGTGCCCCCAGATAGCCTCCCTAATTAATATATTTAAAAGCTTTAAAAAATCCTTATCGGTATTTTATTTAGCTATGAATCACAAATTTTGAAAAATGGAGCTTAAAACCAATTCTAAATATTCAACTTCAATTCATGTTTTTACAAGGCCTGAATTAATAATATTATACTTAGCTTTCATTTGTTGTTACTTTCTAATTGGTTCTATTATGGCAGAGAAAATAGCTGCAGAGAAAATAGATCTTGGTTATTTGGAATTATTATGGCTTCCTTTATGACCTAATACATGGCTTGTTTTGTTGGGTTTGTTAATGTTTCATGGATGATCATTCATATACTTTCTTTCTCTCTGTATATATATATCTACACAGTCAAGATATATTGTGTTGTTCAGGTTTATATAACTGCCTATTTTTAATCTACTTGGGGTACACTTCTGAAAGGACTGTGATAAAACCTCAAAAGTAATTGATGCTTTATCTAATTCTCCCTGCCATTATATAGTTTGTTATTTGGTACATGAGAGCTTTCTGTAGTCAAGATGAGTATGGATTTGGGGATTTTTTTTCCTCTATAGTTACATGATCTTTTATTTTGCTCTTAATGATATTTTGTCTTAAACTTCATTGATTATTAAGATTGCTACACTAACTTTGATTCATAGTTTCTTGGTTTAGCATTTTCATCCATTGTTTTCATAGTTTCTTTACCTTTTTGCCTAAGTATGTCTGTTGTATATATATATATTATTGAATTTTTAAATCTAGTCCAAAATCCTCTTTTTGATCTACATTTATTGATTAAAATTACCACTACATTAGAAGTTAATTTACCTTCTCATTTTATAATTTCTCTTTAGTAAGTTGTCACTTATTTTTTGTCCTCCTTATCCAATAGATTAAATTCATTTCTGATGATTTTAAATAGTCTCTTCTTGGTGACTGTATAATATTCCATCGTATTATGCGATAAATCCCATAACACATCCATTGCTGATAGGCATTCTTATTGTTTTCAATGGCATTATAATCACATTCTATTTCAAGTAATGAAAAAACTTGTTCACGCTTCCAAATTCAAGTTTGTATTACAGCTTTACCTTTCTGGACAAATCTGATTCCAAGATTGAAAAACTCTTTCATATTTTCTCTTAGGTTGAATTTCCCAGCAGCAGTTTCTGAGTTGAAAATTCCATGACCTTACAAGGACTAGAGCCCAGGAAAAACTGGTAGAAAAATAGGGAAGGAAGAGAGGAAAGGAAACCAAGCCATGTATACCTAGGAGAGTGACTTTAGTTCAGCCCAACAACAGCACAGTCTGTCCTCAGCATGGCTTGACCAATGAAATAACGCTGCTCTGATCTGACACTGTTAGCATCTGTCCCCAAGGAAACAAAAATTCCAGCGCCTTCTATAACTCTCAAGCTGAAGTAGCCCTAAGGGATGCCTGTGGACAAAGAGACACAGGCAATGACATTGTGGAGATGATGTGCAAGTGAATGTCTCAGAAAGTCAGGACATCTGCTATAGTGCTCTGACTTTGACTCAATGCAGACCAGTGAAAGACAATTAAGGGAACTTTTCTAATCACTGGCTTTCAATGGCAAAGCAAATTACAGTCCTTAAAGCAAACAGTGTCTTGGCTAACCCTTGCCTCCACCACCTGTAGGTGATATGGTCTTAGGCAAAACATGGCTTAAAGTTTTTAAACTGTATATTCATCTCTATAGGATAATGATAATTCTTACAGCAGAAAACTTGTCACAGTGCCAGACACAGAGTAAATGGTGATACAATATCCTATCATTATTCTCAAACAATATCTAAAGGCCTTTGAACTGTTTCAAAACCACTTGATATCACCTTATGAAGACACCAGTGTAGTTATCATTTTTATAAACTACATAACTAATATGTTGTTATTTTCCTTCAGAATTATAACAACTCTTTTATTCTATTAAAATATGGATCATATTACTTAGACATTGGAAATGTATAAACCTGTACAAATTCCACTTTGGAAACAACCATTTATATGTGCTATCATGTAAAGCACAAATGATGTTTGGTTTAAAAGATTTTAATGCATCTAAACTTGTCAATAAAAACTTCATTCCAGAAGGCAGTGACCTAGGGTTTGCAATATATAGAGGCAGAGGATGGTAGAAGTTATCATTGCTGATTTTGTTCTCCTAGTGATGAACTACTAAGATGAGAGGGACAATAAATAAATAAATAAATAAATAATGTATATGTATATATATTTACTTGGCTTCCTCCAAAAGAAAACCCTTGGGCAAGTACTTGGGAACAGTGTTTTATTTGGGACATTTATTATTCAATGTTCTCCAGAGAAACAGAACCAAGAGCATATATTTATATGAGGACTGTGTGTCCACAGTGACAACTCCTGATTAACTCCATCTTTTTTTTTTTTTTTTTTTTGCTTTTCAACTTTCCTGGCTCCCTTCTTGATACTTCACTTATGTTTCTTGGGATCACCTCTGTAATGCTTTATTTTATGTATCAGTTTGACTGGCCATGGTATATGTAAACTAAACATTATTTCTGGTGCCTCTGTGAGGGTGTTTCCACCCCACTCAGTGTGCAGTAGACGGTCCTCTCCAATGTGAGTGTCATCCAATTCATTGAGGACCTGAAAAGAACAAAAGGCAGAGGAAGAAGAAATCTTACCTCACTGTTAGGTTAGGAAAACATTATTTTCTCCTGTGCTCAAATTCAAATTGAGTTATATCACTAGTCTTTCTGGGTCTCCAGCTTGTAGATAGCAGGTTTTAAGACTACTTACATCTTCATTATTCTGTGAGGCAACATCTTCATGTCTCTGTTTTTGTTCCCAAAGGTCTTCATCACCCATGAGTTTGGCCAACCCAGCTGGAGAACAATCTGTACATATTTAATGTTGGGAGTCTAAGAGAAATCATGTGGACTGTCCCACCAAAGGAGGGAGAAGCTGAAGTATTTAACCACTAACTCCCAGCCCTCTTTGGTTGAGGCTTTCCCCAAAGTTAAAAACTTATAGACTGTTCTACATCTAGGTTGGCCAACCTCAAGGATGATGAAGAAAACCTTTGGGGGAAAAAGCAGGACATGAAGATGTTGGGGTAGAAAGTCCACAGTAAATACAGGAACTGTCCACCTTAGGTGGGTTGTCTATAGCATCTGTGCTACAAGTTTTAAAAGTTTTAAAAGTCTATCATGACTCAGGACACAGTGAATATATTATGCGAACCCATATTTCTCTATTACAAAAAGCAACATAGCACTGTAATGTTGTAATGTTATTGATTTTAAACCTTGCCCCATAAAATTAACCATCATACCAACAAAGTAGGGGCCCTCCCTGGTGGCACAGTGGGTTAAAGCGCAGCACTGAGAATCTAAAGCCGCTTCCGCATGAATTCGATTCCCGACTGCCCCGGAGGTGACCAGATGGCGTGGCAGACCTCTCCTGACCCACCCGCTGCTCCCCTCAGCAGTGTACTTCGTCGATCTGCCTATTCTGTTCCCCACTCTGTCTCTGGTGAATCCTCTCACCACCCCTGAGCCTCTGGCCTGTACCCCAGTTCTGTATGTACAAATAAATAAATCTTTAAAAAAAAAAAAACCAACAAAGTAGGTTCTGGGCAGTTACAGCTGTCTTTTCTCTTCCAAAGATTACTTCTTCATCTAGTTCTCCTTTATCACTTTAACCTGTAATACAAGTCAATCAACAAAGTTATCATAAATTGTGCCAGTACTGATACAATATTTTGGTCACCATATCTGTAACAGAAAATCTAAGTGCATTATACCATACAATAATTCTGCCCTCAGGTTTTCCAGGGCATTATTAAATGTCTTGTTTGAAAGGGATTCCTATTGTAAGCAATTCAGACTTTGGTGAGGGGCAAGATATTTTTCTAAGGTCACCAGTGCTTTTAACCACTGCCAAAAGTGTATCCCTTGCTGATTAACATACCTCGATTAACTAGATTTAGCATGCAGCAATCATACTTCATTCAGTAGGGCCTATCTCTGGTGAATCATGGACATTAATGATAGTTGCAAGAGCTCAAATATTATATAATCACTAATTACATTCTGCGCAATTAGTGGAGGCTCATCAGTGTGAATCACTAATGGCTGATCACCCTGTTCTCTCTGGGAGGAAAATAGACATGGTGCATAATTCTCTGATTGTATTAGCATAGACACAAATGCTATTAATGAACATTGGCGATCACGAAGAGGCTTGATGTCTGTGATGGACAAAGGCAAGAGGCTTGGTTTGATAGACACAGACACTTCATTTTGAACCTCAAAACCATGTGTTTGTGATTTGTCATGTGACTCATTCATTCCTCACCTTCCAAGTGAAAAACACACACAGCATTCTGGCCAACCAGCCACTAAAGAAATTGTCCACAGCTCTGTTTAAAATAAACACATATACATTCTTGCTTTTCTTAAACTGGCTTTCAGAGATCCAGGTTCTATTGATTTATTCAACTATAAAACTGGTGGTGAACTAGGAGGAACACATCTGAAATGGGGAAGAGCTTATCCATTGTACCCTTCCATGTGCTGGGTCAGTATATGTATCTTGAAGGACAAACATAACTAAATAACAGACTGGGTAGCTTAAACAAGAGACATTTATTTTCTCTCACTTTGGGAATCTGGAAGTCCAACATCAGGGTCAGCAGTTCTGGGGTCTTCCTCTCTCCTTGGTTTGTAGATGGCTATCTTCTCATCATTTCTTTGTATGGCTTTTCCTCATCTCTCCATGTGTCCAAATTTCCTCCTTTTATAAGGACACAGATCCTATTGAGTTAGGACCCCACCCATAAATCCTCATATACCTTAATGACCTCTTTAAAATCTCTACATCCAAATATAATCATGTCCTGAGGAGACAGGGGGTAATTAGGGCATCAACATGTGAGTTTGGGGAGAATAAAATTCAGCTCATAATAGACAGGATGTTCATAAACTATGAAAAGTCTAACTCAAGGAATTCTCACTGGGAGATTAGTTATGTACTTGGGCTACATGAAAATCTTAAGGATATCCTTGGTTGAGAACTATTTTATCCAAAATGGTAGCCCACAGATATATGTGTCTGTTGAGCACTTGAAATGCAACTAGTGTAACTATGCAAGTGAATTTTTAATTTTATTTCATTTTAGTCATTTAAAGTTTTAAATCAAAAGTTTTTCTGTTTCTTAGCAATCAAAAAAGTAAACTCTTGCCATTTGCAAAAACATGGATGGAGCTGAAGGGGATTGTGCTAAGTAAAATAAGTTAGAAGGTGAAAGGCAAATACTAGACACTGTCACTTATATGTGAATATAGAGAAACCAAACAAAGGATCAGATAAAGCCAAACTAACAACAAGCCCTCGAAATGTGACCATAGAACTGAGGCTACCAGTATGAGAAGGGAAGACAGAGAGCGAGAACAAAGAGCAGAGGGAGTACAAGTGACTGTAGAGATGGGCTGTGGGTAGTTTGGTGTTGGGTATGGTACAGATAACATCTGAAGGGGAGGTCCTGAATCCCTAAAACACACTGGTGCAAACCAAATTACAACAACTAAAAATAGATATAACTATGCAAAAATAAAAAGAAGCACAGCTTTATTGTTTTAGTAGGGATATCGTTCACTCCCATTATTTTCAATTTTGTGATTCAAGATGTGCTGTGTGAACTACACACTAAAATTCAAAATTTCATAAAAAAATGTAAAGTATCTCGTTAATAGTTTTATATTATGTTTTAAAATGAAAATATTCTCAATATATTAAAATACATAAAATATAGATCTTAAATTTAATTTTACCTGTTTCTTTTTGTTTATGATATGGCTATATAAAAATTTTAAGTTGCATGTTTAACTTGTACTATATATCTTTTGGACAACATCAAGATAGAACTTTAGTTTTCTAGCATCCCAGCCACCAAAGTTGAATTAGTAGATAAAGAAGATAAATCCCCTTTGTCAAATGATGAAAGTTTCAGATATGTTTGTGCCCTCTATGCTAAGATTAAGATTAAGCCAACAATGATATATCAAAAAAGATTAAGCCAACTACTTTCTCTTGGATGCTAATATATGGTTAAATCTCCTATTAGTCGACCTATTTGTAAGTTTTCTCAATAATTTTCAACATTAAAATCATGTTAACATATGACTATATAGGAATCAAGAATAATTTTTTTCATAATGAAAGGATTCTTCCTTATAAATTAATTCTCTGCCCTGGTGCTCCAAGCTTCTCCCCACAGAACCCCAGTCCCATCTATCTCCCACCCCTTTCCTCTTGTTTTCTATCCTCCTGCTTCAATTGTTAGGAAATTCCTGAGTAAGGCATCTGATATCCTTTCTTTATTTCTATTTAACATATAAAAATCCAAAATTTCTTTATCTGCAATGTAAAAAAATAACTATTTCACAGCACTAAAATTTAAAAATTAGAAGTTTTCACTTGACTTTTATGGTGAACTTAACATGGTATATACAGATGTTGATTTGTTATTGTTTACAACTGAAACTTATATCATAATGTAATGTTACTTCAATTAAAAGCATAGGGATAATATGATGAAATACAAAAAAGCTAGACATCAAGTAAAATATAGCAGATCCTCAAATGACATAATTTGTTCAACGTTGTTTTGTTAAAACATTGATAAGAAAAAATATCGACTTCACATGTAAGTGAAACATCTGATTTTATCTTTTTTTTTTTAAGATTTATTTATTTATTCATACAGAACTGGGGTACAGGCCAGAGGCTCAGGGACGGTGAGAGGCTTCACCAGAGACAGAGTGGGGAGCAGAACAGGCAGATTGACGAAGTACACTGCTGAGGGGAGCAGCGGGCGGGTCAGGAGAGGTCTGGCTCGCCATGTGGTCTCCTCCGGGGCAGGCGGCAGGCGGGAATCGAACTCATGCAGAAGTGGCCTCAGATTCTCAGTGCTGTGCTTTAACCCGCTGCGCCACCAGGGAGGGCCCTGATTTTATCTTTTTTCCTTCTGAAATATTTCAGTTAGCATAACCCCTTCCAGCATCCCCTCCTGTATCTATGCTGTCATAAATGTTAAACAATGATGTATCGAAAAATTAAATAAGTAAACAAATAAATACACAAAATTAAATAAGTAGATAAATAAATATACAAAGAAGTAATCTTAAAAAAGAAAAAAACGAAATCAATTTCCAGACAGGACCACTGTCTGTGTGGAGTTGAACTCTCTCCCCATGTCTGCATGGATGTTCTGGTTCTGCATGGATGTTCTCTGGGTGTTCTGGTTTCCTCCCATATTCCAAAGACATGCACATTAGGTTCTCTAGTGTGTCTCAGCTGCCCTACTTAAGTGAGTGTGAGCAAATATGATGCGCTCTGTAATCCAAGACGTCATGTTCAGGATTGTTTCCCACCTTGCTCCCCAAGCTGCCAGGATGGGCTTCTAGCACCTGCAATCTTGAACTGGAATAAGCAGCTTGAAAAATGAATAAATGGATGAATGAATGCATATTAAATTATCATTTAATATTACAAGCATTTGGAGTCCTTATTTAGAAGTTTGGCAATATTTTGTGATTAGGAATATGCAATGGGATGTTAAATCTTATTTATGTCAATTCATTCATGGTAAAGTTGGTTTTGTTGTAACTCCTTTCATTTAAAGTAATAGTTTCCTTACTAGCTGCTTTTTTGAAACATGTTGTCATCAGGTGATTAATACCTGGCTAGAGTGCTAAGTGAGAAAGTTTATGTGGCCCAGTGACTTATATTATAAACAATTGTCATCCAGTCAATCTCCTGAAATAGATTTGGCTGATCACAGAGGAACAGTGAGGTCAGCTGAGATGATCAGAGAACCACTTGGTTTAGTCCAGAGTATATTAACAACTCAGACATAACAGCCAAATAAATGGTTATTAACTTCAAGTAATATTGGTGAAGTGATGTTTGATTCAAGTAATATTGAAGTGATATTTGATTAGGTCGTTACTGAGGAAAAACTGATGCAATGTCTAAGTTAGTCAACGCATACCTCACTGTGACATATGATCAAGGGCAACACCAGTCTATCTAGGCAGTAATAAGGTACAGGATATTATAGACAAATTGATGATTGAAGTTTGGTGTTGTCTAATCTAGAAAAATCCTCTGAGGTTGGATTTAGGATAAAATAAACTTCCTCTCCAAATCAAAATAAATAAAGTAACAGTTTCCAGGAACCAAGCAATGATGTTAAGTGAAGTTTAACTGGAATTGTTAGATATTAGGTCAGAATAACTGGTTGGTTGTCTCTAACCTCCTTTTAAGTGTTTTCATCTTCAAATGTTATAAAACAACAAATAGGGGCTTCCATGGTGGCACGAGGCATTAAAGCACAGCACCATGAAGTTATCCACAGCCACTGCAGCTCGAGTTCAATCCAAGGCCAGGGAGCTGACCCACATAGCACAGCAGACCACTCCTATCTGGCCTGGCGCTCCCCTCAGTAGTGTACTTCATCAGTTTGCCTGTTTTGCTCCTCACTCTAACTCTGGTGAATGCTCTCACCACCTCCCCATACCTCTGGCCTGCACCAAAGCTCTTTATGGATAGAAAAATGAAATACTTTAAAAAACAACAAACAGAACTTCTGACATCAGCGCCATGGTGCAGCTTGTCCTTATCCAACCTACCAGTCCACCTAAGATACCAGCAAGGAATGTCTAAAATCCCCCCAAATGACCATGAAATTAATCTAATATATCCTCATTTTGAAATGCAGTATGGGGGAGGTAGGTGGCATCAATCAGTCTTTAGAAATAACAAAATTATTTCAAACATTTGTGGGAAAGATATCCACTTTGAAGATCATTTGTTACCTAACTGTCTTGGTCATTTACATGGATGCCAGGGAGAATTTCAAAGACTCTCTCACCCTTCTTACTCAGATAAAAGGGAAAAATCAGGTGTTGAGTTCGGTTGTGTTTAATTGGGAGAAGGGTAGTTAATATTTGATGAGGCTTCCATTTCATATACACGGATTACTATATGAGTTTATATTTCTGTCCTTTTATTGAAGTGATACAGATTGAATCAAAGATGAAAGATGCATTTAGATCAAAAAGAGGAAAAGGTTTACAGCCAGAAAAGTGACATATAAATGTTTGGTCTCGGTCTCATATATATTAAGCAAGCATTGCTTTTTTGTATATGTGGTAGCAGCAATATATGGCAGAAAGGCTTAAATTAGAAAATACAAGAGAAATAAGGTCAGTGAAAGTAACCAACAGATTAATAAACTTAGGATAGGGAGATAAGGAAAGAGTATGAGCCAAGTTCTCTTGTAATAGAACTCAGTAGAAAATGTGAACTTTTTTTAAAAATCAAGAATTGGTAGGAGACTTTGTTAATTAGCATTTAAAAAATCTTTAACCTATTAGTTGTTCAGGAATGTGTTATTTAATTCCACATATTTGTGAATTTTCCAGTTTCCCTCATTTTTATTTTCTAGCTTTATACAGTATAGTCAGAAAAGATACTTGGTAAATTTCAATCTTTTAGAATATTTTGACACTTCGTTTTCACCTAATATATGCTCTATTCTGGTGAATGTTCTGTGTGCACTGAGAAAAATGTATATTCTATTGTTGTTGAGTGGAATTTTCTGAATATATCTGTTATGCCCATTTGATCAAAAGTATAGCTCAAAATTAATGTTTCCTTATGATTTTTTACTGGATGAGCTATCCATTATTAAAAGTGAGGTTAGAGTCCCCTAATATTATTGTAATGTTTATTATTTCTTTCAGATCTGTTAATATTTGCTTAGCATATTTCAGTAATAGTACAACAAAGACCTCTACCTTGTTATCCTTCCCACACATACACATTTTGTTTTTGATGTCACACTGAAAAACCTTTTGATGCCATCTATCCATTAAAAAATATTTCAGTGAATGGTACTGGAATAAGAATAGACATACAGACCAGTGGATTCGAATAGAAAACCAAGATATAAACCCATGAGTTTATGGACACCTAATTTTTGACAAAGGAGCAAAGAAGATACAATGGAACAAAGAAAATTTGTTTAGCAAGTGGTGCTGGGAAAAATGGGAAGCTACATGCAAAAAAATGAAACTAGATCA